>NW_027071992.1:17076576-17626576 GCF_038088225.1 Cyrtonyx montezumae
CATGGAAAAGTCTTCTCTGCTCTTCACCCCATATGCTTTTCACCCTGCAAACTTAACTGCTTTGCTCTAAATGAGAATCATCATTATTTTTGGCACTAGCTCACAGCTCTGCTCTGTATAGTCAGAGATATTAAGCCAATCAGTACCACAGATGACCCCTGAATCCCTGTGATAGATGAATATGGTGGCGTAAATGCCATGGGTGCATTTCAATGCTGGTGATTTTTAAATGGTGATGAGAATCCTTGCTAGGAGGACAGACAACGCTAGACACTGCCTGTCACATAGCAGAGTGGAGTTTTCATTCTGCATCCCCCCAGCACTGACCTCAATAATGACCCACTGCATTTTCAGACACAGGAAGAAGGGAAGGCACTCTCCCTTTTTCATATTGACTCCTGTAGTATAAAGAAACACCTCCAGCATCACAAGCTAAGAGTAAGCAAGGGATCTGGGGCCTCTGTTGCCTCAGCTCCGCAGTTCATCATTGCAATTCCCTTAGCTCAGACTTCATGTACATGTTTTATCCATTTTCACTCATGTTTCTTCAATAGAAACCCAGGCTTTTAATGGGCAAGTTTAGCCAGCAAGAGGTAACTAAATGTTCTTGGAGACATACTTTCCCCAACTTCAGAAACTGTGTGATTTACAGAAAAACTCCTTAATATTGTACTACAAAAAGAACTTGTTTTAATTGAAAACCTGCATCACCAATGGAAATCACAATACTTGTTTTCTATCTGCTAAGGCCACCAGAGCTATGCCTGAGCAGTACAGTCTGGAAGTGTAAAAGCAGTGAGTCTGCTCTCCTGTCTGAACACAAGTAACTCCCAAAGAAAATCAGGAAAATTAGGAACAGGGTAAGTTCTAGAAAATTCCTTCCCCCCCTCCCATTTTCTGAACTGGAATCAAAGGTGTGATATTTCTTTGGAAAGTTGTTACTCTAAAAATCAAACAGAAGAAGTACAAAAAAAAAAAAAAAAAAAAAAAAACCAACAACAAAAAAAACAACAAAAAAAGCCCAAAATATGTCAGTATGAGAATGCTGTGCCATGTTTTTAACCTTTTGATATATTTTTTCTTTTTTTAACCTTTTTAACAATAACTCTTTCTTCCCTGTAGCTTTGCCTATATTTCATGTTTATAGTACAGCTCCAGTTCTTTGGCCTAATGCTTTTCCTTAACAACCAAAACCAACTCAAAGGCACACACAAGCATACATGTATCAACGCTGAAAGAACAGATTTCCATACAATGTCCATACTGTTATTTCTTGGTAGAAACCAACATTTTGCCTTGAATGGCTTCAATTTCGAATACTAATTTTTCCAATAAATTGTAGCATGTGTCTCCCCTGTCTCCCCCTCATTCCCCAACTGAAGATGTTTAAAAGTCAGACATCTAAATTACCTGTTTTAGTGTGACTTTGTTGTTATTTTGGTCATACAAACGCTTTCTGAGGACAATTCATCTTTCTTACTTGCTTATCTTGGGTTGAAGTGAAACAATCCTAGAGGTGCTTGCTTTCTTGAATTATAAGGAAAGACAGGCAGGCTAATCCAGATTAGAAGCATGTATTCTAGGACACCTAAAGCAGAGAATTGGTATGTCCCAATGAGATGTCCCAATTGAGATGGTAGAAAATGCCTTCATGCCTTGTTAGTAGCATACCTATGATCATCCCTGTTCAGATCCTCTGGTATTTGCTGACTCCTGAAGATTTCTCATGGTCTAATGAGAACCAGTGGGGATAGTAATATGTGATGTCACCAGTGATGCATAACTAGCTTAGAACTGCTACTGAAGAGCCAGAAAGTTTGGAGACCACTTTCTACCAAGTCGTCAAAGAGAGCACTGGAAACAGACAATATTTGTCTCTAAAAATCTCTTTTTCATTTGCACCTCAGGTTTATTTCCCCAGAGTTTTCAACAGACGGGTTCTAATTTTGGATACGTGGCTATCTTTTACTGAGACGGTCACCAAGAACACGAGATTGACAATAAGTTTTTGGATGTGGGAATCAGCAACAAATTACTTTTTGAAAGTAATTTGAGCAACACTGAGTAGCTGATAGATTCAGGCCACAAGCAGTTTCACCTGCATCAAGACAGCCTCCAAAACAAATACACCAGCCTGGAAGAAAAGAGTCTTCTTGTGCTGGAGGGATGATCGGGTCACTGAGCATAGCAGTACTCATTATAGATAGAAAAACATAAGAGGAAGGATTACAAGGGGGATCTTATCAGGTCTAGGGAGAAGAAGAGTGTGGAGGGAAGTGTCGAGGACACTTGAGTTATTCTAGCCTGTTGAGATCTTAAATGAAAACTAAACGGGAGTCCAGAAAGACATGGGAAGAGAGCAGAAAACACAGTGAGTTTGGCTGCTCTGATCTCAGTGCAGCCTGCAGTGAGCCTGAAAACGACCTCAGGCCGGAGATGTCCAGCTGTGCTTCTGACACAGATGGTCCCCCCTTGCTGTCAGTGAAGTAAGGGCAGAAGAGCAATAGGTATTTTTACACCTGCACTCACTCCTCAAACAAACACACAAAAAACTTTCTGCCCCAAGACAACCATAAAATCTGCATTTCCCTCCTCCTTCAGCAGAAAGGGAGCAGTGACCTGCAAAAGGAGACTCTGGCAGGAGAGGACCTCCCACTCTCAGACACACTAGACCGTCCTCTTACCTGGAAGTACCGCAGCCTGATCCTGGCCTCAGGGGTAGGTCTGACAACAATCCTTCCCAACTTGCGTGAGGACATACATGCTCATACATAAACTCTTTGGGAAGCATTGCCTATCTAGTGTGCAGCTGCCCAGCAGGAGAGGGCTGTCTCTCTGCAGGACGTCGCTGGCTACATCTACATTACTCTGAAGGGGCACCATCTGGAGCAGCAGGAAACATGGCATACTCCACCTCCTGTGGACTGTCTGCCTGCAGAGAGTGTGTTTGGGCCTGCCTGGTAGTGTACAAACTCACCACCTATTCCTGGGCATGTAGGGCCCTGTGCAGTGCAAGCCAAATATACTTGACACAACTTAGGCCATTCTTGCAAGGCTCATTATCTGCACAGAGAGTGATTTCCTGGTCTTGAGCTCTCAGGGCTACCCTTAACAGCCAGTACAGACATCAAACATCAAGTGCTATTCGGTTCCACCTGTTCACAAGCAGCTCTTCCCTTCTTTTGGATGGGGAAGCATTTTACTTCAGTATCCAATGGGGTCATTCCTCCCTCTCTTTACTCAGCTACACAGAACTGTGCTCAACATGCGACGAGGAAAAGCTGATTTACCATAACAGATCAGAGTGTGGGTACATTGCATAAAATATGCTGTTTGTGACAGAGGGAGCCATCCAGCCAATTTGATCGCTCTGCTCCCTGGGGATTAAAACACTTCCTTCATCTCGGCAGAGAGCCTGCGAGTGGAAAAAAACATGAATTAAAATCTACCTTTTGCTTCGGTGCTTTCAAAACACCGTTGTCTCTTGTGGGCAAAGGCAGAGGTAATCCTGGATTCAGTGTTCCCTCTCAGTGCTGTTCAGTTTGTTATCTCTCCTCGTTTGTTTGTTCCACTTTCTTGCTGCATCCCCCTGACATTAGGATAAGACGGTCTCTGGAGGAAGGAGCGCTGTCCCTGCTGTAATCCATGGAGCTCTGCTTACACACCCCCAGGCAGCCATCAGCTTCACCTGGTGAAGGGACTCACAGTGGTCCCCTACTCCAGCATGGGGCAGTATGGGAACAGCCCTCCTGCTCTAAGCACCCAGCTAGCTCACCCCATCTCTGCCTTTTACGTAGCTTATGTTAGGTGAAGTAAATAAATCTCAATCTAATCGACTTCATCAAGATAATGCAGGTAGTCGGCAGTGGAGTAAAACACAGAATTTACCAGAGGTCAACGTCCTCCCCAGCCTCGGGTTCATGTCCCCAATATGAAATAAAAATACATCAAAGGCTACTAAAGAGAAAGACACCACCTTTGGCTCAGGGAGCTTTTGAACTACAAATCATGGAAGATGGAATGAATATTTTAGGGAAGAATCACTACCTGCCTGCCTTTGCTTTATATTTTTCCTATTGGCCACAGGCAAAGACAGCATACCAGTCAAGGCAGATATTTGGGCTGCCCCAGCCTTGCCATCCTTGTGTTCCTCCCTATCTCAGACCTTGGATTAGTCACTTAGGGACAGCTTTTTAGCAACAAAATTATTCCCAACTGCCTTGACCAAGGTCACATTGAAAGTCTGTAAAAGGTCTGAAAATTAATTCCAAATTGCTCAAGTGAAATTTCTACACATTGGCCTGTCCACCCCCTGATTCATGGCTGCTACAACTAATTTCAACTGCAGACTATCAAACTTTTTCAGGAGCTGTCTCTGATCAGTTGATAGTGTTTAAAAAAAAGAAGGGAGGGGGGGGCACATGTCAAATAAATTCAAACAATAAATAAGCCAGCCGAAATCGAGGTCTGCTCATGGATATTCAGTAAGCTGCAAAAGAATCAAAATCTGTTGGATAAATTATTCATTGCAAATTATTTGTTCATCTTGACAGTCATAAAATTATACAATCCATTAAAAAAAAAGAAGTCCAGTCACAGTATTTGACTCCAGTCCTGTGCTACAGAGAAAACCCTGCTAGGCTGGTATTTAGGATGAATGGCACACCTGTGCCCTGCTGATGGGAGCTGGGGGTGTCCAGTTCCTCCTAGATTGGCGTTGGACATGCAGTACTGTACAGATCACTGCCCATTGCCTATTGAGTGTGTATTTCCATTTGCTTTCATGCTGTCTGAGAGTATTCCTCCAAGTTCCTTTTGCTGTCCCAGAAGAAAAGACAGGGCACAAAGGCCTCCGCTCTCACAGTTCTTGAATATTACAAGTCACACAAATTCCCCTCAGCTTTACTCCAGAGAACTCTGTCCATAGCAGGCTGTGTTGCACCACCTCCTGCTTGGATGTATCAGTGGCTCTTTATGCCCATTTTGGGCACTATTGTGCATTAATGTCACCTCATAGTGGTCTTGTTTTATATGTGGGTCTTTGGATTTGTTCCAGCAGACAAAGCAGGGAGCAGCGGTGCGGTGCTTGCCTTCCCCCACCCTCCATCCTCCTCTCTCTAATGTACACCTGGGACCCTTCTCCCTCACAACACGATAAATCTGCCTCTACACAAGAGAGGCACGTTGAGCTATGCTGATAACTCATGGCTGGGCACACTCCTTGCTCTCACTTTGCATTGCCAAGCTTAGAGGGGTTGCACTCGGGTTGATAAGCACAGAGGCCATGTCAGCCATCACTTTGCTGCGATACATCCTGCTCAGTATGGCCCAAACGCTGAAAGCACCCTTTATTTTCAAAACAAGATGTACAGCACAGCCTTTATCAACATACAGCAAGGTGTACCACAGGAGCACACACTTCAGTGCAGCAAGTCCCATACCATGCTCTCATCACAGACCAACCACAGGCTGAAACAAGTGGAGAAACCTTTGATTACTTTTACACATATACACACAAGCATGTGCATGTACATATACGTCTGTACATGGGTATGTTTATGGACATGCAACAATCTAAGCAGTATTACAAAAGTTTAAGGCCTTGGGAAAAAAAAAATCCCTGTTACAAAGACAGACAGGAAAGAGATGCTTCTGCTCTGCTCCGTCCTGGGTCTTAAATGCTAGCATGATCACCATGGCATTTATTTCTCTTTTCTGATTTTTTCTTCTTAAGTTTTGATCTAAGGCCAGGTTTTCTAATGAGTTTAGTAAAGGATCAAAGGATGAGAATCACCATCTGCCTATAGAAAACAATAGTATTTCCAATTGCTTGATGTTATTTGGAGGGGAAGGCAGATTGCAGGGCTCTTCAGCTATATCATAAGAGGGAGATGAGAAGAGCAATAGGGAAAGAAATCTTGTATAACCAGATGCCAGTAAAGTTTCAAGACTTCCAAAATTCCTGCCAATTATTTTGTTTTGGCACCAACAAAGAGGAAGAATAGATTTGGGAAGGAGAGAAGAGGAAGGAGAGGAGAGGGAGAGGAGAGATAGAGGGGAAGGGAGAGGAAGAAAGGGGAGGAGAGGGGAGGGAAAAGACTACTAGGCATCTGTAAACCTCATTAGGAATCTAATTCCCATTGGAAACCTGGATTTGTGTGATTTGTGCTTCATTTGGCACCTGAGCTCTTTTTCCATCAGATGCAACAAGACAGAATAGGTTGCCAAACCCTTGACATTTCATGACATCACCTTTACAACTAGCTCTCTTTAGGGGAGAAGAGTCCACTCTAGTAGAGTGTTTGTATTTTTAATGCTGGTGTCACTCCCTTCCTCCTAGGCAAGTCACAGGTACAGAAGGGTAAATGAGCTAAGCAGTGCAAAGCAAAGAGGAAGACACCAAATCCACAGCCCTAGAGAAACAAAATAAGTAAAGGACTTGCTCCAGCCTTTAGCACAGCATCCTCTCCCTTTACCAGCTACTTGGCATTCCAGCAGGGTGGGTTAATCCTTTGCCTTTGATGAATCTTTAATCTTGGCACCTTGTGGCTGAAGCCGGTACTAACTAGCAGATCCTGGCGATCAAAGCCATGCACTTAAATATTTAATTTATAAATAGAAAATAAAAAAATAAAGACTTGGCTTCATAATAGCAATAAGGCAACTCCAGGGGCGTTGTTATTGCCAATTAATCACACTCTTGGGACTGATGAAGAGCTCCACTGCTCTTTGTAACTCTAATTGCCCTATGGGTGCAATTATCCATAACCCCCTCTTCCTCTCCCTGTCCAGCCAGACCTTATGGCTTACTTCGACATTAGGCTTCCTACTTTTTAACCTCTGTTTCTAAAAGCTATCGTTCACATAGTCCAGATTGGTGATGGAGAATGCTAAGACTGATTTTTGTCATGTGCACATTCACCCTGGCTGGCTGTAATGTAGGTGTGTTTCCACCTGCTTCCACATCCACAGGTCTGGGGAACGGCAGAAGGCAATTCAAGAACAGTCTTTTTGGATCTGCTCTGCAGCTCACATCCAAGGAAGGACACAGTACTTTTACCACCTCTGACCTGGGTTCTCAAACTTCCCACTGAAGCAGGAGCCTCTGCTCAGATCCAGGGACTGGATCTGAGCCATGAAACTTTGAGCACGAACATCGCTATTTGTACTGCTTTGAACATCTGGCAAATACTAGAACTAATCCTGTTAAAGACACATATTCTTTCCTGAAATATTTATTATGGAAGCATTTCCCAATTGGTAGTTTGGACTTGAGCCACAAAGCTCCTAAACTTACAGACAGATACAGAGACATGTGGCACTATCATGGGACTGGCAGGAACAGGCACCTGGGAAAAAGGAAGAACACAGGGCTCTTTAATTTAATAAATGAGGATGAGGAAAGAAACACATCCTAGAAGATGAAGTCTGACATGCAAAGTAGAAATGAGGTGCCTCTTTTAAAGAGTAATTAACTATTAGAAAACTTTATCAAGTATTATGGAAGATAAGCTGTCACTTACTGTTTTAAAGTGGGATTGTATATTTTCCTGCAATATATATTTTACTTCAACAATATCTCTTGGACTTGAATTGGGAAATAATTCAGAGAAGTCTGAAGGCCTGTTTTATGTAGCAGGCTAGCTTAGATTGTCACACCAGTCTCTTCTGGGCTTAAAATGCATGAATTATTGAGGTCTGATACTGAGTCTCCACGGCAAAGGTTGCTTTCTCTGAAAGGCTCATGCCTTTAAAAGTTCACTTGTAGCTTCTTGTAATGTTCATCACCCGCTGTAGTGGAAACCCAGAGCTTTGAATTCAGGTCTTAAAGAAAAAATAAAATAAAAAAGTCAAGGACTGGATTCAGACTGTACATGTTTTGTGCCTGATCTGAAGTTGGTCACCCTGCTATGCCTAACCATGTGAACTGAGGGCTGCAAAGAGCTGTCACACTGCAAGTTCAGAGCTCTTTATTTCCTTAAAAGAAACCTGGTCTGCAACAATAAACTTTTCCACACATTTTTATTCTTTAATATATTCTCAACTGTATAGAGGAGCAGAGCTCCCTTAACTTCAGCCAAGATGTAGCAATTTACCACATCTGAGAATACGTCTCATTTTACCTCTCCATTCACTGATGGCATCACCTCTTGAGAGAAGAAAAAGGCAAATTTAATTCCCATCACCAATTCATTCCTTGCTTGCACTGCTGAGGCAACTAACAATCATTGTGGATTGCACATACATACACACAGCTTTGCAGAGCATCACTAGCGTTTTCCTGCGAAGAATATGCTCTAGCTTTCATAAAAATCATAGATGGAACAACTCCTATGCCTTGTCCTTTCCTCCAGCATTTAAGGCCTGGAAAACCTGCTGCTTGTGTTGCAATCATACCCAGCTGCAGGATATGTGACTGTGTTGCTTATTCCTCCCCTGTGTAATGTAGACCTCCATGCCTCACATGAGCCAGAGCCTTGTATGAGTTATATGGCTATTATGTTATAAGTAGGACTGATGTATTACAGAATGCTGCCATAGATCCTATTAATGGCACTCAGGCTCTATTTTTTTCCCCTGTAGTAAATTCTGCACTCTTTTTTTGGAAATGGACAGCTTCACGAACATGCAAAGATCCAGCATCCAGACTGGGCTTAGGCAAAGTTCAGGGCCTGAGTGTTGTGGTGGTAGCAGAGCATCTCGCTCTTCTGCAGTGGTGGGATTTCCATGGACATCACCAGCCCTGCTGAGAAGCCAGTGTCTTTTCCAGCTTTGAACAGCACCACTGCCAAGAGACTGACTAACCCATACTCCATTGCCCAAATTACTTTTAACAAAACAATGTTTCCCCTTGTTCTGAATTTACAGTTACCTCAGCCCCATGCTACCATTCATTCTTCTCTGCCCATTGACAGATTTGCTGGTACCTGCCCTTTTACTAAAGTTTTTCTTCCCAGGAACATGACATAGCCTGGTATTCACAAGCAGTGTTTTTTTTTTATAGAAGGGTGATCTCAGAATGAGATGAATCTGAAGCCATTTTTCAGGCTCAAACATCTTGGATCTTTGTGAGATATGCGCATTTCTGGGCTGTGGTCCCATTCTGCTGTCAGCACTGCAAGAAGAACTGTAAAGGCCAGGATACCTGCATGTAGGGAGTTGAAATCTTTCTGAATGTGACTCGGGCTCAGCTCTACTCTTAATAATCAGGATTCAAACACAATCCAAGTCCTTTACTTCCATGACAACCATATTTTCTTGCTACTAACCTTTGACGAATTTATCGTGTATTTACAGCTAGCTGCAGGAGTGTATGCGGTGTGCAGATATGGAAGATAGCTGGATAGGCATCTCCCACCTCAAATTTTGAATTGAGAACAGAGGCTTTCATGATTAACCATGATGGCTTGAAACTACATCAGAGGAGGATCAGGCTGAATGTAGGAAAAGGCTCTTCACCAGAGAGTGGTGGGCATGGAACAAGATCCCAGAGCACTGGTCACAGCCCTGAGCTGCTGGAATTCAGGTAGTGTTTAGACACTGCTCTCAGACATAGGGTTTGAATATTGGGTGATCCTGTGCGGGGCCAGAAGTTGGACTTGATGATCCTTGTGGGTCCCTTCCAACTTTGGATATACTGTGATTTTATGGTTCTGTGGAGAAAAATGGCATAGCAGTGTGGCTTTGCCTGTTTCTGTGAGCTAAACTAAGCCAAGGGCTGGGCCGGGGTGCTGTGTCATGGCCATACAGATTGCTATGGGCCAGGTACCCTTTCCAGAAAGAAATTTAGATTTGCTCACTCTGTTCTGGGTTGAAGAGATTTTAGGTATGTGGATAAAAGCCGTACTGTGTCACTTGCTCCCTGGGCCAGAAAATGGGCCTTGGCTGGTTTAATTTACTAGTGTAGATACATGTTTTAAGATTGCATCGTTTGGTAATGATAACAGGACAGCGAGACATGAACGTTTAAAGATAACGATATCTCCCTCAGTCCTTCTAACAGCTCACTGCAGCTCCTCTGTATCTTACTGTTCATTTTCTTATTTCTTTCCCCTATCTTCCCTCCTTCTCAAAACCTAGCTAACTTGCACTATGTCATTTCATACTAGATGTCTGAAATAGTTTTGAAAAGAGCCAGGTTCTTTGCTAGAGGGACTATGGGACTTCGATTCAGTGCTTCCTCTGCTCTATCCTAACTGAATGTTCAGAGGCACAAGTGAGAGAACAAAGGGATGTAAAACTATGATGCAATCCCTTCCTGTCACATCTGATTTAGCAAACAAAGTCAGATGGCCTTACAAGAAAGAAAAAAAAAAGAAAAAGAAAAATAAGCATAACTACTGCTTTTGTATTTGAACTGAAACATTAGCAATCAGAGGACAGTATTGAGGCAGCACAGCCAGCCCATCCATCTTAGGCACATCAAGCCAAATGGAAATCCATGGTCAACTGATACAAGAAGCCTAACAACCTCGGTGTCAGTAAGACAGGTTCAGCCTGATTACAAGAAAGCTGGTAAGGCACAGGACTGGGGCCATAAATCTGGTGTGCACAGTGTGATGAAGACAGCTCTGACCAAGGGGTGGGATTCAGGGCTGGATTAGCTGAGTGAGGCACAAGGGATTAGGAAATGCAGGTCTTGAATGTACACTGAATCTAACACTAAATTAATCAAGATCTCTTTTCAGACCTCTGATGCATCTCGTATTGCTAATGAAATAAACTATAATAATGTGGGGAGGGTTCATTAAAGGGAAGGGAAGGAGAGGGAAATGAGATTGAAAAAGATTTGCATTTATATATCTCCAAATGACTCACCCTGGTGGTTTGGAAAAAGAAGCATCCCAACACCAATATGAGTGCTAAAATTACGTGGCCTGAATCAGAGACGTGCAAAGAGCAATGTTTTTCTGCTTTGTCACTTGTCCCACATCAGGTAAAAATCTCACAAAAACTGCTAACCTCATCTAATTGCTGGCACGATGCTGGGAAGTTTCTGCTACTTCGGAACCCATTTTATAAGATTTTGGCAAGGTGGTGCCCCTGTCAGGAACGTGTTTGCTAAGATCAGGCTCAGCTTTGACCCTGAGTCCTCCTGAATCTAGATATGTCCTAGCTGGTGTCTACCTTACATGTGTTTTGCCCAAAACACAACCTGTTTTAAATAAAGGGAGGCAAAGGCAGATGTAACTGGAATTGATGCTTCAGTGTTTGTCCTGTTAGGTGAAGATGAGTGATGAAATAGAAAGAGGGTAGGAAAGAAGGTCAGGAAATCACAACCAATTTGTCAAACTAGCCTATTTCTCCATCATTCACATCTTTCTACCTCTTTTTCTTTATTACTAGGGACATTAACATGAAGGTGGTGTCCTCTCTGAGCTGCACTCCCACAGCTCCTGCTAGCGGAGCGTCTCAGAGCACCTCGCTGGTATGAGCACATGAAGCTTCACAGCAACTTTGTGAGAGAAGTCAATATCATTAGGGATGATTGTACATTATGATACATTTTCTAAAGCTCCATCTATGTTACAATTAATCTCCAATTCTAAGCCAGTATTTGGCCTTCCAAGGTACACATTTACTTTCCATCGCACATAGTAACGATTTTCTGTCCCTGGTCCCGACTTTCCACTGGTGTAAATCTATACAGAGCCCTCTCCAGCTCATTTTACACCAGCTGATCATCTCAGACTCTCTCTGATATTTGTGGTCTGGTGGTGTTGCGGGTCATTAAGATAGATGCTTGCGGCTACCTTGGGACAGGCGGATGTCAGTGTGGAGAAGATGTGTTTCCTTATATATGGTTTGCTGCACTCAGTGGGATCTT
Source organism: Cyrtonyx montezumae (assembly GCF_038088225.1). NCBI lineage: Eukaryota > Metazoa > Chordata > Aves > Galliformes > Odontophoridae > Cyrtonyx > Cyrtonyx montezumae. Next base: position 17,088,404 of record NW_027071992.1, read on the forward strand.
TCAAGGTGGGATAGGCTGTCTGAATGCAAAGTGCAATTGAGTGCATGGACTATCACAACTGTTGGGCTGGAAGGCACCTAGAAGGAGCTCATTTTTCTTACGAGATGACAGGATCAACTCTATTTGTGTTGCTCTGGAAAAAAAGTTTGTCTATCCTGCTCTTGCAGATCTGTAGTCCTGGAGAATCTCTGCCCTGTGTGAATAACAGATTTCAGACTTTGCCATTGTATGATTTTAGTAGTAGTTTTCCTTAACATAAATTTTACCATTTTTATTGAAAACTTTTAAAACCAGCACCTGCAAGCCTGTAATGAAGTGTGCATTATAGGCTTATTTTTACAGTAAGTTTTGAAGCTTTATAGTCACTGGGACCTCTCTCTCCCCCATTCTTCAGCTCTCGAAGGAACAAAAACTATAAAGCAAAATGTGATGCAAACTCAAAGAATCCCATGGGCACTGATTTAAAACAATACACACAAAAAAAAAAAACACTCCCACAAAAAACAAACTAACAACCTTACCCAAGATTTTAAAGCATCTTTCATGCTTCTGTAAAGTTGTGAAGTTTGATTTAAGTTAAAATGCTCGGAATAGGGACTACTACAGTGGGAACCAGAGAAGAAATGTATGGGCCAATATATGTTCTCAACAATCATGTGAAACAAGCATTACTCTGCCCAATCTGGAAGCAGATAAGCTGCACTCAACATCACATGACAAGAGATGCATACAGCCATCACTTGTTTAAGTGGGCACAGGTTGGGAAGAGGACACAAAAGCGTTTGGATGATGCCTGTTCACCCATCCAGAGCAACATCAGTCTCTGAAGAACACCTGTAGTTAGTACCAAGATGCTGAGGAGCCTCTCAACTGTGTCTGAGGGGAGAATTGGGCTCTTAATTGCCTAGCACGGCTGCATGAGAAAAGTGTACAATAATAATAATGCAGCAGATGAGAAAGCTGGCTATTTGAATATGACATCCTTTGTCAGCTTTATTTCACTTAATAATGTGACATGGCTTGGAGAGGGAAAAAATGATTAACCTTGCCATTTTAAGCCTGAATTGCTGGGAGTTTTTCTGCTGAAATTCATGTCCTTAACTTTCTTTGATATTTAACAAATTCATAGTTTTATCTCCATGGAAGCTTGTTTCAGGGGGGATAAAATCTAAATGTGTGTGTGGAGGGGGTGCGGGGAGAGCATTGAGCAAGCCACCATTTGGGAGCTGGGTGTAAAGTAGCCTGGCATTGATTAACGTGGTTAAAAGAAAGTGGGAGGGGAAGTGTACTGAAAATGAGTGAAAGAACGGTATTGTAATCTGCTTTATTGCATTCCCGAGATGCTTGACTTAGCCTCATTGTCATAGCAAGATGATGTGTACCCTACGAGTGTATAAAAATATATGAACTCCTGGGACAATATAGTTCAATCTGCTCTGCTATTACCCATCATGCTCATCTGAGCACACTACAGCTATTAGGTCTGTTTGTGAAACAGCTGAGCCCATGGATGGATCTCCTGCAAATGGAGCCTGAATGTACAGTCGAGACAGGGTCTGAATGTACAATACATGGAGGGAGAAACAATGGGAACAAATGTACAATGGGAACAACTGCACAATGGGAGGTGCAAGAGGAATGAATCTGCTCCAACTGTGGATACGTAATAGTAAAATAGACAGACTGCCATTTATAATTCATGGTGTTTTCTTCCCCTTCCCTTTTTCAGATAGCCCTCAATCAGCTTGACTTGCAGGAGCTATACTTCACCACTGAAAGTTGTTAAAAAGCTGCCATGTTCTGCCTCAGAGGTAGCTGCATTTACAAGACAGGAACTCAGCCATGTATGTACAGAAAATTATGTCCTGAACTGTCTTTCCCTGTTCAGAGGGACGAAAGTAGGAGTGAAAAGCACTAACACCAAATCACCTCACTGCAGAGTATGTACAAAGGCAAAACAGACCACATCCAAGAAACTAAGCTCACCTGTAAAATTAAGTTAAAGGGCTAATAATGCATACAGAATCTTACCATTCTCAAATAGACTTTGACACAATAGAAATTCATTGTTAAGGTACTGGAAGACAACTATTGTGCTATACCTGCAACTAACATTACTAACTCTCATGTTTGCTTATCAGTGACACCATGAAATAGCTCAGTAATGTTCTTTTAATCCTACATTACATTAATTATTACAGATACTTTTATTTTTCTGATGATGACGCTGCTTAACAGGCTGAAAAATACTAAATTACAACACATCTGCATCTCTGTAATTTCATCTGAAACAGTATTTCCTTCATTCTTAGTATTCAGTTTGGAAGAATTACATAATGCCACAAAAGCTGCTTCTTGTCTGTTCCTGAGATACTACTCTCTGCTAGGAGAGGAAATTTAAAAAAGAAAAAGAAAAAAGAAAAAAAGAAAAAGAAAAAAAAAACAGAAGAGAAAAGAAAAGAGAAGAAAAGAAATGAAAAAAGAAAAGCTTGTCTTGTTATTTCCTTCTCTGGATAATTGCATTTTCCATACCTCCTCTTTCAGAGGCATTTACAGTGAGTTCTGCCTTCTACTGCTTCTATTGATTTGTAGCTCTGCAGGGTGAAAACCAGACCCTGGCAAAGCCAAAGGGAGTTTTGACTTCATTCTTTAAGAACAAATCCACTGGTGTGCTGGATCAATGCAATGAGTCTGAGCGCTGGCCTGTTAAACTGGATTTGTAACTGCTGCTCAGAGCTACAGCTATGCAAGCAGCTGAACCATGCTGCTGAACTCTGTCTTTACTTTTTGACTGCTTTTTTTGTAACTGGGTAACCTGGGTTAGTGGTAAACAAAGGTCTGGGACAGACCTTTCCACTTATGCAGTTGGTTTGTGCATTGGGAGTTGTCCACTTGGTGTAGCCCTGTGACTGTGGTTCAAGTTGGGTTTCACCAAAAGATTATTTTCCAGAGGGTGTTGGCTATAGAATGGACTCCCCAGGGGAGTGGTCATGGCCCCAGTCTGCCAGGGTTCAAGGCGCATTTGGAAAGCTATCTCAGATAGAAGTTCCTATTTGGCGTGGTCCTGTGGGGATCGAGGGGTTCAACTTGATGGCACATGTGGGTCCCTCCCGACTTTGTACATTCTATGATTCTATGGATCTATGAATGAGGAACCTGGTTCTGAGTCTCCCAAGAGTGCTCTGAGAAACCTCACTGTGGACAGAACTTAGGATCTGCCATTGTGCTACCTGGTGGCATGAACTTCAGGGTCATATGAAGTCTTTCAAGCATCAGTGCCCAGTCTGGCATACAGTGGTGGACTCTGTATAATAGAAGGTAGATTGGGTCCAAATAAAATGACATAACTACCTGCACATCTGGCAGAACTCCAGCAACCAAATTCCTGACAGAGAAACGGATGGGGTTCATTGCATCATCTCTGAGTTCATTCCAAGCTTAAGAGCTGAATAAGCAGTTGACCTTGGCCCGTTTGCTGTCTGTATCATCAGAGCAGTTGGATACGATTGTTAATAGTGTAGCCTAATTACTTCCTAATTTCTTCAAGAATACCCCAAGCATAAGAATTCAATTAACTGCAACTATATGGAAAGTTTGAAGTCTGAGCTATTCTCTTATTGACATCATTCGGATGAAGAGAATGTGAGCACAGATGCTACATTTCTTAAAGAATCCAATTTTTAATTAATTTTAACTTATAAGCTAATGAATAAGTTTATTGTAGAAACTCTCTGAGATTAACTTCCATCCTCCAAAAGTAAGAATGCTAAGCCTGAGAAGGATGAAGTGCTGTTTGCTTGCAAAACAAAGAGACAGGATCCCTGTCTTCACTGCAGGCAGAATTGTTTGTAAGAACCACATCCAGACTACACTACTGCTTTTATTAAAATTTCTTGTACTGCAACACCCTCAACCCATATGAGTAACATGAAGCTGTCAGCAGCTTCTAGGAAGTGTATGGAACTGTGATGGCTGGGTAAAGGTTTGCCAGATTTTCCTTCTTTCCTGTTCAGTCTTATTCCACTTACAAATGGAGTTGGTCATTAACAACAGTTCAGTTTGTACAATCTTTGCAATATCTGAGGACTGTCTTAAGATACTGAGGGAGGGATCCCATCTGCTGCATGTGCATCAGACTTTATGTTTAATGATCATCTTAGTTTTGGCAGATAATTTGTGGAGATGAAGCAATGGGAGTACAAAGTTTGCAGGGGCTAAAAACAAAAATGCATCGGTCTCAGAAGCCCAGACAGTGGTAATACAAGGCCTAGCACAGGAAACACCATCACTTATTATCACCACATGGGGAAAATGGTCACTGAAAGTTCTGTGGGTAATCACACACCATCAACTCTGCTACATATTTGGGCCAGTCTGCAAGCATCTCTGGAAGGTATTTTCAATATCTGACCTGATGATGTGAACATGAACTGCATCCAGATTTGTTTTCACTTGCTCCAAATAGTTGAGGACATACAGGTAAACTCACCGCAGAACCAGAAGGAAAGTGAGGAACCAGGAATTCCTGCTGCGCTTTATGAGAGACAGAAGATTGCCTTTATCGTGTCTTTCAGAGAGATGAAAATGACCCTTGGGCGATCTCTTAGTTAAAAATTCTACTGAAGTTCAGTGTTGGTTTACACACATCCACAGATGTGCAGGGCAGACAGGTTATAAATAGCAGCTGTGGTTGCTTTGCTTAAGACTGAGCCAGTTTCTGCTTATCTCTCTGGGTAAACGTGTGGAGCTGTACATACCATAGAGACTGCCACAGTAAGGGTCAAAGGTATGTAGTTAGTTCTCTTTAAGTCTTGTGATGTAAAGAAGTAGCTACGGCATCCCATTTTGCAGCTCCATATTGGGCAGAGATCTGGGGAAAGTTCTGGTTTTGTATGCAGTGCAATGATAGCAGAAAAACACAGAAATGATGGCTTAAAAGCTTTTTGTCCTCTTGCCCCAGCAGGAGGTTGCACCACCTGAAAGTTCTGGAAAGTGAAGGCAAGACAACTTCAATGTAAAGAGAAGGTTCTGGGGTCACAGGAACACATTTCCATAGATCCTAAATAAAAATTAAACTCTGAAAGGTGAGTGTACAGAGCAGAGCTAGTCCTAAGCTCCCCAGACTGGGTGTTATCTGTACAATTGCAGCAGCATGAATGGCAGTGGAGGGTACAAAAAATACCTTGGAAGCGCTGAAGGTGTCACCAACAGGTGTTATGGGCTGTCCTGAGCTCAGTGCAGCTGCAGAGCTGCATTGGGCAGCACAGGAAGAATGGCTCCGCTGTGCCCAAAGCTTCTGTGCAGTAGAGGTAACAGCTCAGCTCATCTGTGTGTTTTGTGCATGACATCACAGAGGGACACTAACTCTTGTGATTCTTTGGGCTCCCCTTCTCCAGCTTGCCTCTGGGAGGCCTGAGGATGTACCTTACTGAATTTGTCAGATGTCTGGGAACTCTGTAAATCATAGAATTGCAGAATCTCTAAAGTTGGAAGGACCAATAAGTCCATCCAGTCCAACTACCAGCCAATGCCTGTGACCTCTCTAGACCATGTCCCTCAGTGTCACATCTACCCTTTTCTTGATCCCTTCCATGAACAGTGACTGCACCACCTCCCTGGCATTCAATACGTCACCACCCTTTCAAAGAAGAAATTTTTCCTAATATCCAGCCTGAAATCCTATCCGGATATTCTTGAGACACAGCTAGGCCAAGCCACCACCAACCTGACCACATGTGGTGACCACAGGTTTGCTATGAAGGAGAGACTGGACCAAACTCCATCAGAGGCCCCTTCCCACCAACACAGTGGTGATTCCTCTACAGAATTTTAGCTGTTATCTCCTTGTCCTTCAAACTGGAGGGCAGTTCTGGTTTGCCTCCATGACTCAGCTGTTCACTGTCCTGCACTAATATTCTCCAGAAAGGAGCAAGAAAAGGTAAATTCTCCTGCTGGAGAAAAGCAAATCATGTTTGCTTTTAAGATTCCGTACAGAAAGAGAAACCCAGCTGGCCTTTGAGGCCCGATATAGAGGCAATTCTCACTGAACCTGGGTTGGTATCTTTAGTAGACTCCAGAAAAATGAGGAGGGGCAGAGGCAGAGACAAGCATTTCAAAACGCGGTAATGAAAATGCTCACAGGAAATGTGCTAGATCAGTAAATACAGTTTAATGGCATCAGCACTTATTTAGCAGCCCTTTTACACATCCAGGATGGCTGAAGTGAGCCTTAATATAATTGTGAATTGGGATCATACAGAGAGGAATAGATATAAGGAAATGGGCACAAACTCAGAGACAGACTCTCAACTGGGATGCACTGGCATAACTCCCAACACATGGTAGGTAAAAATCCAGCCACGCAGTATATACTCACATACAGATGAAGACACACAGATGCACACACTTTTCCTTAAAAATAGTAAGCTTTCACTGGGCCCCACTTCCCATTAAAAAGGACTTACATCCTATGAAAATTCATAAACTCTGCAGGCGTTTCCACGGCGATTTGACGGAGTAATCTCCCGTCATCTCAGCTTCTTGGTGACAATGACAAGAGGAAGATGGATTTATCAAATACATAGTGACATGTTTATGACCCTGTTTTGCATAAGCAGGAACCTGAGCCAAAGGCTGTGCAGCTTGAGATAGCAAGAGGGTTTTTATAAATATTGTGACAAGCAGAAGTGATATTTGGAAGAACATGAAAAAAAATATATATCTTTCAGGTTTTTTTTAATTTATTTATTTATTTATTTTGAGACAGACTGCATTGTTGTGGGGTGGTGGAGGAAGCCTTTTCCCCACTTCTCCACACTTCAGTTTCCCAGAGAGCACAAAGGCTCAGCTCTCCCTCTCACTTAAAGAAGTTTTTCTGTTAACCCTTCTCCTCCCTGAATGCAAAACACCCTTTTTATAAATGTGTTGTTAGGAAGGGGGCAGGGGGAAATGATCTCCATTTTTGACAATAAAAAATAAATGTGCAGGAACTGTAGGAACACAGATGGCATCAGATAGCTCTGTTTATGACACATGCAAACAAACATGCCAGGCCCAGCTCTAGACGCACTGCTATGCTCATCAGCTTGGCTTTAAATGGGGAGCACCACCAGAAGGCCCACACACTATTTAAAGTGATCTTACTCCACTTTTTGCACACAAAAACCTATCACTGCAATTATTAATGCAGTTTCTAAACAGGTAGTTCACAGCAGATTGCCCAGGTGACTGTCTCAGCTTACCTGGTGCTACAAAAAACTTTTGTTTCTTTGTGGCAGAAATAGGTGGTAAAGATGCTGTAGATGTTCTGGAGCCTGTGGCACAGTAAGGTTTGCTGAGCTATGCTGTGCAAAAGGAAGGAGCAAGGGCAGAGTAATTTTGCAGACATGAGGATTGAACCTCATGGCTTTAAATCCACAAGTTTCACTACAAGAGGTACCTGAACACCACCAGATACTCTTTTTGGCACCTGGCAGGGAGACAATATAAAAATTTGCACTTTTGATTTCTCATAAAACCATGGAAGCTAGTTGGAGATATAGGAAATAAATCACAAAGAGGGGAAAAGAAGGTGTAAGAAATGTGCATGGTCATTTCTTTCCTCTTTGGATTCCATAATTTTCATCATAATTTATATACCAAAAGAAAGGATGAGGCTAAAACAGCAACTGTATGGAAAGAAGGGTTGTAGGTACCCAGAGAGTTCGTGTGGTAGTTCATATGGTATGAGCAAAACTTGCAATGGTCAATATGAAATAGAGTCTTTGTTTTTAGTTCTCCCCCCCTCTCCTTGCTCCTCTTTTCCCTTCCTCTAGATAAATATATTAATTAAATGACCCTTCTTTAGAATTACATAGAAAAGAGAGTTCAGGAACCTTTATTGAACCGACCTGTAAAACTAGAGCAAAATCAGCTTCTCTGTTGTTCTCTCTAAATGATTTTTCCATTGCATTTCACATCTTATCAGGGACTTGTTTGGGCTTGAAGCTCTGAAGCCTTTTCTGTAGGTCAGTTCAATAAGGCACTCAAAGCTGCTTTTCTCTTCATTGATTGGGATATTGGGTATGGTTTTGGGTTTTCTGTGTTGCTGCTTTTTTTTTTTTTTTTTTTTGAAGTAATATAATAGTCTTATGTTTTTTCAAAATTTTTTATTATTATTATTTCTTGTGTCTTTAAACAGTCTCAGTCCATTGCAAAAAAATTTTCTTTCTTAAAATGAACTTATTCCATTTTATTATTTGATGTCTAGAAAGGACTTGTGCTTCCCCATGGACACTGCAGTGTCATAAAATTTGCCTCAAAGGTTTGAATTTGAAGAGTTTTTGCACCAGATGTGAGGTAGGAATGAAGCAGTAATATCACCAGCCATGTCAGCTCCAGAGTAAATGGATCCTCTCTGTACCAACAACCTATAGCTTCTTCTGTAATACAATTCAGTTGCCCCAAATTTCATTTTTGGTATTATCATTAATAATTCTGCCAAAATCACTGCATACACCTCATATCAGATCAATACAGTGCCAAATGATACACATGCAAGAGTTGCATATTTGGATGGGGGGACAGTTGAAAACAGATAAGAAATTGTCTGCTTGTATCTGTTAAACTGCAGTGGAGCTCATATTTTTACTGTGGCTGGGAAGCTCCATGCATGCTATCATATATTTTGTTCTCAGTGTATTGACAGTTGTGCTTAAGTTGGATGGAAGGGACGGCATTCAAAGACTTTGAGATGATGTGAAATAAATAATAGCCAGAGGACAGGTAACTCAGTCCTCTCAGGCCCTACACCTTCATAAGGTTAACTGCACAGGTCTGCTTCGCAGACCACTGGTCACTAGGATCTCAGAATGGCTGCTGTGGAGTGCTTGGGGAAGAGTGAGACGCTGCACATGAAATGGCCTTTCAGCGTCTCTCCAGCCATTTGATTTCATGATCAATAGTACATGCCACAGTGTCAAATTTGGACTCTAAATCTACCACTAGGAGCCATTCCCCTCAAAGAGCGCTTTTTAATTCCCACGTCTGCTCCTAAAGGGAACATACTAGGACACTGCATGGCCTCAAGACAAACCCCTAGGTCTGCAGCATTGAGCAGGGCTACCTGAAACCCTGTGAAAAAGATGTTTCTCTGAAGGTGAAATCTGAAATCCCCTCAAATAATGATGCAGAACTACATACAAACAGCACAGCCTCCTCCCCACAGCCCCTATTCAAACCTGAGCCAGCATTACAATATCCAAAGTGGCCAAATACAAAATTGCTATTGCTGTATATGGAAGTCACCTTTCTTTTAGACATTAGTAAAAATTTCCTATCTCCACTTGACTGATTATGTATTTTATCTGTTATATTTCTTCTTCCCTCCATCCTCCAGCCTCTCCCCCCCTTTGCTGCAAACAGTTTCATGCAAACCTTCTAAGATTTCTGTGGGGAATGGTAGGCAATAGAACTCTGTTGTCTAATGGGACTTCCACCAGCATTTGGCATCCTTCCTGGCATTTCACCCTTCATATTATAATTTATAGTGTAATGTATTTTTTTTTTCATATCACGCTATAACATAAATTATTGCCAGTTTGTCCTTAGCACTCAAGGAGACAGTCTAAGGCTTTTCAAACCAGGGAAAAGAATGAGAGAAAGAAAAAGAGTAATCGAGAGAGAGAGAAGGAAGGAGGGCAAGAAAGGAGGGAGGGGAAAGAAATGAAGGAATGAAGGGAGAGAAGGAAGGAGAGAGGAAGGAAGGGAGGGAGGGAGAGGGAAGGAGGGTAGAAGAGATGGGAGTAAATACATTTACAGAAAAAAACAAAAACCGAAAAAACAATAAACACTTTTCCTAAAGGCAAACTCACCAAGTAAAATAAAAAAAGAGCAACTTTTTGTCCTAATGACTTATTAAAATGCTCTGCTTCAGCCTAGGATATATCAATGAGTCCTCAGTGGATCAGACAGGAGAGAGTCTGAAAAAGAGACCATCATGCTGAAAAATAATGTATTTTTAAGTTTCCTTATCTTTCTCACTAGTATGTCCCTTAAATTATTAAAAGTGAAAGACATTTTAATATCACTTGGAGGCTGTTTGTTCATTTTTGGCATCTCATTTAGCCTGGAGAATAACATTATAGAAGACAGTTTTACTGTCTATTTACTTTATTACTCTATGTTATTTCTATTATGGTCACAGTTAGAAGCCCGGTTGGGTTAGGTGCTGCACAGATGCATCCCAAGGCATAAGAAGCCTGTTTAGTGAAGGGGACTGCGGGGATGTGTTCACATCCCCTTTTCTGAGCCAGCATTGCTCCATTGGCAAAACTGTGCCCTGCATGCAACAGTGCTGGCAGAAGATTGCTTCTGTGTTTCCCATTTGTTGTGCATCATACTACAGCAGATGAAAATGCCCTCTTTTTGCTCACATATCCCAAGCCTTCTTCTCAGAGCTCCATAAGAGTAGCCAGAGGTGCCCAAGTATCGTTGAGCTTTTGGATTCTCCATACCCAGCCACATACCCATGCCCTAAGGCAGCAGGAAGGTGACATTATTTTATATGATAAATAGAATGAAGAAGGGGCACAACATGATAAAGAGACAGACTGATGCTCTATTCTGTCATAAATTGGTCTCAATTAAAAAAAAAAAAAAAAAGGGAAGTAGAAATTAATAAACACCCATATACACATGCAAAGTTTGAGGTTTTACTGGGGTTTGAAGGACCAGAACAAAAAGGCACATTCAACTCTTGATTGTGGCCTCCTGTATCTTACAGACTTGTCAGCATCCCGCAGGCAAGCTCTCCATGTGAACTTTGTGAGAGTTCACTAAGTTTCAAGGTCTGCTTGGAAAGGCAGTGAACCAGTCCCACTGCTGCTGTACTGAGGGCAGCTGCACTGCTGTGTGCCAGGCAGATCTGCAGACAGACACTCTTCACATCACACAGGGGACATCTCCCTGCTGGCATGGCTCCTCTTGTTACAGCAGCCAGGCTGTGCAATGAAAGCAGGATCTGGACATTTGGTTAAACAAAAATCACTAATGCACTAAAATTCCTAGATCAAGGCCCATCTCTTTATCCTACATGCACACAGTGTAGAGGGACACTGTGAGAGGAGAGAGGTCTTGGAGGAAGCCAGTACTTTCTTTCCCTATATTTTGGACTCATACTAATGAGACAACAAATGCTGGGAAAATTGTTGAGCCCTTGGATCAGCACCTTTGCTGGAGACCAGCTCCCACCAAGCTTTGAGCAGCTACAGGAGAACAGAGGTTACAAAACCACCTGGAGCCTTCCAGCTGCAGTAATCACTATGGTTTGCAAAGAATTTACACTCAGCAGTTGTAGGATTACACTTATAAACAGCTGTAAGATAAGAAAATTGAAAAGACTTTGCCTTCTCCTCATCTCCCTCCTTTGCTCCTGCATTGCTTTCTGTATCTCCCTGGCTCATGACTACTGTTCATTCATCCCTGGGATCCCAACAGTTCTTCTTCCAGTCTCTGCTGCATGACAGCCAGATATAGAGTTTCCCACCTTCCTTTGTGAAGGGCTGTTCTAAGATCTAAATACTTTCTGCAAAATTGCAGGATCTGAAGATCTCTTTTTAGCATCCTCATCACTTCTTAAAGAAGGGAATATTGATAATTCAGTTGGAATTATGAAGCAATGAAGTTGTGGGAGTGTCCTGCCACATTCTCCTGCAGATTCTCTGTGGAAGAGGTCAAAATAGCAGTACCACTACTGGAACCCTCTCGTCTTTGCAACCTGGACAGTCCTTGTCAGCACTGATACATGCTTTATGAGTAGCACTGTAGAGATCTCATACTTGTTTTTAGTCTAAAAAAGAGTGAAATCTGAAATACGAAATCTGTCTCCAACCCTTTCCAAATGCCTTTTTTTCTGGACATACATTTTCAGGCTTTGCTTGCTGCAAACCCAAGCCCATCTTCTGTCCACAGGAGGCACTACAGGTGGGCTCCTGTTCTCAATCTACTACTACATCTCAAGGTTTATCTGGGTTTCACATTCTATCTCAATGCAAACAGACCATCCTAATCTTCTCAGGAGGAGGCTCATGAGAACCACAGCTGTTCTTTAAGCCCATAGAGGTGCTTAGAGGAAGGACTGCAAAGTGAAGTTGCACTTCTGAGATCAAGCTTAAAGAAATAGATGTGCACACATTTTTTAGGCTCTTGAAGCAACCAACACACCTCTCAACTTTTGCTCTCCGTGTGAACCTGTCTCCTTACTCCTTACTCATTATATCTTTCACCCAACAAGCACACATCCATGCTCATTCCCTTTGCTATTCTCTGTCATCAGAGTCCAAGCAGAATTTGACTCAATGTATTTACTTAGCCATTTTTTTTGTCAGCCAGCAGAGCAGAACCACTACATTACAGGGGCGCGTGTCGACCTCTTTTGGACTTAGTCCACTCCCTGTGTTTTTGACTTGATGGTTTTGAATCCAATCGATTGGTAAATGGCTAAATAGTGAGAGAAATTGCTTTCTCTCATTACTCTGCATGGCTGTGTCATTACCCTTTAATATTGCATCGTTATTGACTGATGCAGCCCGTCAAGACATGGCCAGCGGGATGTAATGCAGTGGTAGAGATGTGCAAAATATTTAATTCAGAGTTTACTCCTCTAATGGGAGGCAGGTGTATGGTTGAAAGGGGAAGTAGAGGAGAGGTGTGAGCCCCAGTGAAAAAAAAAAAAAGTACAACCCTGCTCTTGAGCTTCAATCTGTCTTCAATCTGTGAAGAATGCCTTGGTGGAGAGATGGACCTGGACTTTACCACCTGGACTAGGTAGTATGCAACCACACATAAGTTGTGTTCTTAAAACGAGACATTCCCCAAGATCATCCTGCCATTAGCATATTTGTTCCTCCACATAGCAACTCTGACTTTTGTCTTCAAATACTATTATGACTCTCAATCTTGTTACTTAAACAAGTGTTTTGGAGTTGTGTGGTACCTGAGTAAGATTGGTGAGTTGTGGGCTCCTCGCCTCCCTTAAACTCAGATGACGACTTTGGGCAAGGTATCAGATTTTAGTAGTCTGCTTTCCTAATCTCACTGGGTATTTGAAGACTTCTGCCAAGCAGCATTTTCCCATTGAAGATCCTAGTTTGCTGCTTCCATGTTTGAGCAACCCACAGAAAATGAAGGTAAAAAACAAACATAGGTGATATCACTGAATAGCAGAAAACACAAACAAGAATCGAGGAAACACAAACAATATAAAAAAAATCCAAGCTATGAACAAAGGAAGAAAAAGAAAAAGTGAGAGAGAGGCAAAAAATAGTCACAAATTCAGCTATTCATGCTCACAGCATGGCTAGACATGGAATGAGCATATCCATGATTGCTCATTCCTGTCTAGCCATGGTTACCACCAGATCAGCTCCAGATGGCTTGAGGCATGCACACATACTAATAACCACCTGCCAAACACTGTTCAACCAAAGTACAACTGATCCATGGAACTCCTTGCTGCTGGGAAGCACAAGAGTTAACAGTTTACATGGGTGTAAGTCAATGACCAGAGGTATTTATGGATGGAAAATCCACCCAGGAAAACTAGTTGCGAAGAAACACTGATTGTTTGAGGCTGTATCACAGGGAAAGTAGTGCAGTACATTTTTCTTATTTTTGTACTCCTACCTGCTCTTTGCTTCTGTGGTTAGGAGGTACTGTATTATAAAGCCTGGCCTGATGCATCTCTTGTTATTTCTATGTTCATGTAGAATATGTATTTTGAAACAAAAACATACTAACAAAAGGAAGCAGAAAGGTATAAGAAAGAGATCACAGCAACCAGTTAAGAGTGAAAGAAATAAAGAATAAAAGTGTATTGCCAGAGGGCTGGCTCTCTGCCCTACTATTCTGCTTCCCTTCCCCCTTTCCGTCTTAGCCCTCATTTGGGAAAGAAGACCCGTCAAATTAAAGATGGATAAAAACTCATTAAGAAACAACAGGCCTAGATGAAATTGCCACTGGGATTGCACTGATGGGATGGACTCCCCCCACCCTATCTTTCGTTCAAAGATTACAAACCCTTTTTCTCCTCCAGGGCTCCTACCTCCATCCCAGTCCTGGCTAACTCCACGCCTGCCTGAACCCCTGGGTTTGAAGGGTCCATGTGGGTAGAGATGGGGAGAGCATGAGGGTTGTTTGTTACGCTTCCTTTTGTTTTTAATTAACCTCCGGTGTTTTCTTTGCCTAGAGAGCAAATCCTCTCACCCTGATTTTTTACACATGCCTGCATTCAGACTACAGAAGAGTTAGATCTAGGGAGAGAAAAACTGAGAAAGTTAGAAGGCAAAAAAAAAAAAAAAAAGCTTCTCCATCTAAAGGAAAAACGTTTTATGGAGAGGGAATTGCAATCTGTGTGAGTTTTACAGGCCAATCTTTGCTTATTAATCCTGGTGTAAGACAAGCCCATGAGGATAAAAAAACACTCACAGATTAATGGTGAACTGCTGGGCTCCAACTCAGGATTCTTGCTGCAAACTCTCACTGCACGGGTCTGTAGGTATATCTGGGCTGGGGTTTAAGACAGAGGTGGGGAATACAACTCCTCCCCACCCCTGCCCCAAAAATTTATTTTGTTCTTCAGCCCACATGCTTCTTGATCATGGTAATGGTTCAACAACAGAAACAGCTGCAAAAAAAACTAAACAAACAGAACAGTGGTTGTAGAATACACCCATAAGGGTACATACACCAGTCCAATCTGTGCATGTGCACTGTGACAAGGCAGTTTGGGCACACACCCAGGTCCTATGGCAGCAAGAAAGTGACAATATTTTATATGATAAATAGAGTGAAGAAGGGGCACATCATTGCAAAGTGGAGACTAGCAAGAGATATTGTCTGCACTGGAGCAGTTCCTGGGAGCACTGCTGAGCACAGGCATCACAATCACAGGTTATATTTCATATGCCTTAATCTCTGAGAGAGAGCTAAGCTCTTGGTCTCCAGTCATGCACATGCCAGTGGAATTAATTGCTGTTTTACCAATATCTGGGGGAAAATCCACGTGCAAACTTGTGGATGGGTTGACTGGTAGAGGCCAAAGGAAGGTATAAAACCTCCCACATGCTACTTCACGAGAAAATAATTCACTTAGATAGCTAAATTTGATTATGATTAGTGAAGGATAAGAAATATTTCAGGTATATATTGAAACAGAAATATGGTGGAGGGCAGGACAGAGAGAATTCTGCTAGGCAGATTAACGAAGGCATACTCAAAAGCTGGAGTCATATTTACACATAAACATTCACTCCAAGCAAGTTGGGATTGAAGATATCTGTAGAAACTGAAGAACAGATTTCCCTAAAAAACCATTATTTGTGTGGACTTGTTCAATAACAGCACAACATCACGCTGCAGAGAGGTTGCTCATTTCTGCAGCCTGAACCTTTCCATGCATATTAGCATCCTCATCTTTTTTGGTCTCTCCACTTTGCTAACAGTACTGTTATATAAGGGAACACGCCGAATAAGAGCTTTCCTGTGAAAAGCGTTATCTTTCCAAGGAAGAGACAGCCCAGCAAAAAGCTTTCTGTCACTTTCAATAGGGTCTTTGGGCTAAATCCTCAGCTGATGTAAATCAGTGTAGCTCCACCGAACCTCAAGTTGATGAAGCAGCTTAAAAACACCTCAAGTTTGTCTAGGAGAATCCACAGGAGATGTTGGCACACAGCATATGTATTAAGACTATAACAGTAACAGTGACAATGGGAATTGTCATTATTAATACAAGCAATAATTGCAATTCGCTGTGGGCCTCTGGAAAAACAAAAGCAGCCTGAAAATATGGGCAGTATAAATGTTTGAATATAAGCTTCTTGTTTTGTAGATCAAACTTGGGAATTCAAAGTTTTGTAAATAAGTTTTGAGTAAATAGTCTTTTATTTTTTTTTAGTAAAAAAGATTTTGAGTAAATAATCATTTCAGTGCTGTTTTGAAACAGCAAAATCTAGAATTAAGATGAATTAGATGATTGAGTAAAAATAGAAGTATTTTTTATTCAATCAAGCCCCAAATTCATTCATCTCAGTCTGCTATCACAAATTCACAAATTCAAGCTGGGGAGTCACATGCATAGTGTAACACTCATGCTCCTGTGGCACACTGAAAACCTATAGGAAACAGTGCTGAAATGGTTTGACTTCAACTTCTCCAGGCCTGCATTTCTTCCCCTTTACTAAAAGGGAAGTTTGGTCACTGCAAATGTCAGCAGTGTCTTTCTTGCAAGGAATAGTAGTCATCATGGAGCAAGTTTATTCTCACGAGGGACAGTGCAATACAGATGATTTGCATGAAGCATACAGATGATTGTGATATGACCCCACATCTATCGAAACCACATGCACTTTCTGGTTTTACAGAGTGCTAGCAAACCATTTATTTCTGCCTACTTACCACCTACTTTGAGGACTATTTCATGGTATTCCAATTTCTTTGCCCTTTAGATACTAAACAGTGAAATTAAGAAGCTCTTCACAAAGAGTTGTGTCTGTTCCTCATGAAGGAAAGAGCACAGCCACAGCACCTGGAGGAGCTGCCTCACTCATCTGGACAGCTGCAGGACCAGATCTGACTGTGCTGTTTCTGACAGTTGCTTTTTTTCCCCATTTTTAATCTACCTCTAGCGATGGAGCCTCAGCCTCCCTAGGCAACCAGCTCTATGGCTTTTCTTTCCTCGCCATTAGAAAGGATTTTTTTTTAGACTGAATCTTTCTCCGTCCAATTTCCTGCCTCTTGCCAGTGGCAATAAGGAAGTGAATAGACCTTCAGACAAACAACAGAAACCCCGTTCTCTCATTAAAGATGTCAGCTGTAACATCGGTTAAATGACTGGTTCCATGAGATCCAGACATAGATACAAGGCAGCAAGTTACCCTGACAGGGATGAGAGGAAGGACATGTCCTTCCACTTTCTTTCTTCCAACTTTATCGGAGCCAATCTTTGAAAATTCAATATTCATTCTGAGCTCCTGCTTAATAAACTTGGCAAACCTGACATTTTTAAAACAAAACAAAACCATGCTGTTCACTTTCCCTTTTCACTCTTAATTGGCCCATCTAAAAGCAATCAAGTGAACATTTAGCTGTGGTAGAAAGAACTGCGGGAGACCTCTCCTCCAAATGCCATTATTCAGGAGTGCACAGGAGTGTGGATATGTTTATGGAGAGTGGGAGGCACTTTGCAAATACTCTCTCAGCAGCATCAGAGGAGCAGAAGGATGTTCAGGGCTCAGATAAAAATGTGGGCATGACAGTGCTCCAGCACCACAGACTCACTGCCTGGTGCAAGTCCCAGATACACACACTTCTGGTTTAGGATCTCTAAATGGTGTTGGGGGAAATTAGGCATTAAAGAATAAACTGCATAGGGTGTTGCCTAGACTTGTCAAAACAATTGAATATAGAGAGAGGCATCTTCTGAATGTCATCCTTCAATAAGATTCAGTTGCTGCCCATTGTTAGGGATCTCTTGCCAGGGCTTAGGTACTTGAAGATCTTCCTGCTCAGGTGCCCATGCTTATCAGGGCCCCTCTCCAGTGGCTGATCGGCAAAGGGAAAGGAAAACACCAGTCTATAAATAGTGTGTGCAAAGCGTAGCCATAAGTCTGTCTCCCACAGCAGAAGTGCAGACCTGGTAAAGCACTTAACCCTTTTCAAGTGTTGATGGTGTTGGAGGAAGGGTATTCCTGGCTAGGCTGCTGGGTGTGTGCAATGACGTACAATGGGTGTACTGATCAAGTGAACTTTTCACAGTAATATGGTAGTACCATTTCTAGAAATACACACAAGTATGTCTAGGATAGGAATCAGATTTCAACAGTGGAGCTATACAGAACGTATAATTATATTTTGCATTTTTAATAGACTTATTAGCATAATAATGCATTAGTCTAATAGAATATTAATGTGATGCAGAAATATTAGCATATTACAGAACCTTATTCATTAATACATTAGACCCTTATTGTATTAGTGGCACAATCTACTAGAGAAAATGTTGCTTTGTGTCTGATACTGCAATCCAAGAAAAAATTGAGATGGCAGAGAGAGAGCTTCTGTGACACAAACTGACTGGAGTCTAGGTGCATCTGGAGGAGCCGAGGGGAAAATTCTTCAGCAGTCAGAAAGTGGTTGATATTTGAGAAGCTTTCCTGTATTCTCTCATTTAGACCTAAGAGCTTTTCTAGGTTTTTGCATTAAAACATTAAACTCCTCAGCCTTCTGAAATCTCAGCCCCCACCAACCTCAGAGCAAAAGGAGAAAGCTGATTTTACGGATTCAGATCTCCTCCCTGAATACAGGGAACTGAGTTCAGATCCCTGAACTCTCACTGTGTTTCATACTGAAAACACCTCCACCGTGAACCTGATGGCTAACAATGGTGACAAACATCCCTTTACTGAGCTCCCATGTTGAATGCTACCACGCAGGACACTGGAGCATTTTGTACATCAATACCCCACAGTGTTAATGACTCAACTACATGGTTATCTACTTTTCTGTTTTTTTTCATAACAGAACTGAAAACAGGAGGAATGTCTTCATGAATTGAAAACAGTGAGGTCCCATGAAAAGATCTGAAAAAAAATATTATATTAAGGTTACAAAAATTCCTAACTTAAGACTTTCAGTTTGACATCAGCCCTGGTCCCATTCTGAAATGTAATCCCCATCCATTTCTTATTAGGGAGCAAGATGTCTTGTGTTGCTCTCTGAGTCTTTTTACTGGAGAACTCACAGGCTATCTTAAGGCAGGCTCCCATGGCAGAGCATTAGAACAGGCATCTTCAGTATCTGCTAGGTACTTGTTGGTATGCCCCATGAGCAGGACTGTATAACGCGGTTATCTGCTCAAGTTTTGTACCAAGCTGCATGCCCCTGATGTCCTTACTGAAACTGGATAAACCTGCTCTGTAAGCTATGGAAAACAAATATCCAGTTACTTAATCCCATGTCTTTCATTCACAGACAGACTGACAAACAGGACTAATTCCTCTTATTAATACTTCGAGTAAAGGCAGTGACGCTAACCAAGATGACTCATGGGATAGGTTACGTGCTTTCAGCAGAACTGGGAAACAGTATCAAACAGAAAAAGAAAAAAAAAAGAAGCATTTGTCACAGGGATGCTGAGTTTTGAAGAAGTCTGTTGTTTCTTTCTTCCTTTCAGAGAAATGCAGTACAGCCCTTTCCAGAGGCAGATATTCCCCAAGCTCCAGGTAACACTCCCGAGTAAGGACAACAAAGAGAAGGTGAAAATCACAATGCTCACTCTCTAGAAAACATTTGCATCTGCCTGACATCTTTGTGGCAACAGGATTGTTTGAAATTCCTCCTAAGGAGCTCAGCAAAGTAGATATTTTGCTTTTAAAATATTACCCCAGATTTTAAGCATACAGAGCTATTGAACTGAACTTACTGTTGCACATTTTTTTTCTGTTTTACACTAGATCCAATGGGTTGGTTTTCCAGGTTTTTTTTTGTGTGTGTGTTTTTTTTTTATTTTTTCTTCCCTGATGCGTTTAAACAGCAGCTTTTCTTTTTTCCTTGTGATCATGTTAAATGTTTAATTGCTCTTTGCATTTGCTGATGGCACAACATAAGCCCCTGCAGTAAAAGAGATTTGTGCTAAAACTCAAGTGCTTAAGAAATAAGGAAGAGGGTTATATTTTGGGTCAGTTCAATTATCTCTTTTTTTTTTTTTTTTTGAATTATATATTAATTTTAATATAACTTGCAGCATAGCAGTGCAATTAGCATTCAGACAATGTGATAAAGTCTTTCCTGAAGTTAACTGATGTGTGCAATCCATGCAAGGGATTCAGGGAGGTTAGGTGGTGCAGATCACAGCCATAACACAGCTAAGCCAGGTCCTTAGATGGTGTAAATCAGCACTGCCAGTGGAAATACTCTCATTTACACCAAATAATTACGTCCCCCTACTGCTGTTTGAGATGGACTCAAGACTATGGCATCAGGATCATCACCAGAATACAGACTTAGTTCCTAAGCACTAAAATGCATGAAAGCCACCCAGCTAGACTGAAAACTAGAAACCCAAGCAAGCCCCTCCTTAGCTGGCACCAAGCTATTCAGAACCAATGCCAGCCATTAGAGATAAGCTTGATTTAAGTACTAAGGAGGAAGCCTTGCCTTCTGCTTTCCCACCAGTCCAGTGTAGATGGTTATATACTCCATTTTAAATTAATTTTATGTTAAACTAGTTCACTGTCTGCCTGGTATATAGGGGATGTAGAGCTCAGAAAAGCCAAACTGCTCTGGTAGAAGCCATTTCTTTCCAAAGTAATGTCTAGAGTATCAATGTGCTGATATTTACCCTACTACCATGTCTGGCTCCTCACGTCTGAATCTGTTTTAACCTCTTAGCAGGGCTGACTTAAGTTTTTTTGTTTTTTGTTTTGCCAAATAAAGACCTCTGTCCAGAGAAACACAGGCAAACAAAAACCCTTTGTTTCTAGTCTCAAAACTGCCAACCATTTCTAGTTGGGAGGTTTGCTCAGTTGTTTTGTGAAAAGGTCTTGACTGACAGAACGTCTGAGCTCTGAAAATTAATGAGCTTGTATTCTGCAATGGGCTGGGAAAAGGAATCCAGACGGAGAGACCCTCGATAGGACTGCTAACGCTGCTTTGTTGCCATCCTTTGTTCTGTGCTTGTAGAGTGCCCAGCAGTCAGGGGTTCTGCTGTGTGGAGGAGAGGGGGCCAGGTGATCCTGAAATGCAATTAATGCGTAACAGCTTCGACCAATCCATCTAATTTATTGCTCGCATTTCTCCTGGGCTTGCTTCCTCTTTTATTTTTCCCTCTCACCATGAAGGATAGCCACTTATCTTAAAAAATAAATAAATTTTGAAAAGAAAGGAAAAAAAAAAAGAAAGAAAACACAAGAAATAATGTGCTTTTCTGGATTCACTCTGCTTTTTTTTTTTTTCCTTCCTGAGTGCTGTTTGGGGACTCTTTTATTTAACAAAACAAGGTCAGCTCATCAGCACAAAGGCTGAAAGTTTCACAGGGTCCAAGACTGCTTCCATCTACGGAATTACTTTTTAACACGTTCTGAGTAAAAATTATCCCCTCTGAGCCAAATGCAGATTGACAGCCAAACACCAAACAATCACATTTTGTTAATCCATTTACAGAGGTGCAAATGCCTAATTCAACACTGGTTTGCTCTGACACCACTGTAATGTTGTAGGGCTTTGTATTATTATTATTTTTTTAATATCTAATTTTTTAACAGATATTCTGGAAGGGATACTCGGGTTACTGTTTAAGGGAGAAGAGAGGGATTATAGGAGCCTCTAGGGCTGCGGGAATGCTCACCCCTATCTTAGCCCTCTTCTGCTTGTTTATAGTACAGAATGCAGCTTTTGTGTCAAAAACTGAAGCCTTTAGCATTTTCAAAGCCTGTCTACTTCTCATCGGTGGCACACGTGCTGATGGAGCAAAACAAGGGCACCCAGAGTTCAGTAGCTCTTATAATTGGGCATAAACTGATTTCCGTCTAAGGTCAGTTTGAAGAGGAGGCTTCAGGTGCCATTCAGAAATGACAGCAGAGCTCAGCATAAGCCCCAGTATTGCAGAATCATACAGCACTGATCAGTGAGAAATCATTTCTGGAAAGCTGCCGTCAGGATTGTCTTGCCTGAGAGTCAGCTGTGGCTCTAGATCATTTAGACAGACAGGCAGACAGACAAACAGATACAGGTAAGGTGGTGAGATTCTGTCCTTGTCCCTCTGCAATCCAATCTCACCTGATTTTCTTCTGTTTAATCTGCATGCCTTACTAGAAAGGTGTCTATAACCTCATTATCTTAAGAAGAGAAAATGTTAAATTGGACTAATGTCTAAGAGGGATAAACAGTTATACCATCCAGCAGATAAATGTCTGTTATTGCCTACCTTACTCTCCTTGCCTATTTTTCTACTTAAGCATTTGTCTTTTGGTTTTAGCGCCAGGGTAACTTTCAAGGCTTAATATTTGTGTGCATTTTTTAAAGTGGTCGATACACAGACACACACAGGTACACACACTCTCACAGCTCTGCAGCAAACAGACTCCATGAAAACAGTTTGTGGAACACTTCTGAAATATCAGCATGAGGGCATTACACCACTCATAGGATGCTCAAAATCCATGCCCAGTGCTGAAAATGTACCTTCTCGATTTGCTTCTGCCTTATCCTGTGCATACAAAAGCTGTCACGCCACACCTTGACCTCCAAAAAACCACTGCTTCCCACTACATTTTGAAAACACTCATGCCTGGATTTTTGGTTTTGAGGACAAGCAGTAGTACTGGACAACGTGGGAGAAGAGATGTGACACAGCCCTTTGGCTAACACGACTTGATTGTCATTAGGCAGAGTGGCAGTGCTGAGCATGGTGTTGCCTGTCCACCTTCTAAATAAAAAAGCAAGTTCCCACCTTCCACGTCCTTTATCTTCAAGGAAGAAAAGGCTCAAAATGATCTGCTGCCCACCCACTGTCCCAAGGACTCAGGGGCTGAGTTAATCCCATCACGCTAACAGAACATAACATTGTGTTGAGAGTACTTACCACATTCCTTGAAATTGAAGAAAGTTGCCGTGGTTATTAGTAGCTCCTAATGATATTTGCATAGATTAACAGACTTTAATGCAATCATGAATGCTACAATCCCGGGGAAAATAATGAAGAAATCCATTATGAGGTAATAAAGTAACTAAGTCAATACAGTAATAATTTGATCCCATATTAGTAATAATTTTATCTCCTGCTGCAAGGCAATTTTAATGCACATACCATTTCTGGACAGTTTTATAAATATCACCTTTGTTTGAGATAATTAATTAGCAAAATCAAAAAATATATTGCTGGTATTTTATACGATAAATTAGTCATTAGGTTTAAACTGGCAGGCTGTAATAAAACTTATTAAGATAAATGTGCTGGGATTCTTAACACTTCAGAGGAGCTGTTCTCCTCCGTCTTAAGGCTCTTCTGGTGCAAAGCTATTATCGCTGCTGGGTGGTTTCTATGTGTGTTAAAATCCAATTATGAAAATCATGTTTATAACCCCAACTTGCTCAGCAATAGGAGCTGGATGTGTTGGCCCATACCTGCCCAGCGGATGAGGCTAAGGTGATGGGGAGCTGCTGAGGGCCCTCTGTCTCACTTCCCATCATCAGTCAGAGCCCAGAGTCTCCTGCAAAGTAACTTCACTGCAGAGGAACTCAGGCCCAGGTCATTCTGCTATTCCAGGGGAGCATTTTGCATTTGGGGGCAGGGACAGAATATTAGGCATTAACAGGGTGGTTAGCTATTCTGCTTTTCATCTTATTTTGTGATTGCTGAATCACTTTTTTTTGCTTGCCAGCAGTGCCTAGAGATCACAATGGACCTCAGCAACATATGTGCCAATGTGGTCTGCACTAGAGCTAAAAGCTCCTGCACTTTACAGTGACCAGCCTTTCCAGCCCTCTGGGCACTGAGAAAGGCTTCGCTGTGTGTTTGGGGACAGGTCCCAGCCAGATGGCACAGGCTGGCTGAGACTGTCAGAACTGGATGGGGACCAGTTTCTTGCAAGTAGTGCAAATCTTGCCATCTAATGAGCTGGTCTTGGATTCCTGGAAGACTGCTGTACGGCCAAAGCAAGGGTTGCCAGATCATGCTTCATGAAACCACCTCCCAGGAACAGGGATATTAAATCACTAGATCACCTTCTCAAAGGGACTGTTCTGGGGCTTGTTAGGACTTCCCCTGAGCCAGTTTGCTGTCGTCTTCCCAAGGCACTCTGATTTCACACTCTGACTGGTCTGCTCTTTCCCCACAGTTCCCCATTTAACTGAGGTTTCCAAATCTCTGTCACTTTGCTTTTGAAATGATAGGAAATGACATAAACCCATCAAACTCCAGTCCTCTGTATGGGCCAGTTCTGAATGCAAAATAGGAACGTCCCCAAAATCACATTCTGATTAAAAAAAAAGAAAAAAAAGAAAAGAGAGTTCAACATTTATCAGGGAGCTGGCCATGAGAGCTGCTGGAAACTATTAAACTAATATTATAGTCAAGTAAGCAGTCAAAAGACAGAGAAAGTGGAAAAAAACAGTGCTCCCCCTGTTCAGAAAATCACCTCTGGTGTAATATAATATCATTAGGGCAGCACAATATATTGCAGAGCTAAGAAACTCACTATGTTGTAGACATAGTCCCTTTTCTAATACACCACGGGCATCTCTCTCAAAATAAAATTATATAATCAATACTTTGTCATACTTGTTTGGGGAGAACAAATGTTTTTCCACACCAAGTAGCAGTGCCTTCACTTTATGGATACTTTCTCATTAATGTTCAAAGTGCTTTATGTACCAGTTCTGTTTAGGAATCCCATAGGCTCTGGAGTGCTGGAGGCTGGAGGAGCAACTGGGGCAAAAAAATCACTGTATAGGCATTTTGCTCTAGTAGTGCTTCCTAAGTGTGCTCTACTGACCATTGTCAGGGAAGGCTATTGGATGAGACAGATCTTTGATATGACACAAAATGTCAGTTCTTACAAAGTCATATCATTACTATTGCCAATTGACATGAGACGCTGCACTCTGTTGGAAGACTGTATTTCTTGTTTCTCAGGGAAACCTGGTTTAGTCTTGGATTTTCAGTTGAGATATAGAGTATGTTAACTGGAAGGCTGTTTACAGGTATTGTGACATGGAGGAGACTGCAAGAAAGCCTCAGAGATTTTTCCATCTGTTACTCATTATGGAATTTGCCAACCCCACTGTGACCTCTCTTCAGTCCTTCAGAGAGCTGCAGCTCCTCTCCTACGAAGATAGTCTAAGGGAGGTGGGCATGTTCAGTCTGGAGAAGGTTCTGGGGAGATCCCATTGTGACCTTATAGTACTACAAAGAAGCATACAAACAGGAAGGAGGTTGAATTTACACATGGTCTGATAGCGATAGGACAAGAGAGAGTGGTTTTAAACTACAGCAGGAGATTTAGGTTAGACGTCAGAAAGAACTTATTCACTCAGAGGGTGGTGAGGCCCTGCCACAGGCTGCCCAGGGAAGCTGTTGATGCCCCAGCCCTGGAGGTGTTCAAGCCCAAGTTTGGAAGGAGGCCCTGAGCAGTTTGATCTAGTGCCTGACCCAGTGGATGGCAACAATGCTCACAGCAGGGGAGCTGAAATGAGATGATTCTTAATGTCTCCACCAACTCAACCCATTCTTTGATTTGGCGGTTATGAAAGCACAATGTTTTCTGTGACTGATCGAAGAGGCAGGCATGGTTTCTCAAGACCAACTTTCTGGGGCTAAGCTTCCTCAAATGTTTCTGAGACTTGGGTACCCTCCTAATTATCCATGGGAGATATTCCTTCTGCTAATCTCTGTTGTGCCTGATGTGTGATGGATGAACACGACATGAGCTCTCAGTGATTGTGCCCTATGTGTGCTATGGTACCTTTAAAATGGCATTTCAGGGATAACTACTGGATGGATTGTCCGGTGAATACTGTGAATCCGCCTTCCACATGAACTGAGATTACAGAAACATGAAACAAAAATCTCCTTTTTTGCATTATCACACTAAACCATTGAATTATTCAGAGAAATGTGTCCTTTTGGTAACACCATCCTGTCTCTCCCACTAAGGCCTTCAAACTTAGGTTCCCATCAGGGTGAGATGACAAACACTTAAGGGTAAACTAGGGAGTGGCTCTACCCAGATGGGACAAGTTCCCCATGCACTTGGCCATCTTAAGCTTAGACAGTTCATGACAGCTTTTAGAAACCCTTATACTCAGACTTGTTTTGCATCAAGGACCTCCTTGGTCCTGCTCAGCACCAGTTAAATCAGATGACCTCAGGAGAAAGAACAGGGAGAAAAGGCCTGGGCATAACCCCTTCAGCATCTCTTGTGGAAAAGTGGTTTTAGTGACAAGCATCTCACAACTGCCATTCCCACAATCGTTCCCCTTGTCAATACGATGACCTTTCAGAGGCGGAAGCTCCTTTTTATTACTCTGTGCACTGGGGTAAACCAGGCCACGCCGTGTTATCTACTCAATTTATCAACACTATTTACAGCAGGTCCATTCCACTGTCTGGCTTAACTCGGTGCCCAGAGACCCAGCATTGAGAGAGAAGGCGGCTGCTGAAGAGAAGAAATGTCAATTCCAGCCCAGTCCCCTAAAGTGAAATAAAAGAAACAAAGTAAATAAGGAAGGGAAGTAAATACAATATCTCCAGGGTGATTATGTCTATCTAGTCCAATACAGGCAACCATGAAACCAACAGAAACATATCCTTATCCTCTTCGTTATCAGCACATACTGAATGTCATCTCTTGGTGGCCTAAAAAGAAAGAACCATGCCACATCCATCTTTAATGAATATGACATATCTCTCACCTGTTTGTATTTTCAGCAGCCCCAAACTGCTGAAAAATGAGATATGAATGTCTCTTCTCCTTGTTTGCCATGAATCATGACAATGGATTAATTTTTTTTATTTTTAATTTTTTGTAAGAATTACTTTGGGTAATTTTGTTTTCATTCTGTTCTTCTGTGCTTTGAGGGTTCAAGTTAGCCAGCTTTTCTCCACAACTCTTTAATCAGCACATAAGTGCTTCTTCCTTTTAAAGGAAAGAAGAGCAGCCTTTTATAAATGAAAATACTTCTGAAGGCTGAGGGTAATTGGAAAACACCAAATACCACAAGACTTACTGTGAAACCACATGGGTTTCAATCTGTTCCCTCCATCATATTCAGATCATTTGTGTTTTGGACAATCTTTTCTTTCAGATTCAAATTAATTGAAAAGGCTAAATAGGCTTTAGTTCTCCCCTGTGGTACCTGGAGGATGATTTGAGCCAATTGATGAAGGAGATGCTGCTCTTACACATCACAACTTGTCTCATCAGGTCTCAACATCATGTCCTTCATTCACATGATATATATTCTTGTCTCCCTTCAATAGTGATCACGCCACAGCCATCACATATTCTTTGAATGAGTTAATGCATTAACTATCTTGCTATCCTGTACCCTGGATTGCTATCAGAGTTTGATAGCTACATTAGCTCAAAACTAGTCAGGCGACCAACAGCATTTTGGTTTTTGTCTTCTGTTGTTCAGACAAGTATTGGACCACCACACAGATTGTCAGTGGTGAATGTGAAGAATGAAATAATTTGTTTTCTTACAGCTGAAATATAGCCCCTCAAAACCTCATAGAGGCAGTGCATCATGATATCTGGACACAGTCAGAAATCTAGATCAACCATGCCCTCACAGGTTTACAAATCAATCAGAGCAGAATCAGGAGGCCTGCTGGAAACTGTTTTCTTAAATCACATTTGAAATATTAAATTAACAGAACAGCGAGAATAGAACATGAAAGAAAAAGATCTATGTATAAAGAACATTTCCGACAGGTCCCACTGAGACAAAGAGCTCTGTTCAGGTTTGCTATTAGAATTACACTTCATCGCTCCCTCTCTCCAATGACTGTCTAGGAACGAGTCTCTGACAGCTCTGCCTGTAAAGCAGGCTCACTACAAGTTCATTGCTCTCTTGGAGTTGTGAACTGTACCTACCTACTCCAAGCAACTAAATCAGATGTCTGAAAGAAACAATTTGCTTGCCTATGCCTTCAAGACCAGCTATCTCAGTGGCTTCAAAGCAGATACAGCAAATAGCAGGAAAGGAGACAGTAAAGGTCAGAACTTCATTCCTGCTTACCCTCACAAGTACCTCACCAGGGCAGAGGGAACCAAGCTCAGCAAGAAGAAAATCCCTTGACACTGCACTAGCCTTACTCGCAATGGGACTGTTGAGCACCTTGATTTCTCCATGATGTGAGCAACAAGTCCTGGTTGCATCCAAAGTCTGAACAGAAAGCATTTAACAGGATTAGCTTGTACCCATTCCAGAACAAACATCCTGCTTGTAATTCGCCTTGTAACTCCCTCTTTATTTATCCTGGTGAGCAGAAAATAGCCCATCACTAGTGATGAGATGTTCCAGTGTCACTATGTCAGCTTCTGGTAGCTACATCCTGAGTCCCATGGTCATTTGGGCACTGCCAGTATTTCAAGATACCTTTTGCATTCCTATCTGATTAGCAGTGAAGTGTAACACCACCAGTACTGAACTTTCTGCAGTGTCTGTTAAAGATAAGGGGGAAAAAAACTTGAATAATTTATGTAGTTAGTTTAATTTAAATAATTTATATGCTAAGCATTGCAAACAGAGCTGGAGTTAATAATGAGTCCGAGAAGCACATTTTGAACTCAGTTGCAGATTCTACTGCATTGTAATTCCTGCAGGATACAGGATTTCCTAGCAGTATAAAGGCCAGGGAGTGTAAACAAGGTAGTTGCTTGGAGAGGAGTCTATACAGACTCCTTCTTTACCAATTACCACCAGATCATCTTACGTTCTGCACAGCTTGCTCAGCTTGAACCTCCCAGAACTATCAAGAGCTGCATGCATTTCCCTGAGCCACGGAGAGATGCCTGGTTCCATTGTCTGACAAATAATAGTTTGTAACTGGTGTAATCTGTAATCAGGAATCAATTAAAGAGATATCAACAGGAAAGGAAAGATAAGGGAAAACCAGGAGAAAAAAATCAATGAACAACAGAGGGGAATTGATCATTCAAAGGGTCTTTCTTAAGCAACTGGGTCTTCTCAGAGGACTCTTTGCTGTATGTCCCATAGACTTTTTCCTTTCTTCAGCTTTTTATTTTTATTTTTTCCTGAATCATTTAAATGAGGAAGCCTTTGTCTTTAGTAGTGGAAAAAATAAATATCCATGCCCCCGAACCTCAAGCCTTCCAGATTCATTGAGTGGCTGCTGCCTTTTGCACTTCTTTTAATGCAAGTGAAATACATCTGAGAGCTTGCTTAGAGCTAAAGAAAATTGATGCTAAACTTTGTGAATCCTTGCACGAATTCACAGCAAATATCTCCGGGTTCACTTTAGAGGATATACATATACTCCTCAGGGAGGCAAGCACCGAAGAGATCCCTAGCACTTATTCCACAAAAAAATTAACTCCCACAAATCCTTACACAGTTGAAAATCTATCCTTGTCATAGCAGACAAGTTATTTGCTTTTTTTTTTTTTTTTTTAGAGATTATTATTATTTTGGGGGGGGGTGAATTTCTAACATCCTTAAAAATATGCTTACTCGTTTCAAAGAAGCTGCTAGAACAGCAGTAATGAATCTGTATTAGCAATGCCATCAACTGCTGTGAGTGTCATGATATATTGTATTCACCCATGACCCCTTCCAGAGTTCTGCTGTTATGTGTGCAAATCACAGCTTTCAGTTAAAAAAAAAAATATCTTTCTTGTGAACAACAAAAGCTTGAAAATGTGACCTGAGTCCTGAGCACTGAGGGCTCAAATCCTACGAGAAGTGAAAAGAAGCCACAAGTCTAATTACTAAAAAAAGAGAAAAGTAATGATTTTTAAGTTGATTGTTGTTGTGATTTTAGGGGTTCTTTTTCATCACTTTTGAACAAGTTGGCACAGTTGTGAAACTGCAAAAAGCTTTAGAGCTTTTTCATGCAACATGCCATAATTTGGGTCATTTCCTCTTGTCAGCTGTATGCTTCTTAGGGAATTCACATTTGTAGTAAAAATAAAACTGATGGTAGAGCTTTCCAGGATCCTAAGGGGTCAAGGGTGAAAACTCCATGTGAAGAGGGCCAGAGGAAATCTTCCTGCCCAGCTGCTGAGGCAGTAAGAAGGGAACACTGGCTGCCCTTGTGCTCAAGAGTGGACCTGGGAAAGATCATATGAGTACAGAAGATGCGACTGTGGGAATAGCTACCTCAAGTGAAGGACCTGTTTACATTAATTGAACTGGGAATGGTTTTGAGAAACTCAGGACATCATCTCTACTTTTGGCTAATTGCTAGTTAATGAATCTTCTTGTATCTCAGCCAATGTCAGGATTAAGCAGAGTCAAAACAAAATCTATATATTCAGATATGAGTTCCCTCAACCAACACCTTACCTTTCTCACCAAACCCCTTTTTCTTTGCTTGGAAATGCAGCATCCCAGTAGCCAAAGCAATCATACCATGTCTGTCTGCTACTGAATTTTAGGATCCCAGATTTAACATAAGCAGGAAGGCAGGTACTTCGTTATGGTACAGTCAGGATTTTACTTTTCTAAGCAAAGTGGGGGATATGTGTTAAGGAAACCAACTCTGCTAACCAAGACCAAACCAGCACAGTGTATCTGGATCTCAGCTCCTTTGTTCTGGTAGTTTATCTTCTACATCAGAAATTGCTCCAACACAACCCAGTGCTGCACTAGGTGATTTCTGGAGATCCCTTCTGATATCAACTATTCTGTGATAAAACAAAAGCTGTTGAACTATGCTTATAAACTTAGGGGAGGTGGGAGAAAGGAACTGGACACAATAGCTATATTTCATAGCATGTAAAGGTATCTAGAAAAAAAAACAACACCTTATCAATTGGGTTAATTTCTTACCCAATTTGTCAGCAAGCCTTCTCAAACCAAAGAGTCAATTTCTGCTACTGAGCAGAATTTAACCTTACCTAGGATGAGATAAAGCCTGGCAAAGAGCCATAGACTTCTCTATGATAGGGTTAAACATTTTGCTTTTTAGTTGATAACTCTGCAGCTGAACTGTGGTGAACATAAAAAGAGAAGAAATGAATTTGCTGCACTGAGCTGTACAATGTTGGTCCTTGTCTTCTGCCTAGACAGTGCTTGCTGCCTTGCAAGATGGTGATCTCCCCATTTCACCCACATAATTCACTGGGTCAATTATGCAAAGTTAGACACAGAGAGCAGGAGAATTATTTCCTGACCCCATGCACCATCAGTTGAGAAACTCCTTTATCTTTTGCAAGTGATGCCTTGAAACCAACAGGAAGTTATTGCCACTGCTGGTAAATAAAGGCATTTAAAATCCATTATAAGGAGAATGTAATGGGTTTTCTTTCCATCAAGATCTCTTTGTCTTGATCAAAATACAAGTCAGGATGAGCCTTTCTCCCAGCAGTGGGTGGTAACGGTCAGAGCTCCTTTGACCTCCTTGCATTTGACAGTCCTTTCCCTCTGCTCTTTAGGGAGGGAAAGGTTAAGTGCTACCTCAGCCTTTCTTGTTTCCTTCCCTGTTGCTTTCTGAGAAGGAAAGACCTGAAATTCATATGGTGACATCAAGTACGGGGTCTGCTGTGTTACAGCACTTGTACATTAACAAAACACCCAAGATTCTTTTTCATCCTCTCTCCCCACCTCTCTCTACCCCTAGGCTTCATCATTCTAAGCTGAACTGATGAAAGATTCTTTATGCCTTATTTCCATTCAGGCTGCTGTGTCCCTGCTCTGCCCTCCCTACAACAGACACATCTATTCCCATTCTTCTCAACTGTGGGACTTCAGCATAACAATGGAAAGAGCGGATGGAGGGAAAGACAATATCCTTTGGCTGTTTTGTTGTTATTGTTGTTTTTCCTCACTTGCTGCAGGGTTGACTAGAGGAATGAAACTGAGTTCACTAAATTACACATTCAATTCTTTTTCTTCCTTCTTATCATATTTCTCACTACTCCTACCACTATCATTACCACAAGTCTAACTGCTTGATGCTCGGGTCTTGGCTGAGACAGCATGTAGAAGCTAGCAGAGGTCAATGCACAGCTCAGAGTCATTGTGCTCTACCCTTTACTCCTAAATTTGGAAAGAGCAAATAAAGAAGATATAGAGAAGGAATTAAAAGAAGGCAAAAAGAAAAGTTGTCCTGTGAAGAAGAAGAGCTGAGTGGGTGATGTAATCTGCTTGCAATTACCGCACCTTTCCTAGATTCAAGAAGCTCACAGAGATGAAATACTGCTCCTTTCCCTCTCCCAAACAAATGCATTCAGTGCATCTAACTGTGTGTGATGTGTATCTACGTCTATGCAGCTTCTCAGTTTGTAAAGAATACAGACTCATCACTTTCCTTTCCTAGGCTCTTGCTGACCACTTTACTTGTGAGAGGTAACTCAGAACACTTTAGAATAAAGCATTGGTTAAATGGGTGAAGTGTCAGTGTTGCGATGTTTTTTATTTTAAGACAAAGGCTTACACAGGGAGTCCAAACAAAGCAACCAGAATTGCTCAAGTAATGGAGTTCACTTCAGCCTGAGGACTGCATTCATTATTATTATTATTACTGCATTTAATTAGTAATAACACATCATCATAAATTATGCAACAGAAAATAAGTTGTGTTCCTTACCATTAATGTCTCAATATCTAATAGACAAGATGCTTTGTGGAAAAGTGCTAGTGAAACTGACTGAAAATACAAGTGCAATATCAAATATAACAAACAATTATTGTTGCCATTGTTTTATATTATGTACAAAACAATTCTACCTTTCATGAATGTGTTTTAAGTCAAGCATCTCCATTTCTCCACCAAACTTGCAGACTATTTTCTCCTTTAAATGCGGATAATTTTCTGTCATTTGTAAAAAAAAACCAAAACATTGAAGGACACCTGATGAAAGTGGAAACTTCCCATAATTCAAACAATAGTGCTGAGAGCCATTTCTTGTGAGAGCCATAGTTTAGCTGTCTCATGTCCCCATCCTTCACAGGGCTGGGTTCCCCTGCCAGGCTACAAATCCCATGGTGCCCCCCATCCACAGCATTTGCCTGAGGCACTGCGACAGCTCAGGTTTGTCCTCTTGGAAATTGAATTTCAATTTGAGAAAAGTCTAAATGTTCTTCTTCAATCAAAGATGTCAGACTAAAAAGTTACAGTGCTTCTGGAGCTCCCTGCGCCAAGGCAGGGTTTGATATCTTGCCTTTTCATTCCAATTCAGGACAAAACCAAATGTTGACAAAACTGTAATTGCTTAAGTCAGCTTTCCTATTTAGGTCCATTCTTTCAGAATAAGATAAAAGGCCATGTGGACATTTCTACTTCTGCACAGATCATTTAGGAATAGTTTTAAAATAGAGAGGAATCACTTGCCCTCTTAAAGGAACAAAGGTGTTTGTTTTAAATAGTTTAGGTAAGGCTCTGGTTAAACAGTGATCGAGGTATATGGCACCTACTAAAGAATTACAGAAACGTGGTGCACATGGAACAAAGTGCTGATCTTACACTGCTGGTTCAAATGTCTTTGAGGTTTTTGATGCCTTAACTGTGTTTTAAAAACTCTCAGATAGAACCTCAGGTTCAGACAGAAACTGAGATTAAAGCCCCGCTGCAGAAAAACCAACATTAAAACTTGAAGGTTTTAGGAATGGTGGCTAGCTCACTGCTGAAAATGTTGCTGAGTGCTCACACCTGTACCGGATAAATTAGCACTGCAGCTCCTGAGTAAGAGATTTTGGAGCCATACCTAATGAATTGCCCTCTGTCAGCTGACTCGATAAAACCTGTCAGGTGTGTCCTCAGAACTGTCATCCATCTATCCTAAAATCATAGAATCATAGAATCATAGGGGTTGGAAGGGACCTCAAGAGATGATCGAGTCCAACCCCCCTGCCAAAGCAGTTCCCTACACCAGGTCACACAGGTAGGCGTCCAGGCAGGTCTTGGATATCTCCAGAGAAGGAAACTCCACAGACCCCCTGTGCAGCTGTGCCAGTGCTCCGTCACCCTCACCGTAAAGAAGTTCTTGTGCAGATTTGTGTGGAACTTCCTGTGCTGCAGTTTCTGTCCATTCCCCCTTGTCCTGTCTCCACACACTGCTGAAAAGAGTCTGGCCTTGCCACTTTGTCCCCCACACCTCAGATATTTATAAATCTGGATCAGGTCCCCTCTGAGCCATGGACAAAAGTAATGACAATTTCATATGTCCATGAGATGTTAGCAGTAATGTTTGGACACCTCAAATACAGATTTTCTCAACTGCTAGCCAATACCTACTCTTACTGTGATCTGAACACTGAAGTACCTAGCTCAGCTTTTGACATAACCATAAAGAAAGAAAGATGCCATACTTCATAGCCTGCAAAGTGCTGCACAGGTTGAGACTATAGACCCAAACTTGCACAGCCTGTCTGTGACAGTGGCCAGGATTGAATGTGTGGGAGAACTGCAAAAGCAGGTACTGATGATGCTTGAGAATGTCTTCTCTGCCTAGGAAATGAATTGATAAACTTTTTGGCAAGGCTCATGATGTGCAATAGCACTATCGTGCACATTCTTTAAGGGAGACCACCAAAGCTACTGCCCTTCTTTCTGCAACAAGCAGCCCTCATTCAGTACTGACGTTGGGCTTTCACAGTGCAATGCAGGGAGAAAAGGAGTTTCAAAACACATTTGTGAGACAACAAGAATCGGCAAGGGATACTCAAGGGCAAACACAGCACCTGAAACTACTTGCAATGCACATTTTGTTCCAGAGGATGTAGTGCATGTTGGCAGTGTCCCTTTAGCTGCGTTGACACTGCAGTTGTAGCAGCGATGGATATTCCCCACCAGCACTGAAGCCAGGTTTCAGACACACTGGGCTATGAGCCTGCTGCTTCCAGTGCCTTACTGAAATAGCTCACCCTTTAATCATATTCCTCTCTAGTCCCCTGTTTCTCAGGGTACTTTGTAAGTGGGCTTTGTCTGGTCAAACAACGGCCCTCACAGTGATGAACTACATCCATCTCTATCTGAAGGAATGAAAGCAAAAGATCAAATGCCTGTCCTGAATGCAGCTGAGACCCCGCAGCAGCAGGTATGCACCTCCAGGATAACGTGGCCCTGAATGACAGGCAATTTTTTTTTTTTTAACCACTTAAGAATAAACCCATACATAATTTAAATAATTCTGCCATGCATTATCATTGCTTAGTTGGTCCTGACGTATGACAGCTGCTAACTAAACAAGTAATATAAGCAATAACACACATAAGGGCTTTTCCAACTGACATAGGAACTAAACAGTTGAAACAAGGTTTTGCACACATGTGATTAAACTGAGGCAGAAAGAATCAGGTAGGAGCTGCCTGAACTGTCCCAAAGTTAAGCTGATCTGTGGTCTCAAGTAAAACTCTACCGCTGTTCTTTTAAGTACTTGAAGTTGATGAGGAGAATATGCACTTAGAATTATACTTCTGAGTCATGTAGAGAAACTAGCTCATGTTCACAAAATGCAACAAAAAACAGGGCAGTCAAAATAAATCTCCCCATTTACTCAGTGCTTTTTGGAAGAT
The DNA here is from genome assembly GCF_038088225.1 of Cyrtonyx montezumae. NCBI lineage: Eukaryota > Metazoa > Chordata > Aves > Galliformes > Odontophoridae > Cyrtonyx > Cyrtonyx montezumae. Next base: position 17,123,642 of record NW_027071992.1, read on the forward strand.
GCTTAAAAAGAAGAGAAGTGACCTTTGCAGAACTGTGCAGAATGACTGCCTAACCATTCTCCTTTCACACCTCACTGAAGGTAATTCTCAATTTCGTGTGTCATGTCTCCTCTGCTGTCTGCAGACCACCATGGAAACCTCCTGAAGCCATACACAGGACAGAAGACATCCAGACAGTTCCCATCTTTTGTTCAGGGCTGAGAGAGACAAAGCAAGGCACCTGCATCACAAGGCACTTCACCCCAAGGACAGCTATACACTGAATCTGAGTATATGGAGATATTCTGATGCAGGATGAACTTAAAAATGGTGAGTTTGGCTGTGTGTCAGCAGCAAGGGGATTTTTAGGGTAAAAATCCCTATCTGGAGATATTTGGGGTAATTCTTTCTCAGAAATGCCACAAAAGGGTTAGCCTCACTACCACAAATAATATCTGTTAAAAAAAGCAATGGAGACTCAAATGAAGAAGTGAGAAATGACTGTGGCCATGAGCACCAAACTAAAGGAAGGCATGGTGTGTTTGAAAGATACAGAAGCTAAATGCACCAGAAATTGACTGAGCTGAATCAGCCTGCAAGTAACTGTGACAAGACAACCTGAACCTGCTTATCTGGACACTCCATAACATGGTCTCTGGGTGCACAGCAGTGGTCACCAGGCCAAGAGCCATATGTCATGGTCCTCAGTGGAGAAGTGGAACCTTCATGAGTCTGGGTGCATATGGTGACAAAGAAGGATGTTGATCAGAAATTTAAGTGCTGGAAGTCCCAGCAGGGGACAAACTTCCTTTCTCTCTCTATGTGAAGGTTGGCTTGTGTATTGCTTTTAGTAGACCAAAACCACATTTATATAAGAAAAAATTCCAAATAAACAAATAAAAAGAAAACAAACCCCCCAAAACTCAGGAGCTAGCAGGGATAGAATGGGGCAATGAGATCCAAGTATGATGGTAAATTGTAAGTATCTCCCTAGACACATAAATTCCCAATGCCATCCTCTGAAACAAAATCCTGATGTTGGAAGGCATGCAGGCTCACAGGAAAATAACTGTAATTTGTGTGAAGAAGGCATTTGCAGCAATTCATTATAATTCCTTGCTTGCTGTCACCCGTCTCTAAAGTCACTGGCAATGCAATACTTGTGTGAAGCTATTAAGGCCAAACTCTTTTTAGATTCATGGCAAGTGCCGAATGACAAGGCGAGAGCCCAGGCAGTGATAAAGTGAAGTGACATGCCATAGCCCCTTTCTCTCCCCCACCCCATCACTACCATTCCAAGGATAAAAACACTGTGGATTTTGCAAATGAGAGCCACCTCTCCTCTTCCTGGGTTCTGCCTGCCACACGTGCATCTCTGTGAAGCATGCACCCCAAGGAAGGAGTAGGATGCAGCAAAGGATGGCAAAAGAAAATGTGCTTCTCCTCACTTTCCTTCCACAAAGATCACACAGATTTCATTCAGAGGTTCCCAGTCAGATGGCCTGCATGTGAGAGACAGAGATAGGCAGGCTGGGACAAGGAGAGGAGAGATCCAAGTGGGAACTTTTCAGCTCTCCCAGGTAAGGTCACCTCTTAAATAAACCTATATATATACATATATACATACACACACACACATATATATATGTATATATATGTATAAATCAACAGCAAACTTATCTTTACCTTGGTTTATCCCTTCGTGTTTTGTTGTTCATTCCAGTAATGCCAAAGACTGTATAGAGGATAGCCAAGTCTCTTGCAGCTATACATACAAACAAGAAGTGTAGGTAAAAGGTGATAATTCTAGAGATCAAAGTGTATTTCTCTGTCCCCTCCTGTTTTTTTTTCCTTGCATCCTTGGCCTCTATACATTTTTTTCCTTTCTCTCCCTATCCCTTCTTTTTCTAAGCTGTGCAGAAAAATCAGCTTAAAGGATAATACTGCTCAGCTTTCAGTGGGATAACATAGCCAGCCCACAGGGAAGAGAAAACCTGAAACCCAACCAGAACGATGAAAACAAGCAGGTTATTAAAGGTCCTCCTAAAATGACAGCTAAACTCGTGTTTGCAGATACTCACAGGCTGTTGCTCAGCAGTGAGGATCTCTGGTTCAAATCCAAGTACTTGCCAACAGCAGAGCTGTAGTGGGGAAAAATCCTCTCCTTCTTCCCAGCCCTTTACTACTGAAAATCCATGCTATTGTAGTTGTATAGGGATTCTGATATACCCTGAACTTAATCTATCAGAATCCAAAAAAACCAGTCACCTTGTCCCAAAGGTTTCTGATAAGTTAAATTAACATATAGTCAGTTCTTGTCCATATTATGTTTAAAACTACAGTAAAACCTATATTGCCCAAAACTTCAAGCAAAGCCATCTGATGGGACTAGATATCTGACCACAGTGTGCTATGTTCTCACATACCAGATAATGGCCATCTCTTATTCTTTATGATATTGTACTGAAGATCTGACTCAGCTCCTTTCAGTCTGGAGAGAACATGTGAATCTTCTGAAGTTGGTCTTAAAAGTTAACACATTCAAAATCTTGGGAAAGCAAGCCTGCAAAAGTCATGTGTAACCAGTACCTGCTGCCAGGGTAAGGTTTATCAATAGCCAACCCTTGCTGCTCTTTCAGAAGGAAGCATCAGAGCTGTTGAGTTCTTTAGAACTAGCATGAGGAAAGAGGCATTGGCTCCCAAATGCCCAAACTCCTGAAGCTTTCACCTGAAGCCATCCCTGTGTCTGAAAGACAGAGGCCCAAGGTGCGTGACAGTTCAGGATGAGGAAGGAGAGGGACCTGGATGCTCCAGGGGAATGGGGCAAAGGGACATAGTCATGAAATGTGTCAGAGAACCCAGGAGTGAGTTAACTTTCAGACTAGAGTTAAAGCTAGGGCACAACATAAATGCATCCACTTGTTTAAATTAAAATTGCCCATAACCCTTTTATTTCCTTGCATCTGATTCTTCTTTGGCAGATGACAAGAAATTGCTGGCCGCTTGCATTTTTTTCTTGCAGTGAAAAGCCACAATCAATCATGCTTTCTTCTGACCCTGCAGTTAGAGGAAAACAGAATGACTCTGGGCTGTATTTTCAGCATCCACAGGTTGCTCAGAACCTGTATTTGGTGCTCCCCCCCCCCCCCCCTTCTCTGCCTCTGTGTTATAGAAGATCAGGACTCTCTTTTATAAAATAGTTCTGGCATTTCTATTATCACACATGCCTAAGAACAGGGATGCGATTGCACTGAATAGTGTGAAAAAAAAGAAAGGAAAGGGGGAAAAAAAGAAGAAAAATCAAAGCACAGCTGAGTTGATTATTTAAAGAGCTGGGTGAAATTTGCCATCCTTTTAAGGCATCCTGGGCTCTGGAATATCACTGTGTCACTTAATGTTTGCAGTTAAGTATTTACAGATCTGTTTCCATGGCAACCGATTCTTCAAAGTTACTTTTACAATTCTGTTTTCTAAAATGTGTTTCTTTGGTTGATTGCACAGGGATATTTGGAAAGCAGCCAGGTCTAAATCATGATTTTTTTCCCATTAAGGAGAGGTCCTTTCTAATCATGTTTAGTTAGTTCTTTGATGGCTTTATCTTGATTCGAAAATGTATTTTGTTTTTTTGTTAGTGGGTGGGAGAAGAAGGGGGGAGAACGTGAACAAGCATCATGAGGCTTTAGTTAAAAAAAGAAGAAAATGGTGTTGGAAATTAGAAATGTGAAATACACTTGTCTGAATTGATCTTATTTATCCTTCCATTGTTTAGAAGAGTAGGCCTTTAAACAAAACTAAATAAATAAATAAACGCCCCACTGACAGTTTGACTACATTCTGAGGCCATGGTAGAAGATGATTCACTTACTAATGAGTCATGGAGATGGCAGTACAGGGAGGGAAGATGAGCACTAGAAACAGAAACAAAACTGAGATGTGCAGATCCAGTATGTGGGGGGTTGGTTCCCCCGATAGACAGCTGATTGGGACTGGGGAAGGTTAACCCTACCATTAAGGACACACTGCCTGAAGCAGTCATGGGATCTGCCGCATCCTCCTTTGCAGCTGTGGGTATTGCAACTTGTTGATGTGAAGAGGTAAAGAACATGGGCAGGTGTCCCAGGCCCACTGATCTTGCTATTCCCATGACTGCCAGAGTAATCAGTCCAATCTCCAGCCATCCACAACACATAAAAGGGAGCACAAGAGCTAGTTACCAACACATTAGAAGCCATGTAAGTACCTGGGATAGATGGAGAAGGGATGAATATTTTCTCTCTCAAAAGACATTATCCCTTCTTAAAGTCAGAAGGATTTAAGCTTGTCAGGATGTTTTCAAGAGAAGTTTGCTTATTAGTGATTTGGGAAATCTTTAAACTTCGGGCACATTTTGGAAGGAAAATCAGTTAAGATGTGCTTGTAAGCCTCACCACAAGTGGGTACCCAACAGGTCGCCTCCCTGCTGATGTGTAAGTTCAAAGAGGCAAAAGGAATAATTTTGAGTTACTTGGCTGGAACAGCTGGTTGGAATAGCTGAAGTATCCCTTAATAATCATCAGTAACCCACTCCTATGTAGGTCACTCTGAAAGTAACACCTCCCATTTATTTCCACAGTGGCTGTAAAGAGCACAATAACAGTATTTGATAGAGCTAATTCTCAGCTAAAAACACTATTTGTCAACATAATCACCATTATCCAATCCCTGTGTATGAGCAGGACGCTCTTCATTTTGTGGTGTGACAGCTGCACATGGCTGTTCAGAACATGTCTTCTCTTTCACATTAGTGTTGCCCCTACTGAAATGCACTATCCACTGGCTCAGTGTGCTCACACTCACTGTCATCAATGGATATCAACAGGTGCCATTTTTCCCTCATGGAGGAATTTGGTGACACACCTTTGCTTCATACATATTCACATTAATTGCCATTTTGTCAGACTGTCCCTCTGCTGCCATATGTCACACAGCAACAGAACACAGTGGAATATTGCTGGAAGGTTCATTCTCTACTGACATACCACCACTATCTGCCCCTGATGCTGTGGGTTAAAGCCATACAGTAAAAGGCATTACTTTCAGAGCAGCCTTTGTCTTTTTCACCATGCCACAGAAAGCAGTTTCATACCCAAAGAAAATGATATAATAGGAAGACAGAGTATCATGGAGCCAGCTCATAGTATCACAAAACATTAAAGGGAATAAATCAGTGGGGTATCTGGCATTGATGAAGTAGATTAAATATGAATGGATAATTACAATTAGAGGAGGAGAGATAGACAGGATGATAGCTCGATCCATATTTTTCTGTTCTTTATGTGAAACAATATCAGATGGCCAAATGAGGGAATGAGGAGTCAGGATGCCTGGGCTCTCTTTCTAGCTCTGCCACTAATTAAATATGTGACCATTTAGGCACTCTGTGCCTCCACTAACGTAAACCTAAGGACTGTTGTCAGGCTCAGTTAATTACTGTCTGGAAAGAGCTTAGAAACCTACACAAGAAAGACGCTAGACAGGTATCCTTGCTTTAATGTTAAAGTTCAAAATAAAATAATTGGAGAACTGAAAAGGGGTGTGGATCTGAAACTGAAGCAACAGAATTTAACAGCAAAGCTTACAAAAACAAGGAAATCTAGGGAAAAAAAAATAAGAAAAATAAAGAAAAGAAAATGAAGACTCCTAGGCAGGTGACAGGCAAGGCAAAATTTGGCTGACTGAGATAATAAGCCACTCTTCTGAAACTTTTTCACTTTTTCCTCCTGCTGCAGAAATGCTCCATTAACTCTCAGGAAGATGATTTACCATTTGCCCTTTATAGACAAAGCTGAAATGGTAGGAACATCATAGCAAAACATATGACCCAGCTTTTGGCACACCCTGTGGCTCCAAACCTTTAATGCACAACGCAGAGTCTTGGAATCTGAAGGGAGATGACAAAGAGATGCTGCCGTGCTATGATGGTTATTAAATGGAGAACAACTACTGAGAGGACCAGGAGATGTTGCAGGTGGTAGATTCCTTGCCCATAGGCAGTGGAGGGCCTTGCTTTTTTTGTGATTTATTTACCCTTCAGTCTACTGGGTGGAAAGAAATCTTCATGAGGCATGGCTTCGAGGACAAAGAAGCAACAAGAGTTGCACAAGGTCACCTCGAAGAAAACTCTGAAAGGAGAGTAAAATAAGAGCAAAAGAAAAGCAAAATTAAACAGAATAATTATGGAGTTTGGCTGAAACCTGCTATATTTTTAGTTTTGGCTGGCTGGTGGGTATTCTCAGCCTCCAAAAATGAGATACAAATCATGAAAACAACAGATAATAATAGCTGCTCTTCCCACCTCCTCTTTCTCTTCCCCACTCATTTGTTGGCTGGTCCAGCTGAATGTCTTGTCAGTAAAAGGTTGCTGAATGAGACAAGAATGATCCAACCAGCTCTGGATAACCAGTCTGAGCCTTCACACTCAAGATCACAGCTGGGGAAGGAATAAGAAAGCTTCCCAGTGCTTAAGAATACATATTTTCTGCTGCTGCTACCTCAGTTTCAGAAAATGGAGAGGTACTGAATAGGTCTGGATGGCTAATCAGAACAAGGTTTGGGATGACTCTCAAGGTCTGAAGCCCAATGATATTGTCTAACCACACTCACAGTGCTTTTGCTGTATTGGACAGGCTCCGCTCAGAGCAATGGGAGATAAACTCTGTATATAAGAGCAGGGTTCTCAAAGCATGAAAGTGAGGAGATGACATGCTAATACCACCAGGCACAAGGATGTACCAGGGTCCAGGAACATGCAGACTATATTGGAAGGAACTGCTACACTGCTTCTGAGAATGGTCTTTCAAATGACATGCTCTTACCTAGGGGGGTGGGAGAGCTCTTTGGGCACAGGATAAAACTGCCAGGAGATGTGTCAACTATTCAGTAGAGTATGGGGCTGTAGGTCAGGGATCAAAGCATCATCCTAGACTGGTTTATTTACACACAGGAATGTAGTTGGTGGTGTTGCCCATAAAAGCAACAACTTGTGGGCCTTCAGTCCTGCAGTTGTTCATTACTTTTTATAATCTGTTGAGAAAACCAACCCCCAGAATGGTAAGATATAGGTTTTCTGGAGCTGTCTTTGATATTGTGTATTCTTATTTTATTAGTATACAAATAAGAGGTTATGGGAAATATGGCAGAGTGGAGTCAAGACAGACTAGGTGTTCTCTAATGACCTATACTATATAGCATGTTTGTTGATGTTACATGGACATCCTGGAAAAAAGAAACATTTCTAAGCCCGTAGCTGTTCAAGACTTTCATATACAGTGTAATAAGTCTTTTCCCAGTTCTGAAATGAAACAAGCTGGCTTCACTAATAGTTCTCTCATCTCTATTACAAATAATTTTTGTTGCAGACATTTAATTAATGTTATTATATGCTATTTATTACGTGCTGTGGGAAATTGCTATTTCTCTCAGTATAAATCATATTTTGGTTTATTGTTTTTCTTTGACTTAGTGCAGTAGCCAGGTGCCTTTAAGGTTCCCAAGCAATCACAGTCAATGCTACAGGGACTCTGCCTTCATATTCACTCATTCACTGGGGAGAAGGGAGTTTACCATCTTCTTGGAGTCTTTAGGCATCTAACTTAAATGCAAATGGGAACATATGGAGTGAGGAGCATACAGATGAGACTTGTCTAAGGATAAAGTGCCTAAAAATCAGGTACCTCCCAGTGTAGTCTGGGGAGAGAAGCAACAAGCTGGATGCCTGCCTAGGGCTGGCTGCATGATCTATGCCCTTCACCTGCCTATTTTCAGTCCACTGGCTCTAAAATAAAAACACCTCAGACTTCCTGTAGTTCTAAATGCTAAAAACAACAAAGATGAATCCCACTCCTATATAATGAACAGAGATACACAGGAGTCTCCAGATTTCACAGAATTTTCTTTGGATGCCTTAGGGTAGACAGTATTAACACTCTCCTCTTGTGCCTCGGCTATGATCCATCCCTGTGGCTGCTTCCCTTCCATCTTAGAAATGTGCTGTCAGGTTTAGATTTCCAAAAAGAAGTCAGAGGAGTGAGAAATTTTGATGGGATGAAAGTGCTTTTCTCTAGCAAGCCCCAACGAAATGTCTAGACTGAGTTTTCAGAATAATGCCATTCATGGAGCAGTAGGATTGCTTCCAACGGCGAGGTTTTTACAAGAAAACTTTGCTAGCTACTTTGAGTAAGTTCTCACCATACTTTATGCAGTATTTTCCATCAGAAGATCTGAAACATCTTATACAATTCACCCTCGTAGGGCTGAAAACTCATTTGGGTTTTGACATCATTGTGGCTAGTGGTTATCTTTTCTTAACTGGACAAGGCACGCTTTGTTTTGACTGAGTAAAAGTGAGTGGATTTACTGTCTGACCATACAGCATCTTGCACACTGGTCTGCCAGTCCCAGTGCAGACAAGTTAGTGCTACCTTCATGTTTCTTAATTGCAGTAACAAACTGGTAATAAGGAAACTGATTCCTGGACTAAATGCACAAAGTTATGTTCAGCGTGAGTGTCCTTGACATCAGTGGAAGTTTTATGTGTCTACAAGGTGTGCTGGTATTCTCAGTGTGAAAGCTGTCCTGATGTATTGCTGGCTGCCTGTAAGCTTCAGCACATGCAACATGCGCGTGCACACGTACTCACTCACATAGGCACACACAAGATAGAGTCTTCTGCCACTTTCTATCTGGCAACATATTAATCTTGTGTTTCTCATTCTCTAAAAGCTTCACCATTATAACATAATTACTGCTGAAATTGACCTTTAAAATATATTCCAAATTTCAAATGTCTTTAAACCCCTCAGTGAGCACCATTTTTCAATTTCACATATTGTTTTCTTTTTTAGGAGAGGCAGGACAAGAGATGGGAAAGAGGATTAGCAAATGAATGTCAGCCTGTAACATATGCACACTGTGATAAAACAAAATCTTGCAAAGATGTACCTGGACATTTTTAATACCCAGTGTTCAAGCAGTTATGATTTCCCGTAAGGTAAATGAAAATGTAATAAGACTAACTAAAATGTTGCATTTGTGTCTCACCTTTCCCTGAAGTAATTCACTCAATCAGTTTAGCTTCACTAATATTCAAATGTATACCCGATACCAGTAATATAAAAGTTCAAGTATTCTTTGGATTTTAAACACATTTAAGCCATTTTATTAGAACACACACTTCCCTAAATTTGTATTAGTACCTAAAATTGGTTGTGTTTCAAACTCTACTTAAAGGAAAAGATAACTTTGTTTGCAAATGAGATGCCAAATGGTATGGGGAGACAGATATCTGTATCCTCAGACTGAAAATATGGGCATTATAATACACAGATGATCATGTGTAAGCTTACATTACTGTGCAGATAAGCAAGTAAAAGAAACAAGTGCTGTAACTCCAGGTTAGCAGCACTTTCACCCAGCTTAATCCTTTCCATCCACAGAAAAAGGAGAAGAGAAGGATGAGAGAACAGGAAGTTCCTTCCTCCTCTGCTGTGGTGTGTCCCTGTGCTGCTTGGGCACAGATAGGGCAGGGACTGTCCAAGGAAAGATAGCTTGTGCAGGGTCTTGTCCCTCTGACCAGTGGAAAGCTGGTATGGCTTTATTCGCATGTTTTCCAGCTGTGAGCTTTCTAGGGAAATCCCAGCTGAAAAAGATGTGCTGGTCCATGGTCTGCTCACTCTCTCTGCTCCCACAAAGGCAGGTGTGCAGCCTGCATGTAGGGACCATGTGTTCATATGAGTATATTCATTTTTAGATGCAATTGTTTGCAGCATTACATTAACAAATCCTAGTTAAGCTAGGGAAGAGAAGGCATAACAAACATGAGAGAACTCTACCTGGAGAGGCCAACAGCTTGCAAACCATGTGCTTCTGGTTGTTTTGGGCACCTGCTGATGCTAAGTAACTCTGGCACTTTGCTTAACTTCCCAAACCCCTCAGGATGTCCCATCCATAGAGCTGCCCACGTCCCTGGGTACCAAGAAGATGAGACGCCTGCCTACTTCAAAACCCTCCCTACATTTCATCTAAGATCCTTTCCTAACTATCAAAGATGACATCAGCACCTGAAGGTATGTGACACTGGAGGGGCAGCTCTTATGATGGGAGACACATGGGCAAGCACAGGAAGACCAACAGACGTCTGAAGCGTGGGTCTGCTGCAGGGGGAGGCAGCTCCTCAACAGAGGAAAAAGGGGACAGTCTCATTGAAAACACCTGTTTTGCGTCCGTTTACTCCAGCTGAGGATCCAGTCCATTATTTCCAATTAGGTTTGATGGAGGATTAATCCAATCTTAGGTGTCAGTTTTCTGCCCACTGACAGCTGCTTATGGCATGACGTGCATGCTGTAACCTGCTGGCCCACCTCACCTTTCCCTTTATGAAAAAATGCCATGCAGAGTCAAGCTTGATAGAAATGAAGACAAATGAAAATCATCAGAAATCTCATTAGTGACCATCCAACAGCTTTGCTGAAAGCTAGAAGGATTTTGCTTTCCCATGCACACACCTGCTCTAGGTTGTGGGGTTTGTTATATGTGTCATCCCCCTCAACACACACATTCTCCTTCCATTCTTCCATTGCAGTGAGGTAATGCAAATAAATTGCTCTGCCTGCTTTGCACAAAGGTTTACATATTGTTCTGCTGATAACACTTTTGGTATGCCTAATAGATGTAAAGGGGAAATACCTGTCTGTATCACTTCTGAAGTTTGTGTGTTATCTAACTAGCTCACACTGCTTTAGAGGTTTTAAGCTCTCCATAAGAAGTCCTTTTGCCTGTGAATCTTTTATGTTACACCTAGGTGTCCTCATTATAAGGGCTCTACTATTTGACAAGCAACGCTTGTCTCTACAGTCAGTGATGAACACAGCATGACAGGCAATGTGTGCCTCTGTCCAAGGCACTGAATCACAATAAAATGGTAAATTACTGTCTGTCATAGCTAGAAACTGCAGTGACTAATATCCAATTCCCTACTCTACATAAAATGGGGGGGGGGGGGGGAAGGGGGGGGTGAAACGCACTCATTTGGTGGTGGTGGGAGAAGCTAGTGTTACATTCCTTTTTATTGAATCCTCGCATTTGAAAATGTACCTGAGCACTGAGAAATAAAGCAAAAGAAGGGGTTCTAGCAGAAGGGAAGAGATGAATTACTAGGAAATGGCTTATTGCTTGAATATTTTTGGACAGCTCAGAATTTGTTTTTGTTTGGGGATCATCGGGATAGAGATATTTGCAAATGGGATTCACTCTTCTCTCTCCTTGGCAGAAATACGGAATTCAGCTTTGATTAAAATGCAATAATAATTGTGAGTTGGACTGTGTGTCACTGCTGCTCAGAAAGGCCCCCATTAGAGAAGCCTCTATTTTAAAACAAGCCATTCATCACTGCAGTATAATTTCCAGTAAATATATTGTTTATTCAACTGTAATGCTAGAGATAATGTTTAAAATTCTCCCCTCATATCTCATTATGAAATAATTGATAGCAACACGGTCATTTCTTTTCATTTGTAAGGCTTTTTTTTTGTTGTTGTTTTTATCCCCTCTTCCTTTAAGGCAACTTCTTGAAACAATCAATATCAGCAGTTTCAAAAGTGTGATACAATAAATAAATCTCTCAGACAATGACAGAGAACATCCTTATTACAATAAATTTACCATAAATAAAACTTTGTGTGATATTCCTAAGAGCCATTTTACATGAATGCCTTCAAATTCTGTACAATGAGAGAGAAGATAAAGGTTGGGGGTGTGGAAAGAGAAGAGGACAAAGACATTTACAGATGTGTGTTCTACACATTGCTTCATTCTAAAAATATATTAAATTTGGCTTGCTGAATGGAGCATACAGACTCCTCTCCCCCTGTATGATACACAGTGGAGTGGTTTAATTAATTTTTACCTTGATTGCCATATATGGCTGGCATATCTGCATCCTTTTTTAATAAGATATATTGCTACAACAGAGATTATAACTCATCTGTTTTCTCACAAACCACACTTTTTTCACACAGTCTTTCTGTTGAGATATTTATAGGGATCAAAATCAGGAAGGAGCTGTTTTTACCACTGAGATCAAGTTTTGATACAACCCAGCAAGAACATGCATGGCTTAAACATCAACACAGCCCTGAAACGTAGCTTAAATCCTACCATTTCATATGCCACAAGCCGGCATTTTATGTGAGACTGAATTCTTGGAGAAAATCTTTCCTCTTCTTTTCCCTCATCTCCCTTCTGTCTTTCAGAAAATTGAGGCTCTATCGAGCATTTGGCACCCAGCTTCCTCAAGCTTCACCAAAACTCAGCCTAAAGCATGTGCTTTATTTCAAGTACATGCTTAAGTGATTTGCTGAACAGGAATCAAGCATATGCATAACCTTAAGGAGATGTCTTCTTTGACTTTGATCAGAGATGCTTCAGTTGTCTACACAAAAGACCAGAAGGAGGAAGGGTGGATTTTTATGCAAGACTTGCAATCTGTTAGGATTTGATATTGGTACTGGCATTCTGGTAGTGGTATGGAGGTGGTAAATCACAGGCAGACACAGGGAGAACAGGCTCTTCTGAAATTCTGAATTGCTTAGATCAAAATATGTCTTTTTCTATGTTGGAGGTTTTATGCTTTCCTACCAACTTGTACTGGTGTTATCTGTACTTCAGAGCTACATTTTTTCAGGGGAAAAGAAAGAAATAATACCTGGTAGGTGGTATATGTTTTGTTATTAATAGTAATACTTGGCACTCAGATGTCACTTTTCATCTCCAAAGCACTTTACATAATTAAGTAATTCATCTTACCATCCCTGCATGAGATAGAGCTTTGCACTGAGGCAGCCCAGGAGCTTGTACATTTGGGACCCACAGTGTTTGAAAAGCAATCAGGCTATGCAGACAGGACTCCTTTTGGTGAAAAACAGCTGACCTGTTGCCAGCTGCTTTAGGACATTCTATGTGCATGTGTGTTAAAGGAACGTTTACTTTGGAAATGTTGGAACATGGATGCCCAGAAGTTCTCCCTCAAAGCCCTTCACCTATGCAGAGAGGGATTCTGTGCAGATCCTGCACCAGTGAGCCCTCTCACTGGTGCTGTCCCCAAGTCCTGGAGGCTCCTTGTCCCTGTGGGTACCTGGAGAACACTGTGAAATCATAGAATCACAGAATCATTTGAGTTGGAAGGGACCTTTGAAGGCCATCTGGTCTGATTCCCTTGCATTGAATAGGGACACCTACAGCTAGATCAGGTGCTCAGGACTTGGGCCAGCCTGACCTTGACTGTCTCCAGTTATGGGATGTCCACCAAGGCTACCTGTCTCATCAGCATCCCCGTAACTATATACCTGCATATCCACTCAGGGCAGCCTTCATTGGGATGTGATGGACACAGTGTGTCTGGTTGCAGAACCTGTATGTGAGGAAATCTGCGAAATCTACTTTTCCTCTTTACAGTGACACCAGCATTTCTAAGCAAATAACAGCAGTGACAAAGGGCATGCAGCAGACTTGGCTTGTGGCTTCTTGCTCAGCAACTTGCTGACAAGGTTTTTTTATTTTCTTCTTTATTTCTTGTCCCTATGGAAATTTTGCATCAGGACCCTGTCTAAAGCACCTTGAAGTAACTATTTTTCTGTCTTTTTTTTTTTTTTCTCCCCAACAATTTCATCACATCTATAGGCCAAACACAGATGTCTCTGCCTTATTTGTGACCACTTTGGGAGAGTTGTTTTAATCCCATCAAAAGGCCAGACATACAATCATGATTTCAGTGGCCCAGTGATACTGCACTGGAAATCATAGTGGGGATCTTCCAGCATCTAGCTCTTGGGAATAAGTAGAGCAAACCAGCAGAAGCTTATTTGAGGAGCTAATACTGGGCAGAAAGCCCACACAGGAACCCAGCCTCTTTCTCCTTTTCCTCCTAGTGGTGTAGAAAGCTCAGGGAGAAATGACTTTTACCACAGGATCTCCAGTGCAGCACCAAAAATCAGTCTGCAGGTTTAGACATATGCTCTGCTGAATCTGGGGGATGCTGAGGTTTTTCCTCAGTGCACGGCCATCCACACGTGCATGGGAGGGACTCTCCACCAGAAGGTGATTTGTCAGAACTTACAATGAAAGTCAAAGCCTGCAATTAGAGGGAGCGACTGTACTTAAAAGAGAGATGCAGCCCAGCGCACACTTGGATTTATCATATTGAAAGAACATAGTCCTCTTTCTACGCAGTTGCAGTTTTTGATAAACGGCCTACATTAGGACACCTCAAAGGTGCACTGCATCATTAATTACCAGGGTATATGCTGCAGAGGAAGTTAATAAAACTTGTCTCTTGCATGGAAGTGAGAAATCTTACTACCTGATGATTCCTGATGGAAGAAGATGTTTCTGAAGCCACATGTGCAACCTTGTACAGGTAATAATAGCGAAACACTCAAGGGAGTCTTTTATGTTTGAGGATGTCATTTTTCTTTTTGATTTATAGGATACTAATGGCTTTTCTATTCTTCTCTTTTTCTTTTTTTTCTTTTCTTTTTCTCTTTCTCTTTCTCTTTCTTTTTCTTTTTCTCTTTCTTTTTCTTTTTCTTTTTCTTTTTCTTTTTCTTTTTCTTTTTCTTTTTCTTTTTCTTTTTCTTTTTCTTTTTCTTTTTCTTTTTCTTTTTCTTTTTCTTTTTCTTTTTCTTTTTCTTTTTTTCTTTTTCTTTTTCTTTTTCTTTTTCTTTTTCTTTTTCTTTTTCTTTTTCTTTTTCTTTTTCTTTTTCTTTTTCTTTTTCTTTTTCTTTTTCTTTTTCTTTTTCTTTTTTTTTCCTTTTCCTTTTCCTTTTTCTTTTTTTCTTTTTTCTTTTCTTTTCTTTTCTTTTCTTTTCTTTTCTTTTCTTTTCTTTTCTTTTCTTTTCTTTTCTTTTCTTTTCTTTTCTTTTCTTTTCTTTTCTTTTCTTTTCTTTTCTTTTCTTTTCTTTTCTTTTCTTTTCTTTTCTTTTCTTTTCTTTTCTTTTCTTTTTCTTCTTTTTTCTCCCCAAAAGCCATGGTAAAAATCAACTGATGACGCTCAGATTCAGAGAGAAAAACAGAAGAGAAAGCGAAGCAGAATAAAATGGGACAAATACGAGTCTCTCTGGGAGAAATGCCAGCCACTATTATTATACTGGAAAATCTTATAAAACTCTAGCCATTAATAATGGGCTGCTGCCAGATATTCATAATTTATTCAAATTGTAGGTCTGGATTTGAGGGAGCAGATGTTCCTCATGCAGACACTTTCAGAAAATGAATTCCAAAGAAACAAAATAACATTCGGTGCTATCAGTAGAGAGAGGAAAGGCGGTATTTTAGTTTTCAATCAACATCTGGACTACCTTCTATTTTTATTATCCCCTTTGCCTGGTTCTCTCCTTCCCACTAATTGTTACCATGGGATGATTCTGTTGCTGTTCTTCTTCAATGGCACGATCCAGTTCATCTCCTGTTTGTGTTTGAATTTATCACAAATGATTTAACTGGGAGTAACTTCAAATTACTTTGAGCATGAGCAAAGCCTCCAAATAAGCTACCTATTAGGAAGATGGAAAATTAATTTTGATCCAGAACAAATTTCTGTAGTAATTGCAGTGTTTTGAGTCTGCTCTGCCCAATGCAGGGCTTAGTTTTACCCTCCAGCAAATTCACAGATGTTCTCTCCCTTTCTTCCTCTCACTCTAAGCCTTTGCTAGGCTGGAAGAAGACTGGGTATTCATAACTCCAAAATCTCACTGGCACAGATGCTCCAAATTGAAGCAAGCTGTTCTATCATCTCTTCCACTTGTTGGCTGCTCCATTTGAAACCATTCTAGACATGGTGCAACAGAATGCACTGTGTGTCCAAAAACTGTTAAACATATTTCCTTGGGCACAGTGACAATTGTTGATGAACACTAAATGGCAATGCTCACTATCAGTCATCTCATTCTCTCTAAAAAAGAAGCCAACATCTAGGACCAAATCCAGAGGATGTATTGAGATGTGTTGGCCAGCTCTTTTTCCTGTGAGGTCACTTTGCCTTCTGTAGATCTGTGCGGTTTTGCACTGCCTCTCTTCTGGAAAGATAGGTAGGTCCAAGGCTACCAAGGGAGCTAGAACAGTCATCTAATTTTCAGCACTTTACAAATGACTGTAGAGACTTACACTCCAAACCAGTCTCATTTTACAATCCCTATCCATTCCCAGCTAATCTTGTGCTCTCATGCAATAATTTGTCCTCCACCAGTCGCATGTTGCCATCTGTCCATTCTCCTGACAGATCCAGAGGTGCCAGCTGCCTTTCTGTAGCTAATCCCCAATTTGGTGAGGTACATAAATGCTGATCCACAGAGGTGTAATTCCTTCAGGCTCTCTTCTTCATGCCTATGACTGACACCCTGTTTTCACAACACTGAGAGACTGAAGTACACCATCTTTGTTATTCCCTCCCAAATCACACACATATACACACAGTTGTTAGTGCTACAAAGGACTGTTTTCAAACAAAAGGAATCCAAGCTGTTTTAAGTCCAGGGAGCCACATAACAGTGCCTAGAAAGTACCAGACATGGGAAAGAATAGTCACAAGCAGTGTATTTGCAAAGCATGCGAAGATGCACTTGTGGGTCATTTCACACTGAATATTCCCAAGAGTCCTTATGACTCTGTTGAGTCCCCTCTACCCTGTGGCCATTGCCAGTAATAACAGGCATCCAGAGAAGGCTCTAGCATGATGGGAAGCTAAAAGAGACTGTGCCTAATTTTCCCCCGAAGCCTGTAGTATGGCTTTTGAGACCTCTTCATGAAGAACTCCTAGTGCTTTTGAAACTGGCTTGCTTAGATGTCTGTTCCTTTTGTGGGAGAAACAAAGCATAGCTGTTGCAAAATTCCTCTGGAGCAAATCGTTTCGCTTTTTGTCTTTTCTGTGTTTAGTGAGAGTAAAAAACTCTAATTTTCACATTGATGGAGACAGCACTCGAAGGATAGAGAGCAGAAGAGGAATTGAGTCATTACCTCACCTCCCATCCTTTGCAATTGTGGTTGGACTCCAACACTGCACTTCCCATGCATGGTATGGAAAATAGTGGAGGCATCAATGACTACAAAGCATCTTCTACTTTTTTTCTGGGCCCAGTTACCAGCTGCCACTAACTTTGCAAACTTTATTGACTGCTGTTATGTCTGGTGCTAAGTATCTTCCAACTTAATTCCAAGTCATAGGAAAAAAAAAAAAAACTGAGGGGCAATCAGCTAGTTCCATGATGAATGAAGCCCATGTCACTCAGAGAAAATGAATATTTCTTTGCAATAATGACCAGATGGTAGCAAGACTCAGATCCAAATTAAAACATGCATGATAAATGCCAAGAAAACACAGAAAGACAAAAACTCAACCTGGAGTGAAATCTCTCTATAAATCTTCCCCCCTTCTCCCCCCCACCCCTCCGCCCCTACAACACAGGCACTTCTAATGGGAATTAAATTATTAAGAGATGTTGCAAGGAGAATACAAATGTAAGAGTCTTCCTCCTTCTTGGAACTTTTTGAAAGAGTGTTTCAGCATAGCCAGCTGGCTTTTCTTCTCCATATGAGACAGCACTGGGCTGAACGGGATCTTTTCATGTAGAAGCACAGGCAAAATACTAATCCAGAAAATAAATTATACATTGGAGTTGGCATAGAAAGAGAATATATTTTGCCTCCTGCAGAGTTGACCTATGGAACTTCTTGCTGCAAGAAATTATTACAGCTGAAATCTACAAGGACTTAGAGCGGAGTTAGCATATTCAGATAGTAATACTACCCACAATTATATTAAAAAGAACAAATGCGGATAGTGGATATGCATTATCGTAGTTCCAGGTGTATTCTAAAGATAAATTAACAGTGTTAGAAAGAAACTATATTATGAAAAATGTAGAGTCCATAATGTTTCCAATGCTTTTTCATGAGGTATGTGATATTTGAAAGTGCTAAGATCTGGGACAAAGGATAACAAAGGCTGCTGGATCTGAGCAAATACGGCATTTGCAGGGATACTGAGATGGAATAATGTGTTTTGCACCCTCCTGGATGGCTGTTGGGCAAGACATACCTAGCCCTTCACTGTCCCATCAACCCTCAGAAACCTCACTTTTAACTCAGTCCATTTCTGTTCCTTCGTGATCCCTCTTATGTCCCCCTCCTTTTATTTGCAAATCTCACAGTGATGCAAAGTGGAAGATTTCTCAGGGGGTTGGCCAGCTCCTCCCTGTTGGCACTGACAACTTTCCCAAGCACTAAGTTAATGAGAAATATTAAATTACAGAGGCGCACACACACTTTGGAAAGAAACATGGTGTTTGATCCCCCCAATCTGCCAAGCACTACTTAAAACCGATAACAAATGTTCTTCCCCTGCAAGATGTGATTAGCTTTTATACCTGTGCAGATTGTACAAACACACAGGAGGGAGCTTTTAAATATCATTGATTTGCCTATTTGAAATTATTAATTTCAAATTCGGCTGGAACAACCTTTGCTAAATTACACTGTGCCAGTGGGAGTTAGAGGACCCACAAGTCTAAACTTAACTTAAGAATGGGAGGAGGGAGGGCTAAAGAAGAAGGAAAAAAAAACTGAAACAACTAAAAGTCCATTTAAACTCAGTAGGTTTCCAGTTAATTACATTTTCACACCTATCCCAGTAGTTACAGATGTATTTATAATGTATGCCTGCCTCGGTGGTTACTGAATACTGCATTCTCCACGGATTCTATGAGCCCAGATTTCTTTCTTACATCTAAAAGACCTTCTGCTTTAATTGCAGTCACATCCAAATACTGTCTCAGTTCAATTGTAATGGTTCAAAGTAATTTTCATCCGCTCATTTCTTCCCTTCTTTCCCTTCTTCCTCTCCCCTATATAAAGGGAACAACTGGATATCATGTGCGAAGACATCACAGACCAGATAAGCTAGTCGGAGGACAAACCCTTTATTTGCTTCCCCACTGGAAGAAATCCACAGAACTACTCATCATACCACTTTCATTCCACTCTCAGAACATACCCCATCTCTCTTGGGCACAAATACGTCCCCTCCACAGTTCCTTGCCAGGGCGGGAGCATATCCCTTTCCCTCCAAAACATTAACTCTGTGTGAAGCAGGACTATGTGATCTGCTGTCCAGGTCCCATGAGAAGGGCAATGGCTGAGATTCAGCCCTCCATCACCAAGTCAGAGCTGGGATCTCACTTGGAGGAAACAGGATCCTTTAGAATCACAGCAACCACTGTGTCTTTAAATATATATATATATTTAGGAGATGAATCACCATCTGGAATTACATTTTTCTCTCTGTTGGCTATAAAAGGAGCCACGGGTCACTAGCTCAGTCAGATAATCTTCCTTGATACCTAAATTAAAGAAGATGAATCCCACCCTAAGAGATTGGCCAGGGTCACTTGAAGAGGCTGCTGCAAAGAGAATGACTGAATGTGGGTACACCTCAGGGACTGAAACTAATGCTACTGAGCCCCCTCTGCATACGGGAAAGGGCTCCTGCACATTCAGAAAGGAGGAACATGATGACTGAGAGTTAGTTCTGCAAATCCCCTCCACTCTGCTATCTCTTTTCCTTTGGAAATTATCAAACTTTTGAGCTCATCCCTTCAGGCCAGAAGTTCCCCTCTCTTCTAAGGAGCAATGAAGAAGAGCCCTATAATTGTGCTCCTTAGCCAAATACTCACAGCACAATGATTTTTCAAGGGCTCTGTAGAAGCAGCTCCTGATGAAACAACAGCTATTGCAGACCTCAGACAGCGTTTGGTTCTAGAACTAGGGACATTTCCTCAGCTTCCCTCGTCTAATGCAAACCTCAAGCGTAGACACTGAGACAGGCTTCAAAAACAAAACCAACAAAACCAAAGTGGTCATGTACCTAAATTTGCCCCCCTGAGAAGAAAATGAGAGAAGGGGCTGCAGTGAAAAGAAACTGCTCATATTGCTTAATGCATGACTAGAAGGCACTCTACGCTGGTGCTGAGGATAGGATGAAAACCTATTTGAAACAGAATAGCACTCAAGAGATTATTCACAGCCACAGCATAAACAGTGAAAATTTACTGGAGTATATAGACCACCCAAGTGTGCCGCTAAATGAGCTTCATAGTAATGGAATTGCCATATCTCCCTGAATTGTACCTCAGTAAGGCTACCCTGCTGTTTGAAAAGCAAATTCAGACTAGATAGTAGGAGCCTGGACTATTAGAATGCAAGCCATAGGGAGAAGATAAACCGTCTAACTTGATAAGGATAGCATGGACTACTCTGACAGAGCAAAAACAGTATGAGCATTCAAGGAGACAAACAGGTTGTGGAAATATGGCAATGTTACATCTAAGGTTGTTGAAATAGTCACCTGTAGCGATACTGTACTATCTGGAAAGCCAACCTGTGATTGCTGGAAAATGCAGTTCTTTGTCTGGTGTCAATCATCATAGCTCCATTGATGTCAGCCTCTTTTCCTGGTAGTGTAACGTACTGTTTCTTTGCTAATATCATGCAATATAATTTCACACTTTTTAAACTTCAATGGAGTTACATATACTTCCACAAAGTGAGGATTTTGTTGACAACCTTATTATGATGCATATTCAGAAGAAGGCAGAGTTAAGATTATGGAGGCAACCTCAGCCTTCTTTCTTTACATCTGAGTGCTTGACTGCAGAGCCAGAGCATTACAGCAGTAAAGATCCTCCCAAAACACGTCAGCCAGACTAACCACTTTCATTTAATTATAGCTGTCCCCCTCCACATCTTGAAGAGCACTATAAAAGCAACTAAATGCAGCCTTCACACCCAACTATTGCAGCTAATCTGCAGGAAGCAAACCCAGTGCAGGAGGAGGTTGACTGGTTCACTGAGGTCACAAAGGCTGCCTCTTATTCGTACGGATTTTCTAGTTTCTCCCTGATTATACTCTCAGTGGCAGCAGTCAGCATGAAGCCATAACCAGCAGCTTATGGTTCTTATGGGTAGTCCTAGCAACTGGGGAGGGTCAAAACACCACAGCCATGTTACTGTCCTAGAAGGGGGCTTGCTCGCTGGTGCTATGCTCTGGCTATCCCTGTTGTTTTGGTGACAGCTAACAGACTGGCTGGTGCTAGCCTTGGCTAGGTAGCACTCTCACAAGGAAAACCTGGGCATGGTTTGGGGGATGGCACAAGCATCCTCCACTTTCCTGCAGAGTGAAGGACAGTCTGGGGCTGGAGCAGATGTAGATGCTCAAGTAACCCTCTCCCAGCAATAACATTCACATCATGGTTTCATTTCCTACCCAGAAGCATTTTAGTGAGGCACCACAACAATGACACTAAGAAGTACTTTACAAAATGTTTTTCAAAGGGGCAGTTGCCTCTGGCTTCTGGGAACATCCTTCTTCAGAGATGCTGGCCAAGATTGTGGGTCAGTTTTGGTGATCCTAGCAACTGCTTACAGCCCCCAGGTGCTGAGGCCAGGAGGTTGAGGGCTGGGGCTCAATCCCTCAGCCTGGCTCTGCGTGCTTACTCAGCAGAATAGAGAGATGGGAAGTAGGGAAAGAGAGAGAGCAGCAGAAGCACAAATAAGCCCTACCACACCAAACCAAAATGTTTTCAGCTCCTGTCAGGGAAAGAAAGATTGGAAATGACATCAAGTCAACACTCATTGATTCTCTTTTCTTATGACCGTTATATAGAGCCTTCCAATCCCTTATGTTTTCCTGACTAGCAGAAGCTGTCTGAGCATCTTAACTGAGTGTCTGTGGGCCATCCTCTCCCATCTTCTCTTTTAAAATTATTATTATTATTACTATTGTTATTATCATTGTTTTTAAATTACTCTCCACATAACAGTTGTTTTTCAAGTTAAATAACATCAAATGAGAGTTCACCATAGTCAGAAGAATGAAACTGTCATCTCTAATTTGCCTGGCAGAAGCCACGTTGACAGGATGTTGTCTGTGGTTGTTTAGAAATAAAATAATGCTCTGAGGAGAAGTGCAGAAACTTAATAGGACTTTAAAAACAACAGGAGCCATGGGGACTGCAGATGGTTCCTAGGCCTAAGGACTATATAAACAGTGATTTTATAGGCAAGAATGTAGCCTAGGGGAGATGGCCTCTAAAGAGATGTTCACACATATTGTGTCCAACATCATTAGACTGCCCGGTGGGAGCGAACGTTCGACAGTTAAAGACATTTTGAAAAGGAAAAATCAGCCTCAAAAGATGCTTTAAATGAACAGGAGGTGCAAGAGCAAACTGTCTGAAGAACTTCTCGCAGCTAAATGACTCACCAAACATCTGTCTCAGGGACCAATAATTTGAAACTGATTGACTTACTGGGTGTAAAATATATAGATACATGTAGAGGGAAATAGTAAATAAAAAACATCCAAAAGGGGCGGTGGGATTTGCTGAAGGAAAACAAGCGATGGGGCTTGGTGAGGGAGGTGGATGGGGAGGTGGAGGATCACAAACAAGTGGCAATAAGAGCTCTTTCAAACGTCCGAAGAACAGCTCACGTTCTCTGCCTCTCTCTGAGGTTTCGTTTAAGCCTGGCACACCCAAGTGCAGAGATTAAAAAAAAAGGAAAGAAAAAAGGGAAGAAAAATATAAAAGACAACTTCATATTCACAGACTGAAGAAGCAAACACAGGGACCAGCTTCAAAAGGGC
Organism: Cyrtonyx montezumae; assembly: GCF_038088225.1. NCBI lineage: Eukaryota > Metazoa > Chordata > Aves > Galliformes > Odontophoridae > Cyrtonyx > Cyrtonyx montezumae. The sequence continues at coordinate 17,146,347 of NW_027071992.1, forward strand.
TCCAGTGCTGTGATTCTGAAAATAAGGGCCTTGTAACACCAAGTGCAATCTTCTACCCAGGGCTGCTAAACCCTTTCTGCCAAGCCATTTACATTTATAAGGCCTTCAATCATGTAGGCTTTTTTTCCCTTTCCCCTCTTCCCTCCCCGCTCCCCACCTCCTCTCTCTCTATTCTGCAGAGCATTCATTTCAGTCTCGCTCTTTCGTTACACCTGTTAGCAAGTGGATATTTTGCAGTTAACTTAGCTGGCCTCTTCATATTTATGGCTTTCAAGACAGGCAGAGATGGGGTGAGGGGGAGTGCCGAGCCCGTCTTTTTGTAAGGAAGTGTGGTAAATTTTATCACTAGTGTTTTTTGGCAGTAGGTTTTGCTACAAAGAAAGGGATGTTGGTGTTGCAGCTGCTGCTGGAGACCTTTTTCTGTCACAAATAGAAAAGAATAGTGAAATCCCTATTCTGTTAAAGCCAGATACTTATTTTTGTATCTTGATGGCTATATATATATATATATATATATATAGTATATATATATACACACACACACACACATATATATATATATATATCTGTTAGATTCCAAAGATTTTCTTGAGTTAATTGCCTGGGAATAAGCTTACATTTCTAAAATAACAAGTTCTTTTACAACTGGAGAGAACATATTTTTTTCCTTGGCAAGAATGTCAAAATACAACATTTTGACAATTTCCTGAGATTTCTCTCAGGATTACTATTATTATTATTATTATTATTCTTTCTTTATTTATTTTTAAGTGAAATATATTCTGCAGTGATCTGGTATTTCCTAATAAGCTTCACAACAAAGGAAGCCATCCAAGTCAAGCAAGATACATTTTATAGGAAAATTCCTGACCCTCTCACTGAACAAGGGCTGCTTTTGTTATCCAGTTTTACTTTTAAACCTTCCCCTGGAGTTGGGAGTTTAATTGATATGAACCAGGTTGACCTGCTGTTTTATTTTTATTTTTTATTTTTTTCGCTTATTTGAGGGTACTTGGATCATATTCTGTGTCCCTTGAAGCAGTAGAAAAATAGCACCAGTGCTCTTGAAACTAACAGGATGCTCATCACCTTGGGTTTGTAAGACGAACACCAGATAAAGAGAATCAATAATCTATCTCAGAGCAGCAAAAACATCAGAGCAAGCCCTTCCACACAACCCTCAAAGGCTCACAGTGAGTCACCATCAGCAAATGCGGATCTTGTTTATGCTTCTCACGCTATCAGGATAACACACTAGAAATAACACCACTATTTAGATCTTGAGGAGCGTTTGTGGGAGGCATACAAGCCGCTCAGAGCTCTTGGCGAAGGCGGCTGAAGCATCACTGTCCCTGTTCTGCAGAGCAGGTAACAGAGGTATCCTCAGGAGGGACTTGTGAGTCAATCAGGAGAATCCAGATGATGCCCAGCTCAGTGTCCCACCATCACAGGTTGCCCACATCACCAGAGGTATCTCTGGGCACAGTGGGGACAGAAACTTTGGCTTCAACCTAACACTCTCCGTTGAAAACACTGTTCCCTTTCAGCAGAAACCATTCTTAGAAACAAACTTTAGCTATGCCAGAACAGAATTGGTGATTTCTAATTCCAGGAGCCCAAAACCTCTCTAGAGAAGAAGCAAGCAGGTGCTCTTGATTTGAATGGGCACCCAGAGACACACTTGGTTCTGCCCCTGATGCTGGATTGCCATCTCTGTATGTGACCTTCATCTCCTCTCCTGTGCCAGAATTTCAAACATGCGTCCCCGAAGTTAAACGCCTGAATCTTCATTCAGACATCAAAATAGTTGGCCTTCATCTCAAAGTTGCTAAGCAACAATTTTCTACCACAGGAGAAAGCGGGACAGCGAGCAGTCTGTGGTGCCATCACTGACCAGCCAGGGTTTACCCAGTCCCTCAGTGCTGAAGCAGATGACTGCATTCAGGCACCTGAGAGTGAGCTTCCTGACCTTAATTTCCTCATACCTCAGTGCTCCCTTCTATGCAGTGGATGTTGAACCTTGCTGAATGTGGGGGATTGCTCCTGCAATATGCCTGCAAAACACCTTGAACTGCTTCGGTGAAAGAAATTACAAGCAGAGAAGAGACAAAGACAGGGACAAGGCAGATAAAAGCAAGTAAAAGCCCTGACACAATGATGCAGCACTGGGGCAGCATGAGCAGCTTTTGCTTTCCTGCAGCTTGCTGTATAATGGAATCCTCACATTAATAAATGACACCTCACAGACAAAGCCCTGCTAACTTCATATGCCCATGCAGGATCCAATAACAACCCCTATTCCTATGAGCTAGAAAGCCACCAGTGGTGATGGGGTGGGAAGGGCAGTTGCCAAGCACTGGTGATGTTCAGGGAGACTCTAAATACCCCAAACTAAGCTATTTCACCCATCAGCTTCTGTGTGCAGCCTGTTTGAACCAGCGCCTCTCTGCAGAGTGCTTACCAGCTGCTTTTGTCTATGGCTGCTTCTGTCCTCCATGCTTTCATAGATCATTCAGATGAGTCTCAGAAAATAAGCATTTCATAGGGGCAGGAGAGGGAAAACATCCCCTAGCTGAGGACAGATGAATCAGAAGCAATGCTGAAGTGTAGGGATTAAGAGTCAGCTCTGTTGCAAGTCTTGCGTGGGACAAACTCCGTTCCACACAGAGGAGGATGTCTGTACTGAGCAGGAAGGTGGGAGACATTTCATGGTCAGTAGCTGACAGCAGCTGGGGAGGGTAAGAACCACTTTGTGGCAAGAAACAAAAGGGGATAAAGAATATTACCTGGGAATGCTGTCATGCTTCAGCCCAAAGAAACATCACAGCACCTGAAATTTGATCCAGTCTGGACCAGCCTGGCTGTTCCATTGTAGTTTTTGTTTCCTTGCTCATCCCAGACTTTTTCTCACACTCAGAAATCCCTTCCATACTATTACCATTTTCTACCATTGCCACGTATGGCTTAGACTGTGATAAAGAAGTACAGAAATCTCAAATGAATGAATACATCATTATTTCGAAAGAACGAGGTGTAGAGGAAAAACTGAATTTGGTGGAAGAATATGGAGCAAGTTTGTAGTGTTTGCAGGATCACTAACATTCTTGTTCAGCTCTCAGGTGTCACCCACACCTCTCCTCCTCTCTTTTACCGGAAATAAATGAAGAAAGATTCTGATGATCAGGGAGAAAATGCTGCTGTGACATATGAAATGGTGGTCTCTGCCAGGTCCTGCTTGCACAAACAACCCCTGGGCACTGGTGAGCAGGAAAAATTCAACAAGAGAGAAAGCAGAAGCTATAAACTATAAGCAGCCTGGCTATTTTCAGGTCCCATTCCAGCCCAAACTGGTACTAAATTATTTACCAACCAATTGTGTGAAGGAATCAAATCCAGTGGCATCCACATGCAGAACTCATAACCTACTAACTGCATTAACGCAGCTGAGGATTAAAGGAGATTTGAATCAAAGTAATGGGAAAGAAATCATGTGCTGAAGTATTTAGTCACTTTTCATGCTACCACGACGCCTCAGGACTTGTCACCCCCCCATCCCTGGCAAGTGGCCACAGCCAGCCACTAACCACCAGCACTGATAGCTTCCAGCTCAGCCAAGCTTCCATTCTGGAGATCAAATTTGCAAAGATGCAGCTGGGTCTGGAAGAAAAAATAAAAAGAAACAAAACAAAACAAAACAAAACAACAACAACAACAAAAACCCCACAAAGCTACAGACAAAGAAAGAAAGAAAACAAAGGACAGAAAACTAAAATAACTCACTCGGTGCTCCAGGGACTATTTGGATTAGTAGCAGGGGGCTGGCAATGGGTAAAGGAAGTCTGTTAGGGGTCTCCTAAATTTTCCCAGATGATTCTGCTAACCAGATGACATCTTTTGCTGGATTAGTGCCTGATGGGATGGGGAAGTGAATCCAAATAGCAATAAGGCAGAGAGCTGGAGCAGTTAGCCTGTGAATGAACAGCCAACTGCTGCAGTTGTGGAGACAGACAGTTTTCCCCTTGAATGAGGAAGGAGGAAGAGGGAGAGTTTCTTATGATTTGGAGAAGAATAAAGGGAATTGGTGACTGTCTCTAGGATGTTCTACTAGCTTTTAACAGCATTAGGATTTGCTCTATAGCTCAAAGCAGGGCTATAGAGCTCCAAATGTAATAGCCAACCTTCAGGATTGATGGGCTATAGCAGTGATGTGTGGTGAAGGAGAGAGCCAAGCATGGATTCTCCCACGTCTTTGCTTTCTCCTGCAGAGCTCATCTATGCTGAGGAGGAGTTGGATCTCTGAGAAATTCAGACAGGAATAAGAACAGCACAAGGCAAACCACTGTGTTTCCTGCAAGCCACTTTGTTTTGCATTGTTTTCTTAACTTTGGGGTGAAGTGATATCTTAGTGCTTACTCGGTGCAGATGACTTGCAGTGCTGGGTAGCAGGAGAGCCTGGTGGAAGGATGGGCTTCACCCTGGAGGGCAGCATGTTCCACCTCTCAGAGTGGTGTTTGTGGCAGTGAGGAGTACTCTCTGCAGAGCCTGTCGAGCAAGGACACAAGCTGGCTCTGCATAGTTAAACCCTGGAAGTCATCATGCACTCAGCTCACACACAGGCCTTGTGTTACAGGGAGATGGAAACATTGGCAAAGACATCGAGGTGACATCTCTTCTGCGAAAGTTACACTGGGCTCTTTTTAAGCTCTTTTTGGACAGCAGCCACAAGAGATGGGCAGGACAAGAGAGCTCCAGTGAAAGACTTCTCTTGAAGGACACTGGTCCTGAGCATGCAGCCCTGTACTCCGGGGCAGCTCAGGGTTGAGGGATGGGAATAGACACCTCTCACTGAGCCATGTTTACTGCAGCCTTTGCAAATCTGGGCTTGAAATATTTATTCACTCCCAATACCCTCTGTAATGTGAGTTTTTGACATGGCAATCAATGATGCTTTTTCCAAGGGTAGTACTTAGTCCTGGCAATAAAAGGTGGCAAGATCAGACCTAAATAGTGGGAGAGGAAGGAACTTGAGTTGAAAGCTACAAAAATAGCAGCCAGTCTGGACTTACCCCAAAACCAATAGTAAATGAAATCCCACAGGACTTTGATCTTGCCAAAATGTTGCTTTGTCTCTCTCGTTGTAACCCTACAAGACAGATCTATACCTATCTGTTGTATTTTTCATAGACCAGGAAACTAAGTCATGGACATGGAGTGGGGAATGATGTGCTCTGGACAGTTTGAATTCAGGCTGGCTTAGAAGAGGCTAGATGAACTGACTGAGGTCTCAACAGCTGGCCAGTGTCAGCAGAAAATGGTACAGGGATGAGATTAATCATATTGTAATAAGTGGGTGTATGGAGAGCACTAAGAGGTAAACATATAGTTTTTCCTGATTCTGTGCAATAACAGCTACATCTTCCAACTCACCTAACAACACACAGCAAATTGTGTTTGAAAACTACAGTCCATTCTTGCCTGTGTGAATGATTAATGCTGTGGACTTGCACATACAGACAAGGGTTCATCAATTTCTTTAAGTGGTGATGGCTCTCAAATGCTTTGCCTAATTTCAGTGAATTTGCAAACCCCATTTCATTCTACCCAAGCCTGTATCCCAAGGGCTTAGGTTGTGCAGTTTCTCTGAAATTTGTGCTGCTTTAGATCTGTGCTTTGCAATTGGTTAACCACCTACTTAGCAGCACTTGTCATTTGGGATTTTCCTCTTTTTAATAGCCTTAAATGTTATCAAAACATGAGTCCTAAATAAAATTCCTCCTGATAACTACCAGTCATGGAGTCATTATTGGAAAGGGCAGCTGGTGGAGGATAGCAAAGTGGAACTCAATGCTGCTATTTGGAAAGGACAGCTTTGTACTTAATAATAAAAAGTCACTGCGTACTTACACTCTAGTTTCCCAAACCTCTTCTTAACATGAAGTCTAATCAGAGTTTGACTCTTCTCTATAGAGAAACAGCTGATTCAAAACCAAACTGACCTTCTTTGGTTAATAGTAATAACAATGAGAAAAGAAATAGCATTCATGGGCATCTCCTTAACAAAAGGAAGCACTCAATTTCATGCAGAAGCTATTACCTTCCACTAAGCTAACACATTCTGAAGCAGGCTATAAATGAAAAACCAAAACATTAAAGCAGAACTGCCTTGTCATATATTTTAACTTTTAATCATCCTATCAAGTTGATTAAATAAACAGAGAAAGTGGAGATTTATTAGATTGAGGGAAGAAGGTGACAGGGAAACTCTGAATGCATTCAAAGATCAGATGTGTCGCCTTGCACTATAGCAGAAGTCAGGTAGAGAAGGAGGTACAGTTCTAAATGTGTTTAAAAAAAGCCTTTCCTTTGGACCACCTGCTTCCCAGCTCACTTATAGCTCATGGGCAGGAAACAAATTTTCAAATAAACCAAGCTTTAGCTCACCATGTAAATGAACCAATCCTTTCCTCCTGTCTTGGTATGATACAACCCCATCAGTGACTGACCCTGCGTGGTTGTCTAAAAATCAGTCTGTCTCATCTCGGAAAAAAACCTTGGATAGAACCCAGCAAAAAAAGTTCACATTTCTTTTCTTTTTTTTTTTTTTCTTTCTTTTGGTTATTTTTGGCCTAAAAGTCTAAATACTGGCACAACTTGGGATGAGATTTTTGAACAACATTTCCTCTTGATATTATTAAATCCCCATCTGCTGTCAGATACTTTGTTTTTACCTCTTTCACTCGCTACTTACAGTTTGAGTAGCAAGAGCTGTACAGAACACAGATGAATCATGCAGGCAGGTTAGGGTGAACAGCTCTTGTATTAGTCACAAAAGCCTGAAGAACGAGATGAGTTATGTGCATGCCAGTTGTTGGGAGAAGATTCATTAAACCACTGGGCCTTGAGCTTGGTTAAAATCACACCCTTTTAAATCACCCTGGAGAGCTTTTCTGGTCTGGGGGATAACTCACCAAAGAGAGACTGTGAGAGCTGGGATCTTAACATGCTCTGACATGGACAACAGTATGACCTTGGAAAAGTCACTTTATATCTCTGTGTCTTTGTTTCCTCTCTTACCACTCTACGTGGTGCATCAAAATCTGCCGGTCAAGATCTGCATCTGCATGTTATTAAGTGTAAACACATCACTTCAGAACCTCATACCACACACAGAGAAAACCCTGAGGTGCTACCAGAAGGTGAATCGCAATGCTAACCCTACACCTGCCTGTACAGAAAGGGTGGTGCCAAGACATGTTTCCCTTTGCAAAATTATCCTAGAATTACAATGCAGTGAGGGAATTGCTCTGGTTTTATGCATTTACACCAGGATTTACTCCATCATCGAGGGGCAAAAACAAACTGGAGAGAGGGTGGAAGAGGTATTTACAAGATCTGAGTCCTGGCCTCCCAAATGGGAACCAAGGATGGATTGGTATACAGAAATTTTACACAACTTACAAGGATTGGTAAATATACAAGCCAGAGACTGTGTGTAACAAGCAAGGAAGAAGCAAGAAGCTTATTAAGTATAAACAAATACAAAAATAAAATTAAAACAAAAAAGATCTGAGATCAATACTCTCTCAAATACCTGTCTTATCAAGCCTTGCATGTTGATTGCAGCCCAAGCAAAATGACCTGCTGTGAATGATTCCCAATCCTTTTCTCCTTCAGTTTTTTTTTTTTTTTTCATTCTTGCACTAGGATAATCTTTTATTGATATGATACATGCTTATAAGAACAACGCTGCAGCAATTGTGGGCTTGCATCATTTCACAAGCAATGTCACGTTCAGGACTTTTACCTCCCATCTATGAAGAATACAGAGGGACATAGGCAGGGATTTTCAAAGCAGTATAACCTCAAATCAAATACATAGATTTAAGTGGGAGGTGGAAGACAGATAAATTAACTCTGCAAAGGCTGTTTGGAAAAAGGTAAGAAAAGAGATTTTGACCTCAGTGGTGTTAATTTACATTAGAAGATGATCTGATTCTTCATTTGTTACTCTAATTTTAGCAAGGGTAAAACTAAGGCTCGGGAAAATAAAGTCAGTAGGTTAAAAAAAAAGAAAAACAAAACCAGAAACATTGTCATCTTGTTCTAACTGAACCAGTGAGGTTATTTAACCACTGAAACTGCAGATGTAGCAACCCTTCCATTGCTCTCAAACATTTCAGAGCACTTAGATATCTCCTGCTGAACCAGAAACTGTGGGATGGATGCAGGAGTCACTGCCTGAAATCCCGCACTGTGTGAGGACAGACAGAGATGTCAAAGGTTAATCCTGTCCCTGAAACCTCCAGATAGTACAAAAAGTAGGAAAAAGTGCAAAAGTTTTAAAGTACTACAGCTATTTCTACCAGTCCATTGTTTTATATTCCCACTCTGAGTGCCCACAGTTTATCCACACAACTGCAGATAGTTCTCTACCCAAGGACTTGCATCTCCTATGTAAGTCTGAAACTTTCAGTTCAGTTTGGAGTTTTCCATCCAAAGTTTCTCCCTTAAAATAAAAAATTAATGACTCCTTTCTGCCTGCCTTGACTCTCCATCTCAAAGGAATTCACAAAGGACTGTCAAATAAACTTATTTAAATAGCATTATTTGGACACAGTAACCAATGTGATTAAAATTAAATGATTGCATGAACACTTTGCATGTATCCAACAACTCATGGACCATTACATCCTCTAATTGCATGAATTTGGTGTACTGGATTTTATGAGGCTACATCATTGAAAACTCATGGAGCTGAACAAGGCATAACCTGAGGTCTGAAGTACTTCAGGTCTAGATGATATTTTGGTTTGTTCTAAATTCATCAGTATTGGTGAGATTCAGGGAATGCCTTGTTCATCCCTTGGTTGCATAGATCATAAAATATAGAATCAAAGAATTGTTCACATTGGAAAAGACCTTCAAGATCATCGAGTCCAACCTCAACCAAACCACACTACCCTAACTCTAACAACCCACCACTAAATCATGTCCCTGAGCACCACATCCAAACAGATTTTAAACACATTTAGGTATGGTGACTCAACCACCATCTTTCTGTAAAGAAGGTGTTCCTTATATCCAACTTAAACCTCTCTTGGTGCAACTTGAGGCCATTGTCCTTTGTCCTGTCACCTGTCACTACTGAGAAGAGACCAACCCCGCTCTCACTGCAAATCATCTTTCAGGTATTTGAAGAGCGCAATAAGGTCTCCCTTCAGCCTCCTCTTCCCCAGACTAAACAGCCCCAGTTCCTTCAGTCACTCATCACAGGGCATATTCTCCAAGCCCTTCACAAGCCTTGCTGCCCTTCAATGCTGACCTCCTGCAGCACCTCAATGTACTCTCTGTATTGAGATGCCCAAAACTGAACACAGTACTAGAGGAAGATTTCTTCCCTAGTCCTGCTTACCACACCATTCCTGATACAAGCCAGGATGCCACTGGCCTTCTTGGCCACCTGGGCACTGTGCTGGCTCATTTTCAGCTCACTGAAAGTCCATCAGTACACCGAGATCCCTTTCTGTCAATGGCAGCTTTCCAGCCACTCCTCCCCAAGCCTGTAGTGCTGCCTGGAGTTGTCCATACAGCTTAACTTGGCCCATTGATCCAGCCTATCCAGATCCTTCTGTAGCACCTTTCTTACCTCTGGCAGATCAGCACTCCCTCCCAGCTTGGTGTCATCTGCAAACTTATTGAGGGTGAACTCAATCCCCAGACAAGATCATTGATAAAGATGTTAAATAACAGTAGTCACAGTACCAAGCCCTGGGGAACACCACTCATGATTGGCTGCAAACTAGATTTAACTCCACTGACCACAACAATTTGGGCTCTGCCATCCTGCCAGTGTTTCACCCAGTGGAGTGTATGCCCATCCAAACCATGGGCAGACAGCTTCTCCATGAGGATGTTGTGGAGGACAGTGTCAAAGGCTTTAGTGAAGTCCAGGTAGACCACATCGACAGCCTTCATCCACTAAGCAGGTCACCTTGTCATAGAACAAATTCAAGTTTGTCAAGCAGGATCTATCATTCCCGAACCTGTGTTGACTGCGCCCAACCCCCTGGCTGACCTTTCATTGACCCATGATGGCTCCTGACATCCTCTGTTCTATAACCTTCCTTGGCACTGAGGTGAGACTGATAGGTCTGTAGCTACCAGAATCATCTTTCCAGCCCTTTTTGAAGATGGGTATCACGTTTGCCACTCTCCAGTTCACCAGGACATCTCCAGTTAGCCAGGACTCTTGAAGGATGATGGGAGTTGAAGGTGGCTTGGCAACCACATCCACCGATTCCCTTAGCAGTCTAGGGTGTAATCCCTCTGGTCCCATGGACTTGTGAGTGTCCAGCTTTCAGAGCAGGTCCAAAAACATCTCATCATGGATTATTCAGGGCCTGTTCTGTTCCCCATTCTATCTTCTAGCACAAGGGACTGTGTGCCCAGGGAGCAACTAGTCTTACTAGTAAAGACTGAGGCAAAGAAGGCATTAAGTACCTCAGCCTTATCCTGATCCTTGGTCACTGTGTTCCCCTCTGTGTATAACAAGGGATGGAGATTTCCCTAGCCTTTCTCTTACTGTTGATGTATTTATAGAAATATTTATTGTTGTCTTTCACCTTAGTAGCCAAGTTCAGTTGTAACTGAGCTTTGGCATTTCTAATTTTCTCTGTGCACAGCTTCAATATGTATTTGTATTCCTCATAAGTTGTTTGCCCCCTCTTCCAATGACCATAAATTCTCCTTTTGTTCCTGAGTTCCAGCCAAAGGTCTCAGTTCAGCCAAATTGGTCTCCTTTCCCATGGGTCTGTCTTCTGTGACTTGGGAATGGTCAGCTCCTGCACCTTTAAAATATCTTCCTTATTTCCTGCTTCCTGGGCTCCCGTGCCATCCAGAACTACCTCCCAAGGAACTCTCTCAACCATAGTCTCAAAGAGACCAAAGTCTGCCCTCCAGAATTCCAAGGCGAAAGTTCTGCTCACTCCCCTGGATGCTTCAGGAAATATAAAAAAAAATCTATCGTTTCATGATCACTTTGTTTCAGATGGCCTCCATCCTTTACATCCCCCACAAGACCTTCTCCATTAACAAACAGCAGGTCCAGGACTTCACTTGCCCTTATTGGCTTCTTCATCAACTGTGTTAGGAAGTTATCTTCCATACACTCTAGGAATCTATGGACTATTCCTTTTCTGCTGTATTATAATTCCAGCAGATGTATGGGAAGTTTAACTCCCTCATGAAAACAAGGGGTAGAGATCATGAGACCTCAACCAACTGTCTATAAAGTATCCTATCCACCTCTTTGTCCTGGCTGGGAGACCTGTAGCAGACTCCCATGATAATGTCAGTCCTGTTGACCTTCACTTTGATTCCGACCCATAAGTTCTCAACTCTATCATCACCATCATTAATTTCCAGACATTCACAATTTTTCTTAACGTAGAGGGTCACACCACTGCCTTTCCTGCCTTGCCTATCTCTTTTGAAAAGTTGGTAGCCATCATTCACAACTCTCCAGCTATGTGAGTCATTTCATCACATTTCTGTGATAGTGACTATATCATACTTTGCCAACTGCACAGTGACCTCCAGCTCCTCCTGTTCATTACCCATGCTGAATGCATTACTGTAAATGCACCTGAGTTGGGCAATCTTCTGAGTGGGAGAAGCCCTAATACTCTCTTCACCATACTCACTAATGACAATGATCTGTCTTTTTTTCCTTGCTTGGGGAGTTTTAATGCTAAGGGTAGTCTGGCTAGCCTTTGGTGACACCTCCATGTGGGAAGAACCTTAATCCCCACTGTTGTCCAGTTATCACTGCAGAACACTGTACTTCTTCTGCAGGGGCAACTGGGGAGGGAGGGGAACTGCTGGCCAGGTGCACCTACGTGGCTGAGCAGGGACATTTTGCTATTGCCCCCTGTCCCCCAACTCACCAACACTATTGTTAGGGGGAGTAGAGGAAAGGGGATTTACTGTAGAAGGAACACTGCCTGCTGGTCCCCTTCTATTACCTATTTGCAAGGTGAAGCCTCAGCTGGTTGCCTAAATCTCAGAGCTGGTAGGGTCTTGTACTACCAATCAATCTCCCTCTCACACTCCCTCATGTTTCTCAGCTTCTCCACCCCCTCCACTAGCCTGAGCAGATCATTCAGCTTGTCACATCTAACACAAGTGCTATCTCCATCACCCTACACTGCAAGGGCCAAGCCCTGGCACTCACTGCAACCAGAGACCTGTTGTCTGCATGCTATTGTGGGACTTCTTTCTCAATCTCTATACTTTTCTTGGTAGCAGCTTTCCTTTTATGTGCGCACGGGACCTCTGTCTGGGTCTCTGTATTTTTCCTGGCAAGAGCCTTCTGCCAGGGGGTAGCCATTGCAAACCAGCAGACTAATGATGAAGGTATATTCAAGCAGAAATAACTTGTGTGTCCTTAGAGTAGAAGTCTGCAGTCATTAAGATCTTCCCTATCTGCTGCTTGTAAGGAGTCAGAGCAAATCTCCTCTCTGTCCTGTCTTTAGACCTAATGCCCAAAGCCTTCACCAGACTGTCAGTCCCTCATATTCAGTCTTTTCACCTCCAGCAACAACTCTTTAATTTCACAATCACTGTGCTCCCTCGGAGCTTGAAACGTTCCTTTAGCTCCTCACCTTTGTCCACATCTTACCTCTGTCTTCAAAAATTTCCTTCATCTGTTCACGTGAGGCATTTTCCCTCTTACCTGCAGCTGCTTACTCCAAAGCACATATGTATTATCATTTTTATTTTTCACAAGAGATTTTGAACTAGTGCATTCACTTACTAGCACCCATTCCTACAAGTACCTCAGCTTCTTTACCACTACAGTACTTGCCAAATGGGATTTGATGAGCCCTGTCATGACATTATTTACAATCCATAAAGGGAGACATCCTGGGCTTGCAGATCTAATATCTAGTTCACACTTTGCACAAAGCATGTAGTGAGTGACTGAGGATAAACTAATTGTCCTTTGTGAGAAGGCCACTGTTCCGTGGGGAACACACTGTCCTTTCCAGTCCTTTGCCAACGTTTCTAATGCTTCCATTCTTTTTCACTTAAAATGACAAACAGAAATGAGAAAGTCTGCAAAAGTTTTTAAGTTCCTGAGGAAAGGAGTTCAAAGAAGCTGATAAGGACAATGGGTAGTCTAGGAAACTATTGAAATTAAGGACTAAATTTGCCTAGGACACAGGGGGATAAGACCCAGAAATGATATCAAGTAATTTCTGTAGCACTACTGCATCAACTTTTTTTTTTTTTGTAAGAAAGTCAAATGCAGAAATTGAGGTGACACCTGAACCTACTGTGGACAGTTTCAAATATTTTTTTTGCTGATCAGAGCTGAGCAGTGATTACCAATTTCCTTACTATTACTGCTTGAGGTATATATTCAGGAAGAGATAACGCAAAACTCAGAAGTTTGGATAAGCTACCCAGGAGCAGGCCTACTTCAATGGGATGTGACAGGACTAAGAAACAATACTCAGATGGCTCAAGTGCACTGAGGAAAGGTAGGACATAAGCACCAGACTTTGAATCACTGCAAACCAAGATTTTATCATCCTGCAGCCATCATCTTTCCAAATATAGAGGGGATTCACTGACAAACTCAACTTCTTATCTTTGCTGCTGACCTTTACTGAGTTACACAATTGGCTTCCTGCAACAGCCAGTGCTTGGATTCACAGTTTACTATGCACTGCCTGCCTCCACTTTTATGGTTTGCACTTTTACTTTATTATCTTTAATTTTCTTCTTCCAACTCTTGAGTGGGTATTAGAAAGTCAATACAAAACCTATTCTGGCCTTTTATTCTAAAATAACAGCACTAAGCTTGTTTATTTACACTGAGACAAGATGATATTTGTGACAGCCTTGTCAATAGTTCAATGGCATGATGCTAACTTTTTCTTTAAACTCAAATACACTTTATTTGCGTGTGTTTGTTGCCTCTCCAGATTAACTCTTGTTTTCCGGAATCAATATCAATATTCTCCAAAGAGAAGGCACGCGGCTTTTGAATGAGTCATCTTGGGGTAAAGATGTGTGATCCCTGTGAAGACAGGGCCAGCTACTCATGCACTGAGTTTACAGCTCTCACGTTGCTTAGTTGAACTGAACCACTTGACAGAATTAGCTTTTACCAGCAAGTAGGCAGTATCTGGGATATCATGGGATACCACTGCAAAAGGGCCTTTTCCTCTGCAAATTTAGACCCTTTTGTCTCCTATAGTAGCTTTCTGATCTCCCCAGTCCTTGTCTATTAGCTCTGTTCCTGACCACAGCTGTGAAATCATAGAATCATAGAATGGTTTGAGTTGGAAGGGGCCTTTAAGATCATCTACTTCCACGCCCCCCATTATAGGTAGGTACACCTCCCTCTAGACCAGGTTGCCCAAAGCCCCATCCAGCCTGGCCTTGAATGCTTACCAGTGCCAAAAATCATAAAACCATGACAAGCATCCACAACCCCTCTGGGCAACATGTTCCAGTGTCTCACCACCCTCACAATAAAGAATTTCTTCCTCATATGTAGTCTAAATCTACCCTCTTCCAGTTTTAAACCATTTCCCCTCATCCTGTCACTACATGCCCTTACAAAAAGTCCTTTCCAAGCTTTCCTGTAGGCCCCCTTTAAGGACTGGAAGGATCAAGGATGACCAGACAATATCCCTTCACTCAGTGTTTCCATTGAGAAAAGACGTGTCTTCACCCCAATCTTGGTCAATTTTGATAGTGTCTATTTTTCAGTCCTACTAAAGCTGGTATTACGGACATCGTAGCCAGGCCCTATGCTTACTGTGCCTCAGTTTACCACCTGTGAAACAGGATGGAATACAAAGCAATGTACTGCTTGGTTATAGCTATTAGTTGATTAAATGATATATGGCTTCACATTATCTACTCAAATTCTAAGTCTCAGTGTGAACTGTTTGGTTCTCAGAGGTGCTGCACATCCACTTTACCCAAAGGATTAAAGTGCCTTCCAGCAATAGCAAAAACCCAAACCATCAGCAGTGTGTGTAACAGCTTCCTCACAAGATTTAGTATTGGGGTTGGAGCCCTCAATACTAGAGCAATACTTCAGCCAGGGGAGCTACATGTGGCAGTGCAGGTTTCTCTGTTTCTCTGACATAGAGCCGTCACCAGTGGAAGCTTTTGCTGCTACATTTTGAGGTTGAAAGTATGCAGATCCTCTAGGAATCACTGAAGCATACAGAAATGCCCCAAGAAAGACTTTCTGTGCTGAGAGTTTTGATGTGACTGAGATTCAAAACACCTCTCCATCTCTAAAGACACATACAGCATCTCCTACATGCTGGTTAGGCACAGGGGACTACACCCTCTCTGCTCCTACAGGATAAGCTGGAATGGACCACTCCATTTGGGATAATTTCTAGCAGTGTTGTATGAAGCAAAAACAGGCAGGTCAGCCTGGCCAGAGAATTCATTTAGGTCAAAAGATTTGACTCAGATCAAAAGTCAGAAGTGAGGCTGCTCATCTGAACCATGTGAAATCCTCAAGATCAAGGAATAGATCTCCCATTTGAGGGTGCTTTGTCAACTGCCCTTTTCTCAGCTGATAGAAAGTCCCCAGGACATCTCTTCTCATAGCCCTAGGCAGCTGTGTTGCATACTGTGAGTCCATATGCTTTCCAAGCTCCAGTTTATCTACCCCTTGGAAATCCAAAGTAGCAGTCAGGCTTATTGCTTTCAAAGCAGGCCCAGCTGTTCTTTCAGGCACTCTCTATGGTGAGTACCACATATGTGGGAAGGCCATCTTCCAAGAGTATACCCACCTCCCTAGATGTTAGACTGACACATGTGCTGACTTACCAAAATGTACAAAAGCAAGGGTTTAGGGTGGGCATATGGACATATCAGTATAAACTGATTCACTCATTTCCTAATGTAAGATCTGCAGTGTGAGCCATGTCAGAAGGTCCCACTGAGGCAGCTCAGGTTATAGACCTCCCAGTGGGTCTGTTGTGTTTGGGGTGGTTTGTGCTTGCAAAGAGTAATTTCAGCTATCTCAATCTTTCATGAAGTGTTTGCCTTCTTAAAGTCCCACACAGTTGCAGAACCTGAAGACCTGTGATCCCTTAAAGCAACATTCCCAGGAGTCTGACCACCTTCTGAAGGGAAAGAGAGAATTTCCTAAATGTGATCAATTTTCATTCTGTATGGATCTTGGGGGACAAATGAATCCCATAACTCAAGAAAACATTTGCTCCAGCTCTAAAAATGCCCAGTGTTGAGCCTGAACACAAGCTGTAACTTGCTAATTGCACTTGTGCTTGCACACTTTTTCATGTTCTGCCTAGGACACAGAGTGTTTTTTCTTATCTGATAGACATTATCTGATAGTATTTTTCCTTGCTCAGGCCATGGACCAGAACTTACTGTTTCCTGTTCTGCTGCAAATGTTTTGCACTGTTGCTGTGTCTGCTCCAGAAGTAGTTGCCTGCTCATATCGGCTACAAACAGCAGTCTACCGACTTCTGTAAGAACACTGTGGAGAGACGGCATGCTGCAAGGGCAAAGGTGGGTCACGAATTATTTTTGAACTCTGATTAGCAGTAAAGTGGTGCCTGGGAATAAATGCTAAACTGCGGAATTCAGATGTGGCTGGCTGATTATTTCCCATCTTCTGTTGACCCTAAAAGTCAATAAAGCTCCTGTACTACCCTTCTTTGAGATTCCCCTCTCCTCTCTGTAATAGTGTGATTAAAATACCCTAGTTCAGGCCCAGCCTATTTTGATGGTTCCATGTACCTCTTCCCCATGGATTTATTCGCTCTGGTTGTTAGCCAATCAAGGCTTCAGCAATCTGATCAGCTGCATGATTTAATGAACCCTCCCTTCGTGGGGAAGGGCATATTCCTTTATAAAAACTGGTGAGATATCACATTTCACAGGATGACCTCTACTTTCATAAGATGATGGGAGAAAATTGGTTTTGGAAATCGAGGAAGATTGCATCTTGTGAAACAGAATCCATAGAGTGACACAGAGACCACCTTTCCATTCCAGTCCATTTAATTTTCAGGTTTTGGTTTTGATGGGGAGCTAAATATACCTTGGGTCACTGGACCAGAAGCACAAATAATTAAGAAGAAGCCCCTCTCCCACTTCTTTACTCCAAGAAACTCTCATAGCAAATGTACTATGCTCAAAGCCAAATAAAGAAACAGAGCTTGTCCTCCACACCAATGCAGGATTCTTTGTGTGGAGAAGTGTATTTTTATTACCAATATTCTGCAGTATTGTTTTGTTGCTATTGCTCTGCCCAAAAGCAGGATTTGAAGAGGCAAAATGTAATGGTCCAGATATTTAGATTCACACACCTAGACCCAAATGTGTTGTCTGGGTATCAAAGCTGAATTTAAACACAAAGAGTTTGGCATCTAGGTAATTTTCAGGGCCCTATCTTGAATTCTTGAAAAAATTAGGCTAAAATAGTTAACGTTCATAACAAGTAGAGATTAACTTTGAGATTGTTCAGAGAACTTAAAAATGATTCTCTTTCATGAGGTCATAAACTTGATGCTCTAAGCTAAATAGAGTCTGACAGGCATGTTTGTTCAGGATACATTTATTACTGAGCTATCTAGGGACATCCACAATTACTGTCATGAGACGTCTGATGATTAAAGAGTAGAATGAGCAAAACGGAAGATTAAAGGCATAGAAAAGAGGAAAGGTCTTAAGCATAGAAAGGTCTGTCTTCACTGAGAGTAGCCATCTGAAAGGAAATTTCAAGCCATTCAGGAATGTGCATGGCATATGGTTGTACAATGAAACTTGCTGTACATTTTTCAGACATCACCCTCCTGCTTCCATCACGTATTACGCATATGATAGACTAGCAAAGAGCACAAATCTTATGTTTCACATCCTGAGCTCTTAGAAGAGTCCACCATGCAGCATTTAGATGCCAACAGGGATGAGTCAGTGCTACTCAAATGTGTGCCACTCTGTGGCCCTCCTGAGATGGCTTGTAACCTTGAGTATCTACAAAACATCTTTCACTGTCTTTCAGTTTACAGTGTTCCTAGTACAAATTTGGAAGTACAAGAAGTAGTACCAGCTTAAACAATGTTTTTCTCATTATTATTATTATTATTATTATTATTATTATTATTATTATTATTAATGTCAGTATTCTCTCATTTCCAGATTACCCTACACTTGTTTCCTGGTATCAATTGGGACTGAGTTGATTTCCATCATAGCCTCTGGTATGCTGTTTTGGCTTAAGCAGAAAAACAATGTTGATAACAGGCTGATGTTTTAGCTGTTGCTGAGCAGTGCTGCACAGAAACAAGGATGTTTCAGCTGCTTGTAATGTCCTGTCAGTGAGGGGTTAGGGTGCACAAGGAGCTGGGAGGGTCAGAACCAGGACAGGCAACCCAAACTGGCCAAAGGCATTTTCTATAACATATGATATCACAAGAAACTATAAAACTGAGGGAATCTGGATGGTGGGCAGCTACTGCTTGGGGTAGTGGGGTGCAGTGACTGATCCTAGAGATGGATGGAGGGGGGAGAACATACGGGATTTAGGTTTGCTTGGGTTCATTCCACCTGAAATAAAAGACAAAAGGATTTCCTTGTGTGTCCTCATACAATGCGTTCATTCACTGTCCCTTTCTGAGTCAGAACTTCTTGGACTGGTTTTCCTGGTGAGCTCTCTGGAGAAAACTAATGAAGATAAAAGCTCCCTCACTGCCTCTGAGCTGCACTGTCCTTTAAGACATGTTTTGATCTAAATGCATACAAAGGCCACTGTGTGTGCCAAGCTCTATCATTCAGGATCTATTCTGAATAGTCAAAAACAAAGAAAAAGTATACATGAAGAATTAATATACAATAAATGGGAGGAATGGGTTAGGGTGTCCCAAAAGTTTTTCCTCTAGAAATGATGGAATGCCAATAGAATAGGGGTGTTTTATAGGACATCCTGCAGCTGACGTAATTCAGCAGAGCTTCATGAATCCCTTCAGATACACAATTAAAAGGTGTCAAAAGAGAAATCCACCTACAGAAATCCTTAAACAAGCATAGGGATGCCCATGAAATGGCCCACTCACAGCACACTTTTTAATGGGGCAAAGTGTACAGGGGCTGCTCCAAAAGTAACACCTCCTGTTTTATTCTGTTTGCCCACTACATCAGAGGCAATGGTGGTGGTACGACAGTAGAGTTTGAACCCCTCCCAACCAGTATTCCTCTACATTCTGTCGCTGTGCAACAGGTGGCAGTAGAGGGGCAGTCTGACAGCATGGTGTCTGACATGGGAATGGGTATGTAGCAAAGATGAGCCACTGAATTTCTTTTTAAGGAAAAATGGCTTGCTGAGCATTTACAGAGACAAAACAGGTGGTGGGTGGTGCATTTCAGCAATGCTGGCATTGACAGTGAGTCACCTCTGCTGGTGCAGGAGTTTATATATATGTGACATACAGGCTCTTGTTCACCACTGGTGAAAATGCAGAGATAATGGTGGTGACTGTGTTGACAAACTGTTTTGTAGCTTTATCAAACAGTGTTATTGCACTCTTTATATCTGTTCCATTTTCCATGGAAAACTAGGCATTACTTTCAGGGTAACTTACATATATTCCCCTTCTACTAACGTCTACCTTCTCATTTCTTCATTCCTCAAGGAATATTTTCCCCTTTTTCTTTACCTAGAATGAGTATGGAGAGCACCATGCCTGCAAATGGGATTGAAACAAACAGAAGAATAAAGAAAAAAAAAATAGTGTCCCTGGAGTCTCTTCACCTGCAAACACTTTTCCTTCTGTGTGTGCATGGCTACATGTGCTGCAACTTTATGACTGTGCTGGGTTCCCTTGGGAGCTTCCAACTCTCTTAATGCTTATGACCGCCAGTCAATTTCTATCCCAAAATATCCTCCATAGTAAAGACATGCAATAGGCAAGAAGAAAACAAACATTCATTACTCCAGGAGTTAAAGTAGCATCCATTTGGATTGCACATCTGTAAAAGGCCAATAAATTGAAGGCAATGCTCATAATTACATTGCAGGCCAGGCTGAAAACATGATGCATTCCTCCAGAGCAATTTGCTATTGTTGGGGTTTAGAAAATTTCTCCCTCCCTGCTGCTGCCAAAAGAAAAATAGAAGGAAAAAAGATACTTCTTTTTTTGGATGTTGATGATTAAATAAAAGAGGACTGAATGGCAATAGTCATTAGACCAGCAGGAGGAATAAATAAGGAACATCATTGGTAGTTGTAAATAACGGGTGCCGTTTTGAGCACAAAGCAACACATCTGGTAATTATTCTCAATTCCACTCCAATTGCTTTGATTTGGCGGCGTAAGGTGGCACAATGAATTCTGCCATTATTTATTTATTTATTTATTTGCAAATCAGTGTTTAATTGTAAATTGCCTTGGAGGAATCAATGGGATTTATTGCTTCTGCCATGTGAGGTGTGAAATGTTTGCCATTACTGAACAATGGATTATTTTTTAATAATCTCTGCCTAGCGTCCTCTTCCCTTGTAATATGATTATTTTATCATGAGTGGAAGTTGCTTTTGATTCTCCTCTTCCCCACACATGCACACGTTTTTTGTCTTCCTCCTTAAATTTAATAGCTGTTCATTTGATATTTTATAAATAGTACCTTATTGAAGCAGAACTTAAATAGGACCACTCTGTAAAACCTTTAAATGACCTTCTTCCACTTACTTTTAGGAAGATATTTTGGAGGGGCACGTTTGGAGCAGACCAACACATACAGGCTGTTAACCAAAAAATTGGGAACTTTTTTGCCTTTTCTTATACCTGCTTTTTCCATTATGATTTTTGTTTGTCTCCAGAAAGAATTCTTCCTATCCAGCCTTACTCTGTCTTTAAAATCAAGACAAATCCCTTCCACCTCTCTGCAACAAAGGATAAATGAAGAAGGCAGTTTTCCTTTTCCCTTTTCTTTTCAGTGTTTATTTGAAAGTTTCAAAAAATGAAGTGAGAAAAAAAATTGTGAAAAAATTTGCAGTTACGAGAATTTTCTGGCTTATATTGAAGCATTTGTAGGTGACCCTTTCCTCATTAATGAGTTTCAATTAACTCTTGCATGTAGCATGCCCAACCAACAACAGGGGTGATGGTGACTACCACACCTTTAAAATGTCTCTGGGCCTCCGCTCCTCAGCTTTGACACAGTAATAATGGACCTTTTTTTTTTTTTTCTGAATTGTCTGCTGAGATTATAACCATGCCAGGACTTCTCTTTTATTACATTGCATACAGTACTTAGCAGAACAGGGACACAGTCACAGTTGCTTTCTCCAGATGATACTGTAATTACCACATTAATTTGTATAACAACCTTCAATCCTCTGGCTGGGACACTCCTTCCCCTGAGCCACACTTATTCCTGTACTAGACTGACACTTCCTCTCTCTTTTGGATAGGATTCAGTTTGGTTGAGTCTCAGATGTGTTTGCTTTTTATTTTTATTTTTTTAAGAAAAAGCAAAGGAAGAAATAAAGTAGAATTTTTAATTTTAATGAGGGAACACCAATTTTCATGAAACGATCTTGATGTTCTTTCTTAAAGAAAGAAAAAATCCCCATCCTTCAGGCCCACAGCACTGATGGCTGTCTCTCTGTGGATGTAGGGATGAGCTCCCAGATTGGGCTGCAGATCCCTACGCTTCTGTGGAGGCCAGCAAGCCTGAAAAAGAGACCCAGGAGACCAGTAGAAAGGCGAAGACTATCCTATTTGTGAGCTAGACAGACTCTGCTCCTCTGGAGATGAGCAGAAAGCGGCCTCCTTGAAAGCCACTCCAGTGCAGAAGAGCAAAGTCTCCGGAGCTGGGCACAGTTTCCCCTCTCTTCCTCTCATGATGATCACCATACATTTTGCTCAGCTGTGGAACGAAGCAGACAAGCTAATTAACACAATAAGTCATAAAGAGATGGTGCCAGTGGGGAAAATGGAGCTGCGTGAGCTGTCTGTATCTGTACCCTATGCAGTCTTCATGTCACGAGATCCTAAATGTATGATTAAGAATGACAAGTGTTAACCCCTCTGGTCTGGGGGTCTCCCAGCTCTCCTGCTGCAGTGGTCTCATCCCATTTTCTTTCTCTGAATTACAGCAATTAGCAACAGAAAAGACATTAGTTCGTCTGTCCCACATGCTCTCTCTCTTCTCCTTGGCCAGGGTGAAATGAATTCCTATATTCTTGCAGTTCATTGTCCAGCCAATTTTTAAGTGGCTTGCACAATGAAGATTCTTTTAAAAAGGTGTTTCATTGACTAATGCCTGTCTCTCAGCCCAATTACCTCCCATACATAATAGAATAAAATTTATTTTGGGGATAGGTGAGTCTGGGAGGTTCCCCTTGTACAGCATTCATCAGATTTCTCCCTTGGGGCTGGTCTAATCCTCTATCCAGCAATCACATATTGACTGGCAGCCTGTATTTTGCCCAGAAGGCATGTTTTGGGTCTGAACAAAACTTCCATATTGGGAATAAAACTTCTGGTGAGCAAGAGAAACAAAACCAGCACTCCTAGTTCTGAAAAACAGTTCACTTGTAGCTGTTTTGTTTCCCAAAAAACAATTCATTCTGGGGGGAGGAGTGCACAGAGTATGGAAATACACAATCCTGGTGATAGTCCCTCAGGGTAAGCTGGATTCAGGGCTGAGCATGGCCAAAAGCCAGTCACGCGTGAGGAGGGAAGAAGGGAAAGAAGTAAGGGAAAATGGAAGCAGAATGGATTAAGTGTTTTATTCTAAATCATGCAGACTCAGTGGCTCTTGGACCCTTACTTCCAACTTGCAGAAAACAAGAATTAAGACAATTCCTATGAACAGCTGAGTCAGAGGATCATCATTATTTCTATTTTTTTCTTGGAGTGAATGTCCCTGTTTAAATTCTACAAAATAATAATAACTGAGGATATAAAGAAATGCTAGGTAAATTCCTAGCATCACAACCCATTTGGAACAAATGCCATTTTCAAGACATTTGTTTTTTGCATTTGTTTTCCTTCTTTTTAGCTAACAGCGCCTCATACTTAAATATTGCCTAAAGGGAGAAAAATATTAAAACCTACAGAAAAGCTGACATAAAGAAAAGGACTGAAAAGAGCACCTGACTAAAGTGGTTACTATTATTCGCCTTGATACACCCTCACATGCACACATACATTTAACTCTTTGCAACCTCTTTACTAGTAGCTCCACTGACAGTTGATGGTTCCACTTCAGTAACGAGAATATATTGCATTATATCAATAAAAGGATCCAAATTGCCCAGGAGCATCCCTTCCACTCCAACAGGCATGTGGGCACCCAGACATTTTGCAAAAAATTGGGTTTGATATAGAACTCACTGATAGCAGCAGCGGGGTTAACATGAACTGTGCTGGATGTTGGGAGAGTTCTTTAGGTTTATTTTCCATCCTCAGCCATGAATAAAATTACCAAAAAAAAAAAAATGGTATTTTGTGTTGAAGCCTCATTCTAGCAAGTGGGAAAATTTCTCAGCCCACAGACAATTTTTTTTTTAGAGTTTAGAAATTGTTCACTTTTGGAGAAGGGAGGGAAGTATGCTTTTTACATTCAAAAATAAGGAATCAGAGTTCATTACTAGGATACATCACCCCAGAAATTTATGATTTGGTTCAATTCTTGCCATGAATCTCCAGAAGGTAAAAGGCAAATTAAGCACCCTAACAATGAAATATTACCCAAGCCAGACTCAAAACACTTACTGATTCCAGACCTTAACAGTGAGTCTGAACAGACCCAACAAAAGCAGACTGAAGGAAGAATGGCTTTCAACTGCCAGGATTAGTTTCACCCTTCATGAAGCAAGACACTTGAAGATGGGCATAACTTTTAAATGGAAGTATACCCATTGTAAGTCACCATGGAAGTGTTCTCTTGGAGGCCGTGGGACTGCAGGCAGGCCAGGACTTTCATCACTTGTATTAAGGAACAAACTACTTCTGCAGCACCACTGCCAGTACTGAAAGATGCTTACTTGGGAACATGGGGAGTAGTTTAAAGCATCTCAGTGATATTTCATGGAGACTGAGACAATGCATAGTCTGAGTTAGCGTCTAACCTGTAGAAATCTAGTTTTGAAGACTGTGGGTTGATCAGTCTTTGGAAGGATGCATTCCCACTAAATGCTTGTGTGCTCAATCCATTGTCAAAATGGGTATATCCAAGTATGGCCTGAGGGAAACTTCGTCGCTAGCGTATCTCTGTGATGTTCCAGTTCAGTGGTGTGTTCAAAGACTGACTATATAATTGGGAACTGGAAGGAAGGGCTTACAGAATCACAAACTCTCACACTTGCATTAAATGTGAACAGAGGCTCCACAAGCCTTGCAAATACCAGCCATTTTTTCCTTGCTATTTCAGAGAGCCCTATCAGGTACTAGCCAGCAAAAAATTTAATTATATCCTATAGGGCTTCAAATGCCTTTACAATTCTGCCTCTTAAGCAAAGACCATCTCACAGGGTTTGGTGGACATTATCCTTACAGTATATCAAAGATCAAGACAAGTAATATCACTGTTTTAACATCTGCTGAGGGCAAAGGTGATTTTCCATTGTGTTGGCTGTGCTGCTAGATGGCAAAGGTTATAATCTTGTCCTGCTTGACTAGGATTTTGCTTGGAGGTTGTTTTCCCTTGAGTGAAACTATGCTAAGGGGAATGACATAAGATTTAGGTAATTGCAGGTAACACTGCAAAGCTCTCTTCTCTTCCTGAGTTGCTTCTTCACACAGATTGAAAAGCATTAGAAAGACTTGAGACAGGTATGCCTCATGTCATCCCTAGCTTGATGCTTCAAGTAAAGAAGATGAGGCTATCTGGACCAAAAACTGGGTGGGGGTTTGTGCCTGAGGTGAGCTTTTCTACCCTTTCATATGTGTCAGTCTCAAATAGTACTGAGTACCCAGGTGCCATCACTCAAAGCTGGAAGACAACTTCTGGCTCTGCCTTGCATACTTGATTCTCACTTTGGTCCTGCGATAAACCACAATGACTTTTAAAAACTTCTCCACATTTATTTCTCATTCACATTCACTAAACTGAACACAAAAGTAGATTTATGTCCTGCTTTTTATTTAAGCTGTCTGTGATTACCTTTCAGGGTGCACACAACAGCTGCAAAGGCCAGCTTCCAGTACCTTGTTTTTGAAACAAGCTTATACCTGATCATATCCCGCTTCTCCAGACATTTGGGAAAAGACATACATCACCAGCTCATAAGTCAATATTTCTACATCTGAAACACAGAATCTATTTACATGAACAGAAGAAGTATACAGATGGAGTAATATAATACAAATTCAGATTTGGAAAAAGCAGCAATAAAATTAATAGCTAAAACTTATCCTTTCTTGGTGACTTGGGCAACAGGTACCTTAATCAGGGCTTTGTTCCTTTCACATCTCCTACTCATAGCTGAGGGGTTCTCTGTATCCTAATCCCAGGCCAAGTTTTTCTACAAACTGAAAGAGAGCTGCTGCCTGGTTTGAAGTTGGCTCATCACTGCCTGTACCACCCATAGTGATCATCACAGAAAGGGGTTTATTTTAGTGAATAAACCTCAGCTTCTGCAAAAGGCCATGTTGGCACTTTCCATTGCCAAGCTGCCTTCTCTTGTCTGGTGCATCACTGTGTAGACATCAGCTACTGAGAGAAAAATCCATAGTGCAAGAACCAAAGTGCAAGAACACTGTGCAGGGACTTCTTGCACACCAAAGTGCAAGAACACTGTGCAGGGACTTTGCCACCGTATGCACTTGCTTCCTTTGTTTCTCTTTTCTCATTCTTTTCAGTTTTCATTAATCAAGAATAGGTATCGAAGAGCTTTTTTGCAGTTTCATCCTGTTGGTCCTCCATACACACAAACCCTGTCAGGGTAATGTATATCAAAGCCTGCTCTAATGTACCCCACAGTAAATCAAACTGACTTTTAAGAACTTCTGTGGACATATGGCTTAGTCACTACCATTTAAAAAGAAGAAAACCTAGTTCTATTGTTTCACCTGCTTGTTACTGCTTCTGGAAATTATGATGATATTGCCTACAGGAGGCAAGCAGATAGATAGAGAGATAAAGAGAGAGGGAGAGAAAGAACGAGAGAGAGAAAGAGAGAAATAGAGAAGAAAGGAAGGAAGGAAGGAACTCGGAAGGAAGGAACTCGGAAGGAAGGAACTTGGAACTCGGAACTCGGAAGGAAGGAAGGAAGGAAGGAAGGGAGGGAGGGAGGGAGGGAGAAAGAGAGGGAGAATGGGGGGTGGGGGAGGAAGACATTCCTATTTCCAATAAAAAGAATCAGCGATGAATTCTAACTAACAATAACAATAGTAATAATTTGACAAATTGAAAATAGAACCTTTTTTTCTGTATAATTGCCACTGGATTTTAAAAAATCTAAAAGGACACAGAACCTGAACAATGAATGCACACACAGCCCACATACCACCTAATAATGTGCAAATCCACATACTCAGATCAGACCAATTTTATTTGAAAATAAGAATAAAACTGACTTTTCTTCTACCTAGAATGCTATAATGAGAACAAATAATGTAAGTACGGACTTTGTAAAAAATAATGACTAAAAGAAATAAAGAGCACCAGCATTTTCTAATGCACATGAAAAGCAGTAAGTCTGACATGACCTTGATTTCAAGTAGATGTCTGAAATACAGGTTGTGATATCACTGGTGCAAGCTGGAGGGTGTATTCCAGATGTTGTCCCTTGTTCTCCTTGAAATAAAAATTTGTTCTATACATATATGCTTTAAATTCCACTGATTCCTGGAGGTTTTAAGCCAAGTTATATGAGCACTATATAAAAAATCTTTGATAGAGAACTTCACCCATAGGTTGCCCTCAGTATATTAAACCATATGCTGTGAACATCTCCATCTGCACACCTGTGTCCAGAATTATGCTTGAGTAATGCCCAGAGATTTAACTTCCATCCTGAAGAGCACAGGGGTTTGAGATCTAAAGCTGAAACACTGTCTTTTTAGTTGCAGCTAGACGTACTGCCACACATTTGGGCTTTGGAAATATGCTTCAGACTGCGCTTTCCTGCACTTTGAGATGAAGAGAAATACTTAGAGTAACAGCTCAGATTTGTTTATTCTACATGACAAATAGACAAAATACAACACTACTAATGCAAAAGAGTCTGGGAGAAAAAACTGATACAGGCTGGATGGTTTTAACAAGAAATAAGATTTGCTCACCCACCCTTCTTAACCTTGCAGTCTGTCTAGACAATCTGATGTGACTGAGTAACAGTAACTAGCTTATGTTTGGACACTACTTTTTATGCTGCTGCACCAATAGCGTTTCCTAAATCTGTGCTGGTTTTCATTGCAAAACAGCCACTTCTGATGTTGTGGTAGCTGTTAAGCAGTGCTCGGGATCTCTCTCCAATGGTTTTGGCTGGGGAAGGAAGGGAAGGGGAGCACAACAAGCTGGCTGACTTTTCTGCTGTGTGAAGCACTGTTGAAATCAGCACAAAGGAGCTAAAAGATGCCTGACATCCTGTTAAAACCAAGAAGCTGTTACTACAGGAGGCCTCTTGACAGGGTATCAGAGTGCACATGCTGAAACAAGTTGCTTCATGGGCAGCCGAATGTGTAAACCCTCATCCAATGTCCCTACCCCCATGAGTTCATTGATGTCTAATAAAAGATGGGCTTATGAGCACTAATGAGAACTCTCTGCTCTGCTTGGCTGCCCATTTTCATGAAATTTATAGGAACACAATAGCTTTGGGACCTCTTCCACCCCATCAACGATAGGTTAAATTACCCAGTGGGTTCAAAGCTCAAAGGAGGAGCCCCTGACAGATTGACTGATAGATGGGCCCAGGCACACACTAACAAACAGCTTGATTATACAAGCTTGATTTCCTTCGGAAAGAAAGAGCAGGAGTTTTATTGGTCCTAGCCAATAGATAGGATAAGTTATAGCAAATTGCCTCCTATTGCTTTCTTAAGATCGTACTTCAATGACAACTTAATGCCAAAGCAACTTCTGGCTTTTATAGAATTTGTGTTAATACCTCCCAGGGACAAGCATCTTTGCTGGGCTTGAGAAGATACGAGACACTCACCAGTGAAGGTGGAAGAGCTGCGAGTGCATTGAAAGCAAAGGTCTAGAAGAAAAGGGGAGCTTTTCTGAAGCATGCCCTTCATTTTAAAGGGCAAGGCTGTGTGGCTTTGAGAAGCCAAACAATTTCTCTGAAGCACAATTTTGTTTGTGCTGCAGGGGTACTTACTGGCATTTGGGTGGTGTAGGTAGAACAGCTTTATGTAAAAAGAGGGAAAAAAATCAAACCTTTAAAGGAGCTTTAAAAGGACAATAACCCAACTCTCCGTCTGTTTAGGGGATTTTATTTGGACAGAGCTGTTGCTGAGCCTTTTGTGACCAGACATTTGTACGTGTTTTACTGCATGTTTGCACGGCTGCACGCAGGAGATAATATAACTGACAGCCTAGTGATGACAGATTCCTACAGCACAGAGGATGCGGGGAGGTCAGGAGTGATACTAAGTCCTCTCCAGTATGATAACACCATCATTTCCTATTTACCTGCAATGTCAGCAGCAAGATGTTCCCTGTCCACAGGAAAGGAGTATGTGGGTGGGTGCCAAGATGCTGTGCCCAGAGGGGACTCCTCTCCAGATTACCCTCAGGTTTACCTCTATGGCCTGTGATTCACCCTCTCTTAACACTCAGAAAAGACCAGAGAAGATTCAAGTCAAGCTGAGCTGGGAAAAGAAAAAGAAAGATTGAGTAAGAAGGCCAGTTTTAAGTAGAACATTGAGTAGGATTGAGAAGACATGACTACATGGCTTCTGCTTCAATGTGTAATGAGGTCCTGCTTCCAATCCACAATGATTCAGTGGACCTCAGTTTTCTTGTTCATACCCTGAACAAAGAGGCTGATTTCACATGAAATAAGTTTTGAGAGTTCCTGACAAATCTGTAGAAGGGCAAGTGTAATGAATGTCATCCAAATGGGCAGAGTGTATTTTTATGCCATCCTTCTACCCATCTTCTCTTCGTGGATAATGGTGAGGAGCTTTACATTGCTGTTTGAAGAATAGGGACAGAAAGGTCCAGCAGGTTCATTTTGCACCCTATTCTGTTCATTTCTGTGATCATAAATTGATGTTTCACTACTGGCTTAGTATTTGAGGCTGTAGAAAGCAATGTCTAACTGCAAAAAGCTACAGGAACTGGAGGGCAGAACAAGAACTAAAAGAAAATCAAATGCATATACAAGCAGGGAGAAATCCTTCTGCAGAATTCTGATGCAAGTTTCTGCTACTCCCATCCTATTGTTTTTAACACTAACTTGACAAAATAAACTATATTTTATGTCTTCAGTGGCTGAATCTTTGACTGAGATTTTCCCTTTGGTCACATCTCAGCTCTAAATACATTTGAAGGAGGAGAAACAGAATGTGTGCCCTTCCTGGTAGCAAACCCACTGTCTCTGCACTTCATGAGGCTGTGAAAGGCAGACTTCACACCACCAGAAACAGTCCAGGATAAATCAGCCCATTCACTCTCTTCATTCATCTTCTGAATGTCTTTTGCATGTGTTCAGATTGTATCATGGTGTAGATAATGCTGAAAGCCTCTTCAATATTCATTTTTAATTGTTGGCTGATACAGTGTTTGGCTTTCAGAGAGAAAATGTGAATAGTGAAGAAAATCCAAATAAGAAAATAGCAAACTGATGGAAGGAGAATGTTAAGAGGGTCGGTTACTTGGATAATTCTCAGCAGATCTTCTATGGAAGCCTTGCTTCAAAGGCCACAGAAATCTGAGTAGGTTTCAGTCCAAATTGTAAATATCTTGAGTACACACTAGTTTCTGATCTCATCTCTGTACCATTAGAGACTGACACACTTTCACAGTGTGAAGATAAAACCTTACCTCTCTTCAGGACCAGGATGCTTGTCCTGGCTGTAGAAAGTTCTGCTGACAAAGTAATTGCTTACATGGAGAAGATACCATTAGGCATTTTACCCGTCTACACCCAAAGAAAGTAGCTCCCACTACACCCAGTCAAGAGTCCTTCACAAGTATAAGTTCTTATGATACGCTTCTGCATTTGGATTATGGATACTCAAACTGTAATAATTCAAGGAAGTCAGATCATGGATGTGCAGATTTTCTTCTTTACTCTGAGTGCAAAACCTGCATGGTCTATAAACTCTGCTGGCTTGTGATGACAGTAGGTTCAATCGAGTGACAGGTAGATATTTGTTTGTGATCTGCCTGGAGCTTGTGCAGAACTACTTCCTCAAATCAAAACATCAGAATTGTCTTCTGGAACAGGATTTCTTTCTCTAGAAATAATTTATTTCAAGAGTGCAGGTGAAAACAGTCTTAGAAACCTGCTTGTGTCAAAACTCACCTCTGTTAGAACAACACTGAGCCACTGGAGAATGGAATGAAGAGTCCTGCGGTCTGCTGGTTCTCCCACATGCAACATCAAAATCTTGAAAACAGAAAAATTGGAGCTGGGCCCTGATACAAGGAATAATGGAAACCTCAGCATCAGGCTGGCCTCAGAACTTTCCTTTAAACACTTTGCAGGTGGGAGGACCAGCTTATCAAAACAAGAGCCATATGAAGTGTAATATTCTGTCCTGGCACAGCTAAATGATGACACTGGTGATCATTCTTTTCCATTCTGCTGATTTAAATAGCAGCTGTTGGTACATATCTGCTCACTAATGCAATCCCGTCTCCTCTAAACAATAGAAAAGGTCTCACACAGCTTACTACCTTGCATACTTCATCTTCACTGAACCATAAGCTACAGGGAAATACTGATCTCCTTTGCTCAGACCAGACAGTGATGTTCCAAATAGGCCAAGAGATATGACCAAAGTAACCCAGGCTGTCGGTGACAGAGCAGGCACTTGAATGAAAAGTTCAGGTTGGCACTTCAGCTTTGAGGCTGTCCTTTTCTACTCATGAGGGAAGCCAGAGACAGAGGAGCCCAGCAACAACCACTGGTTTAATAACAATCATTACTATGCTAGGAAACCGGATGGATAATGCAGTCCCAAAGCACGGACACAAACTAATGTCATCAGCATTGGTATAAATAGGGTGTCTGCATTTAATTAATAAATAATAGGCTGCAATGCTAATCTCCTTCTGCTAACTCTTTTCTAAAGGTGCAATCTATTAATCACATGTCACTGCCAGCCTGGTCACTTCTTTTTTTAGATTCAAGACAGAAAAAAAATAGCTAGAATTAAATGGTTCCTAAATACAGCAGGGCAATTGAATAGCACAGCCAGCATTATGATCCACTGCTGATTTCAATCCTTTGCTACAAGTTTTTTTTCCCCTAAGGATTGATATAATGCTTTAAAGAGAGAGCGAAGGCTTGCGATGTTGTTAAAGGTCAGCATGTTACTAATGTCTGCAAAATTGAGGTGGTTTTTTTTGGTTTTTTTTTGTTTTTTTTTCCCTGATTATTTGCCAACGGAAATTCTGCTAATCTACAATGTCTGTGGACATGCAATAAGACCCATTTCTACAGGCATTTGCTAAGGCAGGTGAGATACTTCTATTGGGCTAGGGAGAGCGTAACTTTCATAGAAGTTATTTAATGGAAATATCTCACCTGCTTAGCACACTTTGAGACTAGGAAGCGAGAAACTCCAGGAGAAAAAACCATTTGTGTTGGTATGGAAATGTGCTGTGGGGGAAATGACAGCACTGCTCATCTGGGACCATGCAGAAGGAGACATGCAAATTGCTTCCTTTGCATGTGAATATCCACTTTCTGGGAAGCTACCCTTTCAAAGCTCTGAATGAACTCCATTGTGTCCATGGACACAATGAAGATTTTCACCTGTTCAGCTCCAGGATTATCGATCTCCCTGCTGTGCCTTTTCTAGGGTCTCTTTAGAAAAATCTGGAAAACTTGGCCCCAGGAAAACATTACCCCGGGTGTCTTTGTGTGCGCAGAGGCATGTGCATTTATGTCACAAATCAAGTTGCTATCCAAAATGTTATTAGAAAACGTATCCTGCCTTCTCTCGTTGTTGGATATAATTGATCACAAAGATGTTTCATTACTAGTGATTAAAAGCATCTCAGAAAGTTCATCTCTGCAATTGCAGAGATGTTTGATATCAAAGTTGTGCTGATGCCTCAAAAGTGTCATTCTCTGGTTAAATGTCTTTGTTATGCAAGGGAGAAGTCTCAGCACAGAACATATGGGTGAAATTTTACACTCAGTTTATGCAAGAGGTTAAATGAGATCTAATGATTCCTTCTAGATCTAAAACCTATTAATTTTCTTTTAATTTAGCATGGAACACCAGAAGAATGGCTTCTGCTTCAGTGCTTTGGCCTTTCCACACGAAGTCCAAACTTCAATCAGGGAACACTAAGGCTCTAATAAAAACACACTGTCTTTAATAGCAGGGAAGAGTGTTGGATCACACACTGAGATCAAGGAGAGTCAGGGATAAAATCAGCTCATTGCAAGCAGTGGAAAACATACTTGCATCAGGATTTCAGATTCTGTTGTGACATGGTATGTGACCCCTGTTTTGTTCTAGGTGGCTCCAATCCCTTTGAAGATCTCCCCATTAAAGAGGCAGTTGGTACACGGGGACTGCTATATTCTAGTTTCCTTCTGCATCCTTGTTTCTTCCACATAATCCATAGACCTGCTTCTGTAACAGCAAGTGGTATGGTGGAGAACCTGCTCCCTGTCTGTGTAGTGTGTCCCTCAAGCATCTGCTGAACCTCACTTTATTTTTCGCTCATCTGTGACCAGGTGTGCCCACCAGAACCACATAGTGGGAGTGCACAGGAGAGTCCTTCTCAGGAAGGAGGTTGTGCTAGTAACTTAATATCGTGTATGTTATTCAGTACGTCACCTGTGCTTCACAACAGGACACTTCCCCAGAAAGAGCTTTGCTTGAAGGTTGCCCTTGATGTTTCCTTTCCCCAGGAAGAGCCTAATTCCACAACATTTGGCCTGATGTACTGGTTTCACTACCAGCTGTACAATGCAGCACAGCACTTTTTCTCACATCTGGAATGACATTGTATGAGAGGTCTGCATCCTACTATGTATCTCCTCCTGCATGTAGAGGCTAAGCTCTTAAGATCCTCTGTCTGTTCTGCACCATATGACACACCTGATGTCGTAGTTCATAGCTGGTCTCCTAAGCACTGCTGCAATATAGATAGTAAATAATTCGATTTCTGATGTAGGGAGTGGAGAGAGTGCTTTGGTTCAGTCCAATCTCTAAAGTCATTAAGCTCACACTGTCTTCATTCCTGCTTGCCTGAGGTTCTGGCCCATTCTCCCACACCTCCTCTTCATTAGCTGCACATAATAATAATAGTCATAGTCATCTTGGAATAAAAATATCCAAGAAAGCAATTCATCCAGTACAACCTATATCGTGGCAACATAATTGTATGTTAATTGGATGGCTACTTGGAAGTGTCAGTATTTTGTGGTTTATAATCAATGCATCTGGCCATTCACCAACGACTCAAGAGATGGATAAATTAAATATTTGGGGCAATTAATTACCATTCATACTGCAGTTCATCAGCAGAAAGTAGTTTGCTATCAGTGAAATCCTACATACTAGGCTCCTGCAAGAAAACATCCCACGGTTAATTCCAACCCTAATACACTTGAGTTACTTATCCCTTATTTTTAACTCTCTTATAGTACTGTACTGTTCATTGGGAAATCTCAGCCTGTGTTGTGAAACAAACCTGCTCTGCCCTTTCAGCTGGGACAAGTCCCACAGCGTTTCCCACAGAATGAGTAGGCAGCATCTCCTAGAGGACTAAGCCTGACCTGATTCCACAAAAAGGAAAGGAACCAGCTCCATAAAGCCAGCTTGAAATATTTAGAAGAACATCATAATTCGGGGAGATTTTCAAAAGGAATATTTATATGCCCATTGACTATGTGAGATTTGAGAAGTGAAACACATATGGTACTACAGAACATCTCTACTTCTCTAACCAAGCTACTTCTGTGGAACTTATGATTAGAGAACCTGAGCACCTAATAATCATTAATACCTTTAGTTTCTTTGCACCAGCACTATTTTATAGGTGAAATCTAGAATTGCAGCAAGATACTAGGCCAATTTCATATGTATTTATACATTTAGACAGTTAAAGGTAAATATTAGTCAACAGTTTGAAAAGGAGTGAGAATAATAGCCTGACCCTAAGTAGTCTCTTAAAGATCCACCAGAAAATCTGCAGCAGTGCAAGAATTTAAGCCTCAGTCTTTCAAGCTGCAATCTATTGCCTGCTATACAGCTTTTGCTTCCTCTGTGTAAAATCATGCTGCAATACTGCCCTTAAAATTGAAAAGAAAGGAAACTGTCCCTCACTAATTGAAGCCAACTGTTTATCTTCCCTGGGGGAAAATGTTTCAGTGCAGTGCTGCCTTGAAAATTACCTCTCTACAAATGATATTACAAGGGGTCATATTCATTTTCCACCGCAGACTCCAAAACAGGCTGGTTTTAAAGATAAAAATATTTTTGTTAATTATGAAAATACATTTTCACCTTTTAAAGACACAGACGCTAGGCACTGCTTTCCATTTGAAATCTTTTTTATTAGTATTTTGAGTTCACTTCCTGCCATGAGAATGGGAGTGGTAACAAACTCAAATATAAAAATGCAAATGGAAATTGCTTTTAAGGAAGAATTAAAATTGATCAGATTATGTGTATTGCTCAGGCTGATTGGGATGCAACCCATCTTATTCTCTTCCCGACGCTGTGAAATAATCACATTAATGGAGAGAGATTCCTTTCCTTTTTAGGACAAAAAAAAACATAGCACCTTTTATTAATAGACTGTAATTAGAGTTTCAGAATATTCAAGTATCATCATTCTTATGATACAAATGGAAAACTGAGGCATATAAAGGTAAAAGTTGTGATTCATCCTACCTCTTTTCAGATACCTAAAAGCAGAATACCTACAGCTGTTAATTGCCATAAATTCACTCCAGAGTCAGCAGAGAGAGAGATGGGAAACTTCAGAGCGCCTTTTATCCCATCTGTTTCAGGATGGGTTGAATCACCTTCTAGAGGTATCTCTTCAACTCCACTGTCCATAGCAGAAGCTAGGATAATTAGGTATATGCTCAATATTTAAGTCCACTAAGCCCAGATTAGGTGAATTCTACCTGAAATAACATTTTAAGGGCAGTTGTATGAAATGCCTGTTTAAAATATCTTCTGGCCCTTAATCCAAGGATCCTAGCTTAGAAGCCCAACTTCTACGTATCCAGTACAAGATACTAGTATAGTATAGTATAGTTTAGTACAGTACAGTACAGTATAGTAGATAGTAGTATCTAGCACTAGATATTAGTTTACTAACAGCATTGAATTATTTACATACTGATTTTCCACCTCCCAGGTTGATTTCACATACATGCTGCAGTTGAAAAAAACTGTACATGTAATGGAGAAATGGAGAAAAACTTGCTTGACCTCCAGTAACTCATGAGTCTCAAAGCTTCTTGAGAGCTGTGACACTGTCATCTGGGATCTGAGCAGACAAGGAACAAAATGCACCTAATGAAATACTCAGCAGATGGAGGGGGTTCAGTCTGCACCAAGACTGGCTGAGGCATTTTTATCTTTAAATTGCTCTATTGCAAACTTGCTGTCCCTATGGCTTGAGGATATTGACTGTAGTTCAGGTATTTCCTACCTCTCTATAAAGACCCTGGTTAACCTACCTAAGAGTCAAAGGGCTTTGCAAGCATGCAGTAAACAAGTGGCAAACATGAACAAACAGGTACACGGCATTATGTGCAGGATGCTGGGCTTAGTTTATACCCTGGTAATGCTTTAGGCTGTGTTTTAGTTGTTTGAACCTACCAGATCTGGAACCAATAAACTTATTTATCTAGGGCCAGGATTTTAAAAGTGATCAAGCTGACACTGCTTACACTTGGAGTTAGATGGAGAAATAAATACATCTGTATGCGGTGGATGTGTTCAGTGTTGTACTGCCAGAAGGAGTTGAAACTCAGACTTGGAGTAAAGATGATAAGCAGGAGAAAAATCCAGAGATATTATACTATTTTTTCTTATTATTTATAAAACATAATTATTTTAATGCAATTATAAGTGATCTGCAACCATTGAGTTTTCTGATAGATGCTTCTTTTACTATAAATTTTTTACTAGATTTTTAATACTAATTCTTCCCTTTGTTATTATTCTTTACATCCCATTTTACATCAGGCCTCTCCTAAGGGCTTTTTCTTCCAGGAGTGTTGTACAGGAACAAGCATGGGGTTGTGGCATGAAGAGGAAGATAGCTTGTGTATTTTCATTAAAATATCAGTTGGTAAAATTCAGGGGAAAAAACAAAAAAGGAAACAAAAACCAGCAAACAAAACCCAACAGGAGAAGGAACAGGACCAAACACCTCACACCAGACTCATTGTTGACTCTGTGGGGGAGGCTTGTACATCACTCATGGGGCAAGCTCTCCTCTAAGAGCTGGGCTTGGATTTAATGTGATGAAATTTGGATCCCCTGTGATTATCAGACCAAAGTCACAGGGAAAAAGCTTGGAAAATCTGAACAAGTAAATTAAATCTGTAAGATGTGAGCATTAGTCACCCTTATTTTCTTCAACACCAGGTAGAAGAATGGCCTATACTTTCCATTTCCCCCAAATGCTTTTCTGAAAGAACAGCAAAACATGCCTACTATTTTTTAAAGAGATGTCCATGTAACCATAACTACAAGTTAGTCAATAGAAAAAAATACATAATAAATGGCTGTTATTTCAACTCTTTTGTGAGACAGTTCATTAGAAACTTCATTTGTCTACATGGATTGCACTTATTCAGCTATATTCTAATAAAATGTGCATTGCTTCCAGTAAAGGGAATGCATTTGCTATTGATGTGCTATGAACTACTACACAGAGAGGTGTTATTATATCCCTGTGTAATAACAAGCCAATTATAATGATCAGCAAAACCTTTACAATAAAGTCAATGCATGAGGAGTGATTATCATAATGCATTCTAACTGTTCAGTGCCATAAATGCTTTGCAATTAATTGTGGAGTGTATCTATAAATGTATTATTAATGCTGTATAAAAACCCATTGACAAGCAACCTTTACATTAAAAAAAAGATAGCAGGATTGTAATGCGTCCCCGAGTTCACCTAGTAGGTTGAGCTGTATTTACAAAGGCAGAATTTTTTTATACAATTCTATTTTTTATTTCCTACACTCTCTTCACCACTTCTTCCATCCCTGTTACTGAAAAACACCAAGTATCACTGAGCAGGGTGAGGGTCCTCAGTTACACATCATACTTGCATATAGCTGTATTTTTGGTATACATCATTTTGGGCACAACTACAGGTTTTCACTGTCATCTTAACTCTATGACACTGACAGTCCATCTTGCTTGAACGCCAAAGGCACTAGCCACAAGAAATGAGCAAATAAAAGCATATCATAACCTAAGCAGGCAATGTAGAAAGAGTGAGAAGAAAGGAATCAAAGTTACATAATTGATCAAAAGTTGTCTCTCAGCACCAGAGAAAAGAACTGATATCAGAACCTCAAGGCAGTGAGCTCCCCAGCCCCTCCCTAGGCTCTGTTCTGGGCTCTTCTCCTTGTCAGTAAACTACTAGGTTACAGATGCCTTATGAAAAATGTGCAGTATCACTAGTTTTTTTTTGTTTTTTTTTTTCCCCTCCTTTTTTATTTCCTTAATACTTTATTTTAAAAGGTTGTCCTGAGGACATGTGCTAGGACACAATGTCCTGTGGAACTTTTCCAGTTCCTATTGATGGGCACCCTTCCATCGATTTCAATCACGATAGAAAGGGCAGACGTGAACAAAAGTTTGATTTCCCTTATACAATTTCAGCAGGTGAGTATGGAGTAGAGCACATCAGCCTTCAGCAGTGTCATTGAATATAAAACATTACCCATAAGGATCAGCTGGAGCCCTTTTTCTCCCCAGAATTAAGTTTTACCAGACGGAAGAGAGCACAAATGGGGTCATCCAGGGCTACTTTGAATTAACTGATCCATTTGCATGCAGTACTGCTGGTACTTTCTGCTTGCTTGAAAATAGGACCCTGTGAATACAACAGGGAAGCAGCTCTCAGTATGGTGGTGCAGTCATGAATGTCTACAACACTAGGAGATTTTTCATTTCTCATAATCTGCAATCAGACTTGTGACAAGTCACTACTAGAAAGAGAAGACTTCCATGAGTATTAAAATCCTGTTTCCAGATCAGTCTTATCCTTGGATATGAGGAAAAACAACACTTATTTTAACAGATGTTCTGCTCTGGAATAAAAACCAGAGACAATTTTCCTTTGAAACCTACAGGCTTTTGGCATTGCTGTAGAAGGCTCCATCACATGCACTGGGGTCTGAATTTCAGCTCTGCCTCTGAAAGACCATGGACTCTCAAAGACTGGACTGAGAGAAAAGAAGAATGCCCAGGAATGAGTGACTTTCTTGATTCTGCTCTGGACTCAGGGATGAGCTGGAAAGGGCCAGAGAGATGCTCAAGCATATGTGATATAAGATGGTCCTTGTGGTTCCAGGTCTAAATTCTTCCACAGCCCATGACCAAATAGGCAAAGAGGCAAACTAACTTCCCAAACTGACTGCATCTCCAACAGTTGTTCCTCAGTGCCCAATCTGCCAGTGGTGCTTTGCTAGTGCTTTCTGAGGGTTCTGATACTTAAGGCAAGAAGGTTGTCTCCCAGAATGATATCAAGGTTCTTTGCCCTTCTGACTCATTAACTCATCTCTCCTCCCTATGGATTTTTATTTTTAATATAATATTAGATTACTTTAAACCAGTAGATTGCTTCTCTTTTTCCCTCATTCAGAGAACTGCAGTTGAGCAGCCACGAGCTATTTAATACTGAATATGCAATTAATAGAGAGAGGATACTTGGATTTGGGTTTGAGCTGTGTTTTCTTAAAAAAAAAAAAATTTCCTAGAAGGGTGGAAAACAGTTGACCAATCATGTTTTGGACAAATTTCAGTAAGAGCATTAGAAGTATGATGTAGTAAGAGCGTTAGAAGTACGATGTAGCGTGGAGTTGAAAATCTCCTTTCAAATTGCGAGGGAGGATAAAGAAGAAGAGATTCAGCTTTTAAATCTGTGGGCCCTGAGGGAGAAAAAGATGGATTGTGATAAGGGTGTGGCAAATTATTTGTCCAGAGGTCCTAAGTCCAGACCTCAAAATGTGAAGATAGTGCTGCTACCGTGCAACAAGTATTTTTATCCTGAAAAGTGTACAGGTCACAGCAAAATGTGACACACATATTCTTTGTGATTTTCACAAGTCCCTCCTTGTGCCACCCACTACTTGAGCTATAAAAGATGTGGCTGAGTACTATTGGGCTTATGATGATTTTGGTAGAGTTAATGATGCCCCCTGAAGTGTGTGTTCTGGAGAGATTAGCTTAGATATTTATGCCTGTCTCCCTAGGGTGTCTGCCAGTGCTGACTGTCGGGTCCTGTTGAATGGCTCTGGGACTGTAAAAGCGAGGAGAAGAAAAATCTGAGCAGGCCAAGTGAAAAGTGGGATGAATGGATCACCGTTTGTAAACAAGACATAACATTTTCCAGCTTCTGGGATGGG
Source organism: Cyrtonyx montezumae (assembly GCF_038088225.1). Taxonomy (NCBI): domain Eukaryota; kingdom Metazoa; phylum Chordata; class Aves; order Galliformes; family Odontophoridae; genus Cyrtonyx; species Cyrtonyx montezumae. Next base: position 17,186,129 of record NW_027071992.1, read on the forward strand.
ACGGATGTTCTGGGATGGATTAAGGACACTCAGCAAATATAAAAGCCAGAGAATTGGTAGTAAAATAGCTTCCATGGAATTTAGTATCCTAGGCAAGACGCGTTTTTCAGAGAAAAGAATGAGATGTATAATGGTACAAGTCTGATGTGTAGACAGTTTCAGACTCTTGACTTCTGGCACATGGGTAGAGTCTAACCTCGAGAAGCATGTGAGAGGAGACACTGAGCTCCAACAAGATTTCCACTTCCTTATTTACCCTTAGCTCTCTTCTTCACACCTTCCTTGTGGGTGGACAGACCTTTTCAAAGCACTTCCAGAGAAGAAGGAAATAATTCCACATGGCTTTATTATAGTAGAGTAAAATCAAACCCACCTTTGAAGACAACATATAGAATTCTGAATATTTAAATGAAAAATAGCTAAATACCAGATAGTGAGTGGGATCTGGGGATATGTTCATCGTAGACAAGTCCTGCCAGCTGCAGCAGAGGGCTAATGAGAGTTAGAAAGGCCACAGATTAAATAAGAAATAGATCCAGACTTTTGTCTCCAAAGACAATAGGACTTATAAACTTCAGAGAGGTCATTCTGGCCTCATCATCATTGATGAGCTGATGGAAGGGAATAAGAGGAAACAGATCATGGTGCATGAGCAAAGCACAACAGCATTGCTGCATATTGTGAGTGAGTGCTTGGACATTTTGTTCTGAATCTGGAATAAACTATAACCAAACAGATAATTTCAGAGCCTGCACACTGAATAAAAGCTACAGAAATGATGCAAGTCAGTTGAAATATGACAGTCCAAATCTTTCAGCAGCTGCTACCACATTCCCTAAACAGCAGACAAAAAGACACTGCACATGCCTTCTGCAAAATGTACACAAACAAATTTTCTTGCAAGCACAAACAGACACAAAGGCTTTTGTAGATTTGTGAAGTCTTGCATGCAGAAAACACTGCAATGTGATGAACTGCAGGATTTCCTGTAAATCCCTCTACTCCCTCTCTGCAGGACACTGCTGCCTTTCAACTAAACGACTTTGGACTTGGGCTTTTTTATTTTCTTCAGTCCAGGAACTTTCTGTAACTCTTTTTATAAAATACAGGAGGACCCAGAAGCCACTGTGAAGTATTTTGGGGTAGAGAGTTTAACACCAAGCCTGGCTAGCACACTGTGTGTGCCTTTGCATGCCTTCCTTTATGGACCTTCCCCTGTCCTTTGAGAGGAATGTGGAGGCAATGGCGCATCTAAGCATCACTAATAGAGTGTAACTAGAGTAGCAGGAGAGTCCTTTCCTTTTAAAAAATGTTACTCCCAGAACAAGCTAGTGGGACCTCAGGGCTTCCTTTATCACAGGTTAACCCTGCCAGCTGCAGCAGTTGTAGCCTAGTGAGAGCTAGAGATACTGTATATAAAATAAGAAATGTATCCAAACTTTTGCACCAAACCACAAAACAGATTCGAATTTTTTCTCTAAGTTTGCAAAACTTTAATTCATTGATTTCTACAAAACTAATTTTAGAGTTGAGTAGAAGACAAAGAACTAAAGTAAAGTTATCAGCAGGGTGAAAGTAATAGAAAATTCCATCAGTTTAATTGGAATTTGTCTTAATCAGAATATAACATGGAGTTACATCTTACATGCCTAAAAACATATAAGACAGCCTAACATATGGATAAGAAGCTTCCACGGAATCAAAGTAAAATCTGGGCATAAAGGCCAGACAAAGATTTTAAAATATTCTTAATGAAGCTAATTGCACTCTGATTTTTCTGAAAGAAATATAGAATTTTTGCCTTTCTGGCACGTTCTTATCAATCCCATCACTGCTGAGGTCTTTATAAAATGTCAAAGAATTCTGACCTTCCTATGAGATATTTGGAGCCTCATAAGGCGTTTGATGGAAGGAATACTCCTGTGTAACATTCTGCAGCTTGAGCATTTGCACACACAAACAGGCAGGAATGCAAGATGCACAATTTTTCCATTAATTTAGACTGTTTCCCAAGGGAAATGTATTGAAAATACATTCATTTCTAGGTCTTGTGAGATTAGGCAAATGTAAATAATGCCAGTTTTTATTGAAAAGGATTGGATTCTTTGTCTTGCTCCTAGTCCAATATGGGGATTAACAGACAATATAATAAAAACAGCAAAACTAATAAGGGGCAGTCAGCATTTCTATTTTGTTGGGATGAGTGAAATTTATGCCAAGCAATATTTTGCATTCCTTCTCAAATCTAGATGGTCTGATAGTCTAAATTCACACTCACGCACATCAAATGCCAACAAACCCACTTTTGTTTCAACTGAGAATCAAGACACAGAAGGGATTAAAGACCATTGAATTCCAGACTATAGAACAAGGCAAAAAAATGCCAAGCAGATTCTGTTTTTGCTTCTGTTATTGGAGTAAATTCCAGACTCCTATCAGCTTTGGGTTTTGGGAGATCTTACTGGGAAAGTCAAGGGCTCACGCATCAACAAAACGTGGGGAATTTGTCCTTGCATAAAACACAAACTCATTGCCTCAAGAACACTGCTCACCGTTTCCAGTTACAGTCTCCTTCTAAACTATAGGTTCAAACAGTATCACATCCTCTCTTTAATACCTTGACCTGGCACCAAAATTCCCCAATGAGTCAGAAGACAGGGGTGTATTTAGAGCATGGGCTTTGAGCAGACTGTGCAGTGCAGAAGAGATGCTTCATCTTCCAAGCCCTCCCCCTTTCCTCATGTCCCATCCTGATACACGGATTGGTTATAATAAGCTACAACTTAAGTTCCTTTGTTGTTGAAGTTGACCTTTATCTTGCAGCCCTAATGAAGTCTTTTGATGTGCTCCTAAGATACACAGTCTCCTTTTTAGCATTCTGTTTGCCTTGCCTCCTTTAACCGGTGGGCTCACAGAGAACGTAAGTTTTCATACAATGCCTCCCTTGGGTGCCAATTGTTCTTTTCTCCCATAGTTGCCCTTGAGTCATGCCGTTCTGAAACATCACCAGCCCACAAGCAGCCTGACAGTGGGAAATTAGGACAGTGTGTCTTTCACACCAATGATGAGCACACACGTTTGGCCCCTACATTATGATCACAACCGACAGGAGCAATACAGAAGCGGGGTGGGTAAAAAGAGATGAGGCCTGTGTGTGTTGGGGAGATAATTAGGTAAAATACAATGGAGAGGGAACTACTGGTGTGACAGATAATGTGGAATCAAACTGCCACCCGAGCCCTTTGCGGTTCAATCCACTCCTCCTGAAAGCAGCTGCTCTTAGCAAGAGTTTGAAAACCTTCCCCAGAAAACCAGGCATGTGTTCTCTATTAGTGATTTGCATTAAAAAAAAAAAAAAAAAAAGTGATTGGGAGCTACATACCCTGTAGGCGCACTGAGCAAATTGGCCAGCCTAATTATTATTTTTTGGTATGTCTAATTAAATAGACAAAAGGCCCTCCCTTCACTCCCGCTGTCTGCACGAGCTCCGAGCTCCACTGGAATGTGCATAATGTCCCCTCATTTGCCCAGGCAGCTGAGCCTTTCCTTTTTCCCCTAGGAGATCCGCATTGACAACTGCCCATGGCTCACCCACACCTACTCAGACATGGAACCAGATCTTCAGAGGGGAAGGGAAAGGGGGCAAATTGACCCTGTTCTATTAAAAATCACCAGAAGATGCTGCCTTGTGTGGCATGCTTTGTTGCAGATTAGAAAAGTGCTGTGCCCTTTGATATCAGAACTTGCCACTGCAGAGCCTGTTGAACATTTTCTGCACGCTGCTAGCCAAATTCCCCTGAATTTCCTTTAAGGGGGCTCCAGAAGCACCATATTTATCTCTGGGCTTTCTGGCACATTTCCACTATTCAGCTTTTGCCCTGCTCTGCAATTACACGGCACCACAGCTCTTCCTTACAGAGCCTCTGCCAACCTGCTGGTTTCACCACTCCATGACACCAGTCCTTTAACTACAAGCTATGTACAAAGTCTTCCAATGACTTGAGTCACTGGAGAGTTTCAGCCTCACACTGATGCAGTCAAAGCCTCTGGAATCCAAAGCTTTCAACTGAAAAAGAACACAATTTCGGGGCCTTTTGTCTGCGAGGAGTTTTGCTCCTTTTAAGTAGCTGGTGCTGGGGAATTTCCACTAATTCCAACACAAAGATAGTAGTCACATAAATGAAGAAGAGTTTGTGTCCACGGCGAAAATTAAAGAGTTTTCACACAGCTCAGAGCCAGATCATCACTAGATGACAGAATCTACTCCCACGTTTCTACAATACATAAGGACTGCTGCTTTAACTGCATATATTGAAAAAAGCTTTTTTTTAGCCAAGGTGATAGGTATAGAGAAGAAGGAAGTATCTTGCCATTATACATACACACACACACACACACACACATATATACATTATATAAAAATAAATATTCTACATTAATTATATTTTATATATTTATATATGTTTATAACATATTAAGTATATACTCAAATGCACAAATACAAGAAAACAGAGTGATAACTGGTCCTGCATAACTGATCATATTACTCATTCTTAGCGAGCCCTGCATTTGATCTGACAAACAGGCCACTACTGAACAAGTATGCTGCAGCTCCACAAAACCAGTTTTAGAAGAAAACCTGTCACAGGAAACACCTTATCACCTGTGATCAATTGAATGGTTACTCAGCAAAGCCTTCCAAATCCATCATGCAGGATGGGAAAGTGAAAGACCAGCTCCTGATTCCAGCTACACCTGTACAAATCCCGAATAACTCCCTCTTACTGAGAGAAGTCTTCAGCTTCCACAACATATTTATCCACATAAGCTGATGCAGGTGTAGAAAACTTCACAATTTACCTTGTGCAAGACCAGAGTTGTTTCAGTTCAAGAAGAAACAACTTGGTCAGATAAATTATAAAATGTCTGCTTTATCCTGACCACATTAAACACCTCAGCAGCTCAGCTGAACATCGGTCTGATACACCTATGTTGCCATCATTGCTGTTAAACTTTGTTAAGTCAGTGCCTGATGCTTCACTTCTTAACAAGGCAGTTATTTGTTTCCCAGGCAATCTCTGGCACCTGCCTGCCTTTTAAAATCAAATAATAATTGAATATGAGGAAAGTGAGATGAAGTAAAGGAGATTTAATAAAGAGAATCTTTGCTGCAGAGGGAATTTCTTTGGCAGTGATTACGTTACTAATTGATCAGCACATTGCCTGAGAGAAGCCAGAGACAACAATTATACTTAGCACTGTAGCTGAAAGCAATGCAGTCAACTACCTCCTCGGCTTTCGCTGTCCGCTGGTTTCACTTGGATCGGTCTATTCATCTGTAAGAGAAAACAAAGAGAGACAGACATTTAACAATGGAGTCAAGCATTCATATATAGAGTCATGCGTCATAGTAAGCACAATAATATACTCTGTCAGGAGGAAAAAAGCAATTAGTAAGCAAAGAAGTAACCACAGAGCAGAGGCTGCTTGGGCAGCTACTTGGTCTGAAGTAATATAGTGCCACCCCATTTACCTGGCAGGGGCTCTGCTGAATCACAGCAAGCAAGAGATCTGACTCATTTCACTTGGGTCATGAAATTTTAAAAGTAACTTCTTAAATTTCTAATAGTTTCTTCAAAAAAATGCTACTGTGCCAGAAGAGAAGTGCTTTGTCAGAACAATGGGTTCAGTGACACTTTAATTGCAAAGGTTTCTTGAGATGGCCATGGTGAAAAGATAATTGAAAGCTAAATTTCACCTCAACCGCTGGCTCAGTAGGAGCTGTGGCTGTATGACTGTCAGCCATATGGAGGAATGGTACTTGGATGTAGTTTGCCCATGTCATGGAAGTGCTGGCCTCCCTCTTCCTCTTGCGCTTTTTCAAACGTGTTTTTCCTTTCTTACATCAGAACATAAGCAGATATACAAATCTAGACATTGTGTTGTGAATACGATTTTTGTTCTCTAACTTATACCTGTTGCTCTGTTTCTGTAAGAAAAACACTGAGGACCAGCACTGTCTCCATTGTTCAGCGAGGTGAGGAGCACAGCAGACTCCTCAGCCACTCTGACCCAGCACAGCTCCTGCCTGGCCACAGTGCCTGGGAGCTGGGGGGCTGTGGGGACACAGCTGTCTCTTACCCCTCTGCAGGTCCAGTCAGTAATAAGGCTGAGCATACTCCCAGAGACACAGCACAGACAGACAGGACACCAACATGATTGGTCACACCAGCTGCCAGCCAACGGCTGCCTTCATCCGTGCTCGCACACAGGGTTCATGTAAACACAGACACTGATGGTCGAATCCCCTTCCCCCTTTCTGGCGCTGGATACAGAAGTTCACTGGTGCAGGTACACAGTGTGACTGGACAGGTTTGGTTCCCTGCCTTTCTTTGTTATTATCCCTTATCACTTTGAAAAAGGTCCTGGATCATAAAGGAGTTCCCGTGTTCCCAGAGCTCAGTCTCAGGAGAAGTGGCAGTGGATGTCCACAATCATCCTTACTACCAGTGCCTTTCTCAATGTCTGATGCACAGAGATGAGGATCTCTCTCTCCCATTAGTAGCTGTGGGTGCAGACTAAATCAGAAACAGATTTCCATCTGAAAGCCCTTCCCTGACTTTTCCTCCAAGCCATACAAACACTATGGCAGTGGGAATCTGTCAACCCACTGCTTCCCAATAAAGTCAGACCAAAAATAGACTAAGTGTCACAGGATGCCTTCTCATACCACAAAACAAAATAAACAAACAGAAAAGAAAAAAAAGAATAATAAGAAGAGGCAGATGGGGGTTAAACAGAATGTGAACACTTTATAACTCCCACTGGGATCCCACATTAGTTGCAGCAGGCCCAGTAAAGCTGTTCTGGCTTCCAGGCAGAGGGCAGAGGTGCTCAGAACTGTCCTACATGTCTTGACTGCAAAATATGTCAACCATAACTACTGCTGTGCTCTCTCATAGTAGGGGTAAGAGAAACAGTCCTGCTGGAACTTTGTGGAGGAACCTGGGTTTGTCCTGCAAATGCAGAGTTGACAGACTTTCTTCCTATTTTTTCCCAGTCTGAAATAGGCATAGATCTGAATAATTCTCTTTTCTCTGGAAAACACTGGAAACAGCAATTTTGTACCACCTATCTTTGCAACAAAAGGCTGGTAGTCTTTTTAGTTGTGATGTCTGTATCTAGTCACTACTAGTATTTAATATACTCAAAATATCTTATTGTCCTAGTGTCCTTATGCTTCTCATTCAGTCTTTCTACTACCTTGGAATGCAGTAGAGGTGATTTTACCCCCTCTTCTTTGTAGCTAAGTGCAGTTAGTGAAAAAATCTATTTGCTTTTTTCATTGGTGTTTTTTTCCTTAATTTCCTTCTTTTTTCCTTTTTTTTTCCTTGAAAGTAGTTTGTAATCATTTAGATTTATTCTAATTGCTCTGAACACATATTTAGTAATAAAAAGTCATCAAACTGGCTGACAAGTAGGTTATGATGATGGAGAGCCTCACAGATCCTTCTGCATTGTTGTCTCAGGAGGAAAATGTACTTAGCCATAAACTGACTACAGTTAGAATCATACTTGTAAAAAGATGGATCAATGGCTCCAGACACTACTGAGCAATTTCTGCTCTTCTATATGCATCATCTAGAAAACTCCAGGCAGTTTAAGTGCTAAAAACAACAAAGAATTTGCTACTGGATAAACCTCATCTCTGATTCTGCAACTGTAAAGATCTGCCCCTCACACACAACTATCATTAGATACTAGCAGAGCCAGAAGCAATGTACTTGTCATCAGCAGGATGGACATCCTGATACAGCTCTCCTGTAACCACATATGTGCTGTTAAACATATGAAATCCCTGCTGCTCATTCAAGGACAGTGAGAACTTGCGTTTCAGACAATTGGAAAGAGAAGTGATCACTTAAGGTAGGAATTTATAGGAGGTGTGTTAACAGCCACAGAAATCCCCCACTGAACTCAAGTTGTAGATGAGCCTACAGAACAAGTCTTCCTACTTGTGAAGAGCTGGATGTGGTCTATTCACTAAATTCAGATGAGAACATCAAGGTGTTTTTTTTAGCAAAATGAAAGAAAACAATATTTATATAAGTTATTATTATTATTATTATTTTGAGATTAAGCTATGAGTATGGAAAACAAGAGAATCCTGGAGAAAGAGGGATAAAAGGGAGGGGATGAGCATACCACAGAGGGATTAGAAGCTGGGGAAATTGATAAATAAAAGGCTAGTGTCATTTAATGTGCACTCTGATTTATACACTTGACAATTTCTTTATAGACCAAAGAGAAAGAGCTGTATGCACAGACCCCATAATACAAATTGAGATCTTCTTGACATGAAAGATACCCATTACAGGGAGAAACACTGAGAGGAAAATAATTAAGTTTCCTCCCTCCATTGATGGAACTTTCTTCTATCTCCTTTCTTTTTCCTTTCTTTACAAACACTCTGGGAGCAAGGAGATGGCACGGGGAACAAGAAAAGACTAAGTGGAGAAATGAAATGTACTTTCCCAAGTCTGGGAAGCTGTGCTTGGAGAGAAAAGAATTCAGAGGTTCAAGTTCCCTGCTTATTCTTCATCTGCGAACTGTCATTGTTTAACTGCAAAGAAACAAATTTTTTTACTACAAACTGCAGTCCTCTGAAAAGTGTTTTCAGGAAGAATGTATGCATGCCTCTAATATCTTGTCTTGGTGGACCATGAGAGTGTGTCAGAGGAAAGAATAGTCCTACATAACTGAGCTCACAACAGGAGGGAAGTATTGAAGTAAGTGAGATAGTGCAATGTCATCTTTGCCTTGGACTAGAAAAAACAATGACCTCAAATTGCTGCTTTCAGTTCCCTTACAAGGGAAGAATTCAGGTTATTACACTACAGGTCGACAACGTCCCTTGGTGAGGACTACCCATCTAGGAATCGTGAGGAAAGTCAGAACGTAGAATTGGTACAGTTGCTTTTCAGAGTCAGAACATGCAGCCTTGAAAACATCTCAGCGTCTAAAGCTTAGGAAATCCAAGGCAGCTACTGTTGTGCACTGATGATCCTTCTCTTCTACATCTTTAAATGCGTCCAGTGTCATGAAATATATGTGCCAATAGTTTCCAGTACAGTCAGAAATTACATATTTCAGATAAGTCTTTCCACAGGAGCTTGTAGTTTTCATCAGAAGAACTCCAGTCAGGCAAAGAAGAAACCTCAGATTTGAGGAGAGCAGAAAGGTGCTAATACCAATGCCAATCAGCAAATCCGATTAATGTCGTGGGCAGCCACAAGGGATCATAGGAACTAGAGATTGGCTGTGAACTTTTAGTGATTCATATCACTAAAAAGTCTAAAGGAGATTTGGCATTTCAGGAAAAAAGAACTAGGTAGGCTAATCCAGTATTTAAACTGAGAGATGGACTGGATGAAATCTGGAAGGTCATCCTCTTGGAATTGTTATACTTCTCTTTGCTGCAGTGGTCCTCCTTTCCTCTGCCCACAGCTGTTCTCTTTGGTCTCCTTTGAAATATGATCATGGATTCTCATTCTAGATTATCTCTATTGAGCTTTCACAGCGTAAGAAGTACACTGTTTTAGTATCTATTAATCTGGCATGAATTTATCTCTAGCCTTTCTCCTATCATTTAGGACATGACTAAAAATGTTCATGCTCTGTGTGAAACATGAACATCTATCTATATGAAAGGTTTGTAAGATCTCTAACATTATGGTCCAAGAATGCCCCATTCATGATGCAGAGGCCACTTTGGACACAGTAACTATTTGAAAGAGTCTCACTCAACATCATTACCAAGACAGACTTGTGCTGAGGTCCACAGAGGAAAAAAGATATTTAGATAAGAGCCAGAAAACGTAATTTGGATTTCTGATTCCATAAAACAGACCCAGTTTTCAAAGAGGTGGCAATCAGCTAGGAAGAATCAGAGTTTCATTCACATTTATGTTCCTAGTGTGGCACCATGCAACCTGCGTGTCTGAGACTCCCTGTGCGAAAAATTGTGGGCACTCTGTGACAGCACAAATGTGATCTCCACTATTGCAGAATGGGGTGCTGTGGGCCTTTTTTTTTTTTTTTTTCACAAATGCCATAAGTGATTTGCTTGACTGGGGAGTTAAAACTTCAGCTGCATTACATTGCTCATTTTCCTTTCATTATTTGCACCATCATTTCTGTTGAAAACCATCTATACTGTTGTTTTTGCACACCCTGGACAAAATTACTCTACTTGTTACACTTCATAACCTTCATTTTGTCTTTTCCTTCCTTTTGCTAAAACCAACTCATTCAAATAATGCCAAATTCATCTTCCCACATCAACTTGCCATTTGCCCCATCTACGCCCACCCCAATCCTCTCTGCAAGTGGAAACACGACATCATTTTTCATGTCCAATTACAGCCACCATGGTGCCACTGTTAAAAGACAGCACAGGTACTCCTGTCAAAAAGGGTTTGAGTTACAAGAAGCGATGAATTACAGCAAGCCCTTTTTCAATTCTCTGCAGAAATGAAATGTCAGAGCTTGCTACTGTATTTTTCTCAGCACCATCAGCTACAGGCCACTGCAGGAATTTGACAGGGGACAGACGCTTTTCTGTATCGTGATTTTTTTTTCCCCAAAGGTTGTCATTTTCTCCCCCACCAACCTTTTTCTGCTCCCCCTGGCTTTGATATTAATTTAGAGCAGGTAGAAGAATCACCTGGGAAAGAAGAGTAGGAAACAGAGACAGCTGATTTCTCACTGTCTCCATCTTTCTTCTTCTCGCTGTTCCTACTACCTTTCCCTTTTTTGTCTCACATTTTCCTTATTCATTAAATTACATGGGGTTTCTAGCCAGGACTAAGGCACTATCAAGCTTGAAAATGGACAAACAGAACTGAAAACAAAAAGAATAAAGGAAAATATTAAGGGTGGAATCTTGCTTTGAATAGATTCAAATGTGATTGGAGATAGGAAGGAAAAGTGAGGAAGAGATTGCTGAAGATCACTGAAATACCACTAAGAAATACCACTAATCATTAGGAAAATTATAACCTGTGAAGAAGAGAGCAGTGCTGGAGATGATGTGCTGGCTATGCTAAAGGAAGAAGTCTCTTCAGCAGACAAAAAAGTTATTCTAGAGGTTCTAGGATGCTTGAAACCATAGAAGGTGTCTACAATGATTGTTTATGTACTAATAATGTTTCCTCCCCATCCTTACAGGGCTCAAGAAATTTCAGTACAAGGTAACAGGGCGTATAACAGATGGGGTGTATGATTAAGGCTTTGTATCAAGAGCTGCAAGGAAAGGTAATCCGTTGTCCATGTTTAGTCATGTTCCCAAAAAGTCAGGCTGGTACAGTCTAGAAAGTAGAGATGTCAACATCTGACAAGGCCTGCGTCCAGCTGCATACTGGCCTTCTGGATGAATTTGTTCATACCATTATAACTGTGTCTTTCTCAGCTTTCTCTTGGGTAAAATGAAGGTAAGGACACCCTGATGTATCATGAAGGTGGTTGATGAAAAAAATCTATTTAAATGGTGGTGTTAAATAAAATTTTGTAATTTATGTCTGAATGATATGAGCAGAGATAATGGCAAATAAATAACTCTTCCCGCTCAACCATATTCTGTTCTGCTGGCAACAGTAAGCAAATGCTTATTGGGCATTAAGTATCTGTGTACTCAGTAAATACTGGCTAGTCTCATGGATGACAGTTCCACTCTAAAGTATCTTGTTTCCTAAAGAAGCCATGTATTCCTTGGTGATTTCGTGATGTAGCTCAGATGTTAACTGCAGGCATTAATTTGTTAATAATTGCCTTGAAATTTCCAGAAAATATGGCTACTCCTTATCATTTCTGTTTGAAAGGTCTTTCTGTTCAGAACTGACACCAAAAACATCAAAAGGAATTTCATTTCACCACTTCTTCCAGCTTTTTGAGTTGTGTACCACGTACTCAATGGTAATCCCACTGAAGTCTACACCATTACTTTTGTGAGTACTGCCATGAATGTGTTTTAAGAGAGGATCATAACTTTTAAATCATTGAGCAAAATCTGCTGTGATTGAAGGCCCTAAGGAAATGCAAAGTATATTAGTGTCAAAGTTGGAAAGGCCAAGAAAATCACCTACAATTGAATTGTGTGTGTGTAATTGCAAAGTTCAAGTAAATCACTCTGTACCTTATTCGGATTGACATAATTGAATTACAGTGATCTAAACTAGATTGCTGTAAGACTGAATCCAAAGCAGTCTCCCCTCTGAAGAAAAGAAGAAACTCGTGGCCCAGGTCCTCTGATGAGGGAAATTTCCATGAGTGTTACAGAAACAGAAAAGCTGCTTCAGCATAGGTTAACTATACAGCCAGCCTTCTGTATTTCTATATTGCAGCTATAAGGCATAAAGCAAATGCCTGCTCCTGTGGGAACAGAGGTAAGTGCTATGGTTGCATGAAATGCCTTGTGAGTGCACCTTCAGTATACTTCTGTGTGGGCAGCACGATCCAGTACAATCCTGGATTCATGACAGAGTAGGGAAAGTAAATGTTTCAGAAAGTTTGGCAAAAAAAAAAAAAATCACAGTGGCTTAACTTCTGGGAAACACTCACTAGTAATGAATTGTATCTGGAATGACTCTATCTCAAACTTTATCTGGCTAGAGGACTCTCAGCTCCTTCCCACAACTTTCTTCTCTGCCTGACCAGATTTCTGTCATAGACATGTACACAAATAGATGAGAAATAGGCATGTATGAGGTATGAAAAAAATATCTTGAAGGGTCTGACCTTTACAAATCAGTCAGTGCTCTGGTGCCTACCCCTAAGAATGATTGCTACTGGCCATCCCTGTGCTCAGAGTATTTTCTATATATCATATAAAACACATTACGAACCATCCATCTAACTATTGATTCACCTTTCCACTTGTCTCGTGTATATAGATGAACCTAGAGGGGGCTTAAGTTCACATTCACATGCAGAGCCTATAGCTTTGCATCCAAAACTTCCACACTGCAAAACAGTTTGGGCTTGATTTTGAAGAAACAACTACTCTTGTTAATAACAAAACAACGACTTTCCCATTCCGCAGATGTGTTGGTTTATTCTTTAGGAAGCTGAATGGTGCACATGGTGCTCACTATTACAGTGTCTCTGGTTTTGAAAGAAGTGAGGAAGTTTATGGATCTCAGTGCTTTGTCCAGTCACCCACTGCCTTGCAGGCTTGAGGACAGTAAGAGGAACAAAACACAGGATGCTTGGAACAACAAAGCCTTATTATCCAAAGCAAGAAAGACTACTTGGTTGTTTTGTGGTTGTTTTTTTGGGTTTTTTTTTTTTTTGACTACAGTAAATATGCAAAACTGCATGTGAAAGAGACAAGCAGAAGGTCTCTTTAGAACTCTGGGCAGCTGCACAGTTAAATCAGGTCCGTATTTCTTTACTGGGAAAGAAGGAGCCCTGGATGATGTTGACTTACAGCCACATGCACAGTGGCATTTAGGAAATTGAAGGCATTTTTGGTTTGGGAAATGTGTCTGTACTCCAAGACCTTTCATATCCATGAGGTCATTCCACATGTAGTGAGCACACTCAAGCGTGTAAAATGTCCCAGGTGATGCTAAGCAATATGTAGGGGCCTATTTATCTAAGGATCCTGACAACTGAGATATAAGCCTGGAAGGAGACCTCTTCACTTGTAATCTACTTTCATGTTGCTACCACAAGCAATCACAAGTGAAAATTGTATGTGAACAATTGTTTATAAACAGAAATACTGTTCATAAACACATTACATTCTGATACAAAACTAAGTCGTCTGCTGTTCTTTCTTCCCATCTTCCCAAATACCAATAGGAATAAGCTTTCCATACTGTCACATCTCTTCTAATTTCTCACTTGAGTGTATTTCAAGATAATTTATTTCCAATTTTAAAATGTGCCCAAATGAACTTTTATGTAAAATGGTACTTCTCTATCAGGGGCATTTTCTATTAGCTAGTGCTACATGCATTTAGTAGAGAAAACAATCTGTCTTTTAGCCTAGTGTTGTGATCCCAACTTTTTCATGGCAAAGCAGTAGCTTAATCCACTTATATGAAAGCAGCCCATAAAGATATGACCAAGATAGCCTTAAACCAGCTAAGATGGCTAAGAAATAACAGTATATAGACAGTGGAATAGAACTGAAATGAATGCCAAGGGTCCGTGATCAGCTTTGCAATATATGCTCGAATCAGGTATTTGCAGTCGGAGTGCTATCTGTGCTATCGAAGTGCCTGAACTGCCTAGTTTAAAGTTTGCTCTCAGACCTTTTCTTTGAATTGTCTCACAGATGCTCTCTGTTTTCATCTGCTCTGAAGATCCCCAGCACTGCCTGCAGCTGGTGCTCAATCAGGCAGAGGCAAAGCCTGGAGGAAGCACAGGAGCTGCCTGGGTGAGGAAGCATAGATATGGGGGGAAAGGATAGGGTGTTTGCCACATATGGGGCACATGGGACAAGCAATCGAGCCAGAGAGACAGATGTACTACTCAAGGCATTATGGACATAACCCCTGCCCTCTCACTTAGAGATGAACATCTGTTCTCCTCTTTTCTTTATCCCAAGCCCATGACCTCTGGCTGTTGGCACTTCCCTGCTGTGCTCTTCATTCTCTAAGCTTTATCTCTTCTTCTGAAGCAAGACCCAAATGCTGCCTTTGCCAATAATGGTTGTTTGGCTTGCCTTTTCAGATTTTAGGCAAGGCCAAGCTCCCATTGACTTCAGTGCTTTGAGTTCAAAAGGAGCTTGGCCACCATCCATCCAAGTAGATTAGGCCTTCTGTGCATGTGGCTTTGTATGCCTGGCCACAAAGATAAGAACCACAGCCAGCCCTCTTGCCCATGGAGAAATTCTTTCCACAGCAGTGCCATTTAACAAACTGAGTAAGCAGTGCAAATTAACTATCTGCTTTCACCCATTGCCAGATTCATGAAATAAAGGCACTCTCACTGATGTAGTTGTGCTCAAGGTAGCCTCAAGGCCTGAATTCAAGCACACACTCCCCAGGAAATGAAAGAGGGCATCACTGGGTTAAGGCTGCAAGCAGGGTTTTCCTTCATACTAGAGTGGCTCTGGTCTGAGCCAGAAACCTATCTTCCCCCAGCACTGATCCTACTTTCAAGAATATTCATGCCATTCCAGATATACTAATTTCTCCTCTCCTAACGGTTAACTTCAAATACGGTGAAGCTTGCCACAGGAGAGCAGGTGGCTTTCTACTACCTCAGTTCTACTCTCCAGGAGGGCTAAAACTAAATCCATGCCATGTAGGTGTCTGAGGCATTTCTGAAGCACAGGGGCTGCCTTTTTAAGGTGTGTCTCTATCAAGATTCAGGTGGTACAGCACTCAGTTCTATCAATTTGCAAAAGTCATATAATTATTTTATGATAACCTGAAATAAGCCCTGTTCAAACAGAAGGAAAATAAACAACCACAACCCCACCCCTTTCCCCTCGGGAAAAGAAAAACAAAAACAAAAAACAAACAAACAAAAAAAAACAGTAGCTATGCTGCCTTCTCTACTGGTTTGTCTAAACTGATTTGAAATCACACTTCACATTAGATGTGTGAAAACCTTGCCTAAAGATAAACCTCTTAGCTGTGTCCTGGATCAGGGCTGCAGTTCCTGGAAGAGCTTACAAAAGGAAAATCACTAATAGTAATAGCAATAATAATAATAATAATAATAAAAATAGCAATAAAAGCAAGGAAAGATTCAGGGAAAGAATAAGACTATCTTTATCTTGACAGTGCTCCTTTAAAGAAAATCTTCCGTGAAGGGGCTTAGAGCATTAAATTTTGCTTCAGTACTCTTTCACAGTGAGGAAATGCATTATGGAAGGAGATTTTAAACCAATCCAAACACCCAAGTTAGCCCTTTATTTGTTCCTAATAGCGAATGAATGATTAAGCACAAACAGAAACCTTGTAACTATTAGTACAGCTTTCAAAAAGAAGAGAAAGCAAAAATTCCTAGTTCCCTAAACATTTCCCAAATTAGGAAAAACATAGAAAGCTCAGGGAAAAAACAAAAATAAAGACAAAAAACTCTACACCTGACACAAAACTACCATCTTTCACGATTCTCAGTCCTCCGAGTCCCTATGCATATTTCAGTCAATGCAGAATCACAGCCCTCTGACTTGAGAGGAGCTGCCCCTCACCCCCACCTACAAACAACTGGTATCATCTGGTCCTATGTTTTGACAATTATCTATAACATAATTACAAGACTGATGAGTATTGCTGATTAATTATGCCACCCTTCAAAGTTGATCTGGGTACTTATAATAAACAAACACCCTGGTTGGGCAACAAAGGTGATTTTCTTTGCTTGCTCCAGCCAGCAAAGGCTACTAATTTCATTCCACCAGGCAGGGATGTGTTTGGAGACATGCAGTGCTGCTTCTGCTCTAGTTTTCAGCTGCACCCTGGTTTCCCCCTCCTGAATGATAAATATTTCCTCTTCACTGAAAGCTATCCAACAAGGGTGATGTGTGATACTAATGCATCACTGATGCTTTCCTCCTCTAATTATGCTCAAACATTGCTTTTCTTTCTTTTTCTCCCTGAACAACTACTTTGTCTTCTTTTTTTTTTTCTTTTTTTTTTTTTCTTTTGCATCAACATGTACCAAAGCATTAAACAAGACATTCCATTAATTTCTTCATCATCATAACTTAAGCCTGGGACATACCCTTTAAATATTCATTCAGCTATGAAAACTGGGCATTAAAATTTTAATAATGTCAAGCTCATTTGAACTGAGCTCCTGAGGGACTATTAGGATACAATTAGAATAAATATGATGATTGATTTGTTGTAAAGGTTCACCTGTCCACATCTGTTAGTGGCCAGAATCAGCAAGCCACCTCTGGCATCCCTGCCGATAGCTTCAGGTTATTTACTCCCTTCTCCCTCACCCCCATTGACTTTTCACTTGGCTGCAAGCTCAACCCCCAACTTTCTTGCGTTTTGTATTCAGCTGGGATAAGGTTGGAAGAGGCAAACCAGAGAGGCCTCGCTGAGAAGAGACAACTCAGGCGACTGGCCTTTCCTCCCCCCTCCTCTCCTTGTGCTGTGGCATTTGATTAAAGACAGCGTTGATCAGAGCCACTAGAAGTTCAGCCATAAACTTTCCAGCAGTATTAGCCATTAACCTTTTTACAGTATGTGTCTGAACTCCAGGGGTCTGATTCTTCTGTGTGGATCAGTAGGAAGTCTACGCAACATTGACATGTTTGAACCAATGTAGAGGAGAGCAGGGCTTGCTGCTTTCTAGCAACGTCCTTCAAAATTGTAGCATCTCAAGATGTGACGCAGAATAAAAAAAAGCACAGCGAAGGAAACCAAGCAGGAAATCATGCTACTTAGGAACCTTCTGTTTCAAACACCGGCTGTTCTCAAATACACAGACAGATAATTAAAAGATTTCCATCCACTGGGTGGGTGTTGAGAATATTTGAAAATTTGGTTCAGACTATACTGTCTCTCCCCACAGTGTGAACTAGGTGCTTGGTGGTGTAAGTGCAAAATGGGAAAAGTCAGAACCATGACCAGAAAGAATAAACTACTCACTGATTCTTTCAATTAGGGTATGATGCAAACCTCTCTGTACTTCAAGTAACCCCAATCTAGCTATAAATCTAGCCCCTGTTAAAGTTTTTGAGGTTTTAACATCAGTCTCCTGACATATGGTGCTTTCCCTAAATCCTCAGCTTCTGGACCCTCACAACTTTTTAACACAAATTTTAATACCAGAATAAAAGAAAATTCTTAATGCTCAAAACAGAGCTAAAGGAAAATGAATACATGGAAATAAAATCTCTTATTTATATTACCATATCATACATGATTGCTTGAGATAATTTATGATTGATATATCTTTGCAGAAGGCAATATTAATGTTAGAAGCATTATTTGCTTTTTACTGTTTCAGGCTGTTTCTTTCCTATCTGTGCTTTGCTTAAAGAGGATACTGATTCTAAATCTGTCACTTTCTTTTTCAAATTCAAATCAAGTCCAGTTCCCGATTCTCTGCGTTTTCTTTCCTCCTGCATTTACTATTCCAAACAATTAAAAAATATGTAAAGCTGTCCCCAAAACCCCAAAACCACCTTTGATTAAATTTTATAGAAAAAAAAATAAATGCGTATGCATCTCTTTACAACAATCCTTAAACATAGCATCTGCTTTTAATGCCAGCAGCTCATTGTTGATTTTCTGTAAGGGACCTAGCATTTTAGTTAGGGTACTTACCAAGGAAAGATAATCCCTCATAACAGTTACGATCATTTGAGATCAAGGGGTCTGTTTTTAGTGTTTGGTATGTTCTCCAATATTTGCTTTGTTACCAAGATCTTTCTAACCACAGTTCTTAAGTCTCCTATGCAAGTGACATTTCCCATCTGAACACGTTTGCCCTTCTAATCTCTGCATGAAAGAATGTAGTTACTCAATGAGGGAACTGTAGGTCAAGTTAGATGACCATCCTTGTTATTTGCCATAAGGCAACGTAACTTAGGTGACAAAGTAGAATTGGTGGGTGCTTCTAACCTGACAGCATAACGTAAAAGTTTCCTGGGTTAAGACTGCTGTGGACAATGAGGCCATGAGCCTCTGCTGGCTTTTTAAGCCGTGCCCATTAGATTCCTGAAAGCGTCCACAAGAACAAGATGTCAGCCTGTGCTAGTACAACAGGCTGTTATCAAAGGTGATTCAGTGTAATGGGTGCACCCTACTCAGGTACAATTTCTATGTCTTTCTGGGGCCCCCTCCCTATCCCAAAGAAGAGGTGATTTAAAATAAACTCAGCCCATTGCACACTACTATACGGAGACCAGAAAGGGAGTAAATGGTCACTTGATGTTTTCTCAGAGGGAAAGGAGCAATTTGGAAAGTCTGAACCCTACTTGCTGTGAATGCAAAGTGTGAAAAGATACAGCCTTGAACTCCTTTTCAAGTCTATTATCTATCATCTTCTTCCCCACTTAGTTTTCTCTGTGGAAAAGGGGTTTAGACAGTAATCTTTACCTTCAGGGCCCATTGTGAGGATTAATTAGATATTATTCCTACAAAATTGTGAAGTTCTAAAATGCTATATAAGCTCTCAGTGTTATTATAACGTGCCATACTCTGCATAACGTATACCTTCGCAATATTACCCCTTGGTTGTTCAAGACTACAGAACTGCTGCTTCTAATTGAGTTAATGGCTTCATAGGTTGGTAATTTAATAAAACAGACTGCTTAAACCAGCAAAGTTTTGATTAAATGGTGTGTGTGCAAAGGGGAATTTATATTTGTTAGAGGCTTCATGAATCCACAGCAGCAAGGCAAAGATAATGCCTGTATAATAGTCAATTATACAGGGAGGAAGGAAGGACAGAGCTGGAAGCCATCTTGGACAACAGTGTCATGTATTGCTGTAGTCAGATATTTTAAGCTGGTCTCAGGAGTGTGCACTCCTGAGACCAGCTTAAAACGATGGGGTGCAAATACAGATCAGACACTGTGCTTCTCCCTCCTCTTCTATTATTTTTCTGAGTCAGGGAGGCTTTACTGTGGGCTATCATGGCCACAGTGAGAAGCTGCGCTGCTTCTTTCCAGCTTCACTTACACTCGAACGGACACACAGACACACATGCAGGTCTAGCTGTAATGCCACAAGGAGACTGGGAAATATGGGGGAAAATCTATTTACTTATGAGAGAACTTTTCTTGCACTTAAATCACGGGCATCTCATGAAACTGCCCTCCTGAGGTAAACATCCAGCCTTGACCATGCAGAGAAATGGGCTGCTTGGAGACCTCCAGAGGGAGCTCTTGGCTGCCTGAATTTAGATATCTAAATTAGACAGACCTGCTTTCTTAGATGGAGAATTAAGGATTTACTCCAGGAAATCTGCTTCATTAGGCAGTTACAATGAAGTTAGTTGCTTTAGAACAAAGGCTGCATTGTACCTTTGTCTCCAGCAAATGCCTGGTCACAGGAATTTTGGACACTGGGAATAGATGCAGTGGCTTCTTCTGTCTCCTGGAGCTGGTAGGGAAAGTCTTCTGTGAGCTTTAGGGAATAAAGGAACTAATTCCTCCATCTTGGCACTTTTATGTGCTGTAAATACCAATTCATAGCTACATCTGTACCAGCACTGCTGGGAGTTTAAAATGTTGTTCTTGTATCATCTCTCAAGAGCTCCAACTTAGGCCAATATAAAACCATAGTGATCCTTTCTTTTGTGTCCTATGTCCTTCTGATCCCAAAGAACTAAATGCCAACACCCACAAAGCTAACAAGAGGTTTCACAGCTATTTGCTGAACACCGATAGATATTCAAGAACAGGTCCAAGCTGCAAAGTTTCATCTGTCAAAAGTTAGGCACAAACTTTCCAAGCTAACGGCCAGGCACAAAATTCAGATCCCGATCAAGCACAGCCAGCTTAGGAGGACATTTGGCAGTTGTGGTGTAGGCTGGGCTCATATCTCATTCAGAAATCTGGCTCAATTAAACAGTTACTCATTGACATCTTTATCTGACCCAGCCAAGATCACCAGCACTGACATCTGCATTTCTGCAGGGCTCCATTCAGACATGGAAAGCTGGTGAGGTCCCATGTGGACATGGGAATGCTCGGCCTTGCAGATTCAGCTGGAGGCTGAGGGTCTCAGGCTGAGCCCTGGGCAGGCTCTCTGGCAGGAAGAGCAGTATTTTGTGTCTGCAAAGGAGCCAACATAGTTTGCACTTTGTGTGGAGAGAGCTGGCTCAGCAGAACCAACAAATATTAGGAGAGTGGAAAGTCTGACATCAAAACTGGATGATTTTCCTTCTCTCTAAATGTGGTGCCACAGCTGGACAACAGGTTATTGGCACTGATACTTGTTAGACTCTAGTCTGACTTATGGTGGGGTCAGGCTGCTTGATGAAAGTCGTCCTCCTCCCTATTAAAAACTGAGTTTTGCTGAAGTTCAGCTCATCGTGGAGCTTTTAAAAAAGGCTCAGGGCAATTTTTTTGCTGCTCCAGGTGCTGTGCTCATTCCCCACAGGAATCTTACTAAAGCATCATCAGAATGTGACTTCGATTAACAGCAATATCATGCCGGGCCAAAATGCCCTTCTTTCCCCTGTGACAAGCTCACTTGAACCAGCGCTGGACAAAGAGAATTCAAGATTCAGCTGCTTCACGTGACATGGTGTGTGCGTGTGTGTGTTTTAACTAAATCATTTATGGTCAATAATGCCAGGTTATTATAGGTCAATAACTTTCAATTATTCACTAGCCTTGCTGTGCTCCCACTGTCAGGCAGTACACCAGCATGTCGGCTCTTGAGAAGCAAAAAGCTCATGATGAGAGCTTTGGAAAAGCAAGCATGAACACAGCTTGAGCACAGGAAGAGTAAGCAGAGAAGAGGGAGAGTGTGAAAAGTCTTGGTTGCTCACACAGGTATCTCAAGGAACATGTGAGACATACTCTGTCTCGTGCTTGCAGGCACAGTCAGCCCCAAAATTCATTATTCCTGGATCTCAGATGGTCAGATGTGAGGGAGTCCAGATCCCAGGGCTGCATGACCACAGAACTGGTCTTGAGCTAACACTGCCTTTCATTAAGGCCTACAAGCTTGGGCTTAATGCCACAGTAGCCTGGGGGCTGTATAGAAATCTGTGCATGGACAGTTAATAGTCACAGTTATCTGCTCTGTAAGAGGAGACGAGTATCAGCTTTGTTCAAATATTGATGAAGAAACAAGAAAAATAGAAATCAAAAATTGCAAAATAGGAAAATGAGCGTGCTGCTCCCAACCAAATTGTTGGGACAGCAAGATAGGGCACTGGAGCTGTGGGATGAACTCATCTCTTGTGAAGGGCAAGCAGTGTAAAATGAGCTTCTGTCGGGGAAGGGGAAGCACAGCATCTGTCCAAGACAGGGAGAGGAAACAAAGAAGAGTAACTCTGTATTTCTGAAGAAAATTGGGTAAATAAACTATCTGCCTGGAAGGCTGTGGGTTTTTTTTGTTTGTTTGTTTGTTTGTTTGTTTTTAAGCAGCGTATTGAAGCTACTTCCACCTGCCTCCTCTGTGAAGCAGCCTGGCACCGATAACAATTGTGTAGAGAGAGACTCAGCTTGGGGAAAAGCGTCACCTTTCCTGATGTCTGAGGTTGTGGCCGCTGCTGGAGGTAACATCCCTGGCAGCCTTGGCTTTGTTGACTCCTACATCTGCAGAGCTGCCATGGGTGATGAGGAGTTAATGAGAGCTCTGAAGAGCTGGTCGGTTTTGAATGTGAATAATGGGAATACTCTCCTTCAATCGCGTATTCAGCACAGGGATGTACAGAGGTATAAAGTTAATCACTAGCTGGGCCACCCCTATTTCCAGAAAAAGAACTTTAATACCTCCTTTATCCAATGAAGTACCATTGTTATACCTGCATATTATGAAGGGTTTATTAAACCGGTGATAATCTATTCAAGATAAAGTGATCTGTATGGCCAACTGAGCACAGATCAGACAGAATGATGGGAGGTTATTGTTAAAATATGCAAATTCACATCCTATTGAAATGCAAACCCTCCAGATAAGATTTTTTAATAAATCTGGTCTTTTTTCACTGCATGAAGGTAACCTAATGTTTATTGACTTCAAGACCATATAATGGAACGTAATATCTATTAGTCAGATCCTTGCCTCTCGATTACTGGAGGTACATGTTCTGGCTCCTGAAGAATTTTTGTTTTATAGTTTGGTACAAAAGAAAAGAGATTAAAAACCCCAAAATTAATTAACTTCTCTCAATTCAACACCCCCCTTCCTCTTCAACTGCTGTCATTAGTTACCCAAGTAAAAGGAAGCAGTACCCATCAGCTGAGAAACTGCCCATTGCTTTCAGTATTACAGAAAACAGCCAAAAGTAGAAATGCTGCAAGTGCTGAGCTCTTCTGTTTGGCAAAGGATGAAAATCAAGGCTTTTGGATGCCTTGTCCTACCAGGGAAATTTGTGTACAGTTTTATTTTACCTTTCTTTAAAATGGGATTGTGAATAGCTTGACCTGACTTGTGTGTGTACAGGTTTCTGGGCTGTTTAATGCATGTATTCAGCATGGGTTTTTTTTCATCTGAGGGGGAGAGGTGGCTACAAAACCAGATTCAGTTCCAGATACCAAAGCAGCAGCTGAAATAAAGGCTGTTACTTCAGTGAAACGCCAGTGCTGCAATAGCAAAAGTTAAGAGGCCATTTCCTCTTAAAGGTCGCTTCTTTAAAATCTACATGCTGATACCGATTGATCCAAGACTCAGTATGCCACGTGGAGGTGGCAGGTTTGTTTCTCATCCCAGAGTGAAGGTCAGCAGAGTAAAGGGAGATTGAAATACAGCTTCCCAGCTCCTTGGAAAAACCTTCCCAGCTGTTTTGAGGTGAAACAGGGATTGCAATCATGTCTAAGGGTTCAAAAGACAACTGAAGCTGAGCAAGGCAAGATGTGTAAGCAGCTGCTGTACTCTCATATACCTGCAACAGCTGCATGTTTCTTGACCCAAGCAATCCTGTATAGACAGGGCTATACAACAGCCTGAGGACAGACTCTTCACATACAAATGAAACCCTTTACAAATTTGCTCATCTCTCTCTCAGCAGACCTCTGGCTTTCACCATAGCTGAAGAGTAACCACAGTTAGGCCCTTCTGGACAGCTTGCAGGTTAGGGTGATGGGGATGTGTATAGAATGTGCTGCCTGCCTGTGTGCCTGCGGTGGGAGCAGCACTTCCCATCCCCAGCCCACACAACTGCCAAAACATAGCCTCTCTGCCCAGGCACCCTTCTCATCAGTCACTTCACTAGGTATACCACCAGTTACAAATTAGCACTTAATCAAGATAAATCCCATAGGAAGGATATGGATAATATGCAATGCATTAAGCCTGCAAATTAAGATGGTCTGATTTAGCCCTGGCTTTAAAACTCCCCGGCTTGCATTAGGGCTAATGATGAATGGATGTACGTCCCTGGTTGGACAGGAGCTCTGTCAGGGCACAGCTGCCCAGCAGTGACAAAGTGAGTGCAGAGCAAGTACTCTGCTCAATGTTCATTAGGGCCTTCCACACTCTCCCTGCTTGGGAATGTGCTTTCCCTTGCCATGGATGGTTGTAATAGTGACACTTCTCCAGGATCTATTGACTTAATGGTCCTAGAGTTCATTAATGAAAACTATCTGGGGGCACAGGTAGCTGTGTCATTTGTCCATTGATCAGAGTGGGGAAACTGAGTCATTCGGGGAAATATTTGGCATGCAGGGAAATTTTTTACCTGACCTGCAGCATGTTGAATGATTTCAGAGCACTGGTTCTAAACAGGACCCTCCCCATCATCTTGCTTAGACACTCTCTGTCACACCTCGTTCTGCCAGCCAGCTGCAGGGATGTAGGTAACATTCTGACTTATGAAGCATAGCCCAAGTTACAGCTCAATGCCCTGAACTCTCCGAGCTGATTAGAGGAGGGGCAGTGAGAGAACACTCTCCTGCTCAATTCCCCAACTACAGAATGAGTGATGCAATAGGATGACGCTCAGTGATCCAGGTGCAAATACACGTATTCCTATTGAGCATCCTTCTCCATGCTGCATCATGCTTTGCAAACATTAAGTCAAAGATTGTTTCTGTGACCATGTGAGCAGTCACAGAACTCTGGCAAGCTCCTCTTTCTGCCTCAGTTCCTGTAAGACCACACACACACACACACACAAAAAAAAAAAAAAAAAAAAAAGCCTTTCATCTACTATGTATAGTTCAGAAAATATTCTCTGAGGGAGGCCAGGGAGGAAGAAGACCCCTTAGCATCACTCACACACCCACCACCCCGGATGGGGTCCACCTGGATTGCTATATGCCTGAATAAGATTGAATCCTGCAGAATGCAGGGGGGCTGCTGTTGTGGGAGAGGCTTCAAGAGAAATCAGTGTAATTTTATCAGCTGGCTACGGTATGATAGGGGTTAAAAGGCTTTCTTCTGGCTGCAGAAGTAATCTGGAAAAGGAAATTTCTTTAAAATAATAATCATGGCAACATAAGGGTTTAAAATATACTTTTCTTCATCTTTGCGTTTCTTCACATTTGTACTAGTGTGCAAGCTCATCACAGTAGGGTCTCTCTCCTTTATGTGGTACTTCACTTATTACTGGGAACAACTGATTTCTACAGCGTGTCTCTATCTTATGGCTTTTTAAGATATGGATGCTGTCATCATATTCCCTAGAGATGTGTTCTGGTTCACAGAGAGGCTGTTTTATATAATCTCCTGTGAAAAACTAAAACAGCAGCAGAAACAACAACAATGAAACAAACCACTTCTTGATAAAAACAAGTTGTGGAACAGGCAACAAATATCGCACCAAAAAGTGGTGGAGGTAACTCACATGGTCATGCTTCTCATCCCACAGGAAAGTTAGATCACACACATCCCAAGATCAGCCATGTCACCCCATCCCAGGAGGAATATCTGTTGCTTTACCAAACAATATCAGAGATTTTCAAGAGTCAAGTGGTTTGAGAGAGGACAAATAAGTCATAGCAGTGTTTCTGCATGATAAAAACAAGGCCCCAGCATGGTTTGCTGCCTCCAGTGTGGTATGAATGACATTGCACATCTTTTGGTGCTGCTGCTCAGTTGTCCTAAACGCTTCTCAGTCCAACACACAGGAACAAGCATGGTAATGAACTTGTCAGGAATCATCAAAGCCAGTTTATCTTGTTACCACCATGACTTTTTCATTGCCAGGCGACGCTTCAAGCCACATATTAGTATCAAGAAAGCTAATATGCAGATTATGCAAGAAAGAAAGGTGCCTTTTTTGTCCTCTATTCGTTGCTTTTATTTACATCCCCTCTAAGATAAGAGGCCAGTAAATCCTGGTCTTCAAGAAAGAAGATGTCTTTGCATTTCAGGAGTGAGATTATGGTGGGTCCTTGTTAATTTGATAGCCCTGGAAATATATATTGAGGTGAAGGAAGAGGACAGGGCTGTGCCAACTGTATAAGTAAGTCTATGTTCCTGGGCATGGGCTAGTACTCAAATGGACCATGTTTCTGTCTTTATTTGTAACACAAATTAACACTGTGGATTTGAAATGTTGACAATGCATGTCACTTAAAGACCTAAAGAACAGAGCTTAAAGCAGGAAAAAAATACAAAAACAGAAACTACTGGTGAAGGAAGAATGAAGTGAGGCAAGAACTGGAAGTGGTGAGTGAATACCGAAGAACTGCTGAATAAAGGAGCTGAAAGTAGAAGCTGAAAAAATCTTATAAAACAGAAGTATAATGAGTACTGTCATGGATGATTATGAGGGTTTGAACCTGTCACCTACAGTAACAAGAGCACTGGCCTTTCTCACTTGACCTCGGGAGATAATGCTGTTAGCTGAGGTTATAGAGGGCAAGTGATGAGTTGCTGTTCAAATACAAAGCAAAGATGTCCTTTTACTTCAGATAATTAAACGAAAAACATAAACAAACAAGGCTGAAGTTAAGGAATTACCTGGCAAAGTCCCTGAAATCCTCTATGAAATGCTGCTAGACAGTCTCCTGTCTGCGGCATTCACCTATCCTTACAAAATGGCATTATCTTGGGGATATTCTGCTCCCAAGTGTCTGTTTAGAACATGCTAATCTTAATACAACCAGACTAATGTATACACTCACAGCCACATCTCCTGGAGTTGTGGGGTGCCTCACAGGACTCTGAATTCATCCAGAAATTCTTTCACGGCCTTGCTGAAGTGCAGTCATTTCTGGGTGGTAACACAGATTCCATTTAACCATACAGCACTCAGCTGAGCAAGACAGTAAAAGTGATGGGAGAAGGTAAATTCCTGTGCTCAAAGGACAGGAACAAACTTTATAATTTTTTTTTTAACTATTATGTGCAATTCTAACAACCATTCAAACACATTTCACAGTGATGAATACTCAAAAAAAAGCAAAGTTTCCAAGGCATGTGTACAAATATTAAAGGATGAGGAATGCTTCATTTCCACAAAGACTTTTGTCTGCTTATTCAGTCAGGAATATGAAACTGTATGAATTTGTTGATCAATCACAGCTTACCAACACAGCCTGAAGAGTGAATATGCATAGATAACAATCTACATATGCAAAGAGAGGGAAAAAAGCAACTTATAGTTACGAATAATTACAAAGGGTGAATTAAAAATTTGCCAGTAATTAATATAAAGTCTTTGGGACGAGGAACTACATCAACCAGCCAGCAATTTATTTAGCCTAGAAATCAGGAAGAGGCTTAGCTACTATCAACAGTTTGAAGTTCTGGTCCAGTTGGAAAAATGGGGTGCAAGTTGTAAGAACAGGCTCCGGATGGACCTACACAAGTTCATGCAGTGGCAAGGAATCAACACTGCCAGTACAGGGAGATTTTTCATTGTCATGAGTTTTCTCTTTTGATTTTATTTTTAAATTTATGACAATACAAGAGTACCTTCTGCAAGACTACTATCAGCCAATGCATCAAGCTGTGAGGCTTAGCTTGCAAAATGATCGGATTTTGAATTTTTCTTCATATGAAGCCTTTTCTACAAGCATATAACTTAAGTTATATATAATTGTTATTTAGGCCGACCTGCACCAAATCATTTGACACTGCAGGCAGGAACCATAGGAAACAGATTAGCAAATGTTGTTGTTTTTAATGACAAAAATATTGTGAGAACTGGCAGAACTGCTCAGGAGTTCCAGTTTTCAAAATCACTTTCCAAAAACCTGGACAAAGATGTTTTGATTATCTCTTCATCTGTTCACGATACTTAGTTTTCTCATTTGAAAGTCAAATAAGCTGATGGCATTTGAAATGAGAGGCACTGCCTGATGTATGTGAATGAGCGTCAAGGATTTCTCTGCAGAGTGGTTCAGAAAGCTGCCAATCTGTGTGTGTGTGTATGTGTGTGTGTGTTTGTGTGTGTGTGCGCGTGCAAAAGTAGTTACTACACTCCTGACAAAAACACCAGGTCTGAAGCATGAACCTCTGGAGCAGTGGGCTTGAGCTCCACAATTTGCCTTGAGAAGCCAGCAGCTGCCAGCTGGAGGCTTCTAAACCTCAGATCTTCAGAGCCAGAGAGGACAGGGCTTGTCACATGCGTTTCTGATGTTTTTATTTTCTTGCACACATTTTAAGAAGGGACAGGAAGGAAGCTGGGGAGGTGAATTCAACTAAAACTAAAATGCACAAACTATTTTTTCCCTATTTTCTTGCAAACATTTTGTTTACCATTTTCCATAAAGAATGATAACATTTGAAACCTATTATTCTTTTTCTGAAATCTTATTTTCTTTCCTGAACTACCCTCCCTCGTATTTCAACATACAGTCAGCTTGAACTTAAATAAAACAGCAACCACAAAAGGATGCATTTTGTAGTGATTATCGTGGCTGAAAAGCCACATTTTATACACACATGCACCATTCCAATCAACCTTTTTGCCACTATGTCATCTGTACTTATATTGCAGCCCCAATATTGTCTTTTATACCTCCAATTCCATACTGTGAACACCTTAATCACTGTTCTCCTTCAAAGCTATTCTAAGGACTAGATCAACTAATTATTTTTGAACTGCTTTAGAGATGAAGAACAGAGGGGCAATTCCGAACACTAAATCCTTATACCTACTAACACTAGGGTCCAGATATCAAGTTTGAAGTACCAATACTACTTCAGAAGTTGTAAATAACATCCAAAATCCAGAGGTAGAAATTTTGGGTCATGAAGTAATGTTACGTTCAATACAGTGTTAAAAATACAGATAGATAGAGAAGTTATTCCCAGGCTACATCCTATTAAAACCCATCATTTAAAGGAAAAAGGGAGGAGAAATTAACAGAGAAAAAAAAATACCAATGAGATATGCGATAGAATTATCTCCAAGAAGGTTACAGCAGCTGCTCTAAGACTCCTCTGTAGACATGATTATTCCTGGCTGGGAGAAAAGCCCCATTAAAAAGCATTCCTGCTCCCTCTCATGGTTATGGGACACCATCCTGTAGAGAAATCATTGACAAGCCTGCCTTTTTCTAAAAGGGTTAGCCAAACAAATTGTCTTTCTTGCCAGAGCTCCTCTCCTTGCTTTTGCCCTTTTGTCTTTCTCTCTTCTTGTTATAATCAGAAGTGAACATTGTGGCACGTTAATTAAAAAAAGTAATAGCTGCAACAGAGAAAGAAGAGGAGCTGTAAGGTGGGGGAAGCTGAAGGGGGACAGTAACTGCAGTCCTAATTAATAGAATTACTCTCACTTGAAAGCCAACCTGATGAGGGGAACTCTTGTCCTTGAATAAATACTCTGTGTATCTGCATATGTATGCATATGTGCCTCTCACTCTCTCTATATATACGTGTGTACGTAAACACAACTACTCTGTTGCTTAGCAGCCTGTAGTGCCCTTTCATGAGAAAACAAAATATATGCAACAAATCTTCTCAAAAACAGCAAGTTCCATGAGCATATTTCTTTTCTCATAGCTACTTAGACAAGGTGGAGAGTGGCCCTGAAATTAATGTCTCATCCAACGGACAAAGGCAGAACTAAGCTAATTGGATTCCCATCTGTTCCAAACATGGTCTCAACATCACACAACAATAATAAATAATATGGTAATCATGGCTAGCAATTAATCTTTTAGTTTAGATTTTTTAACCAGTGCTGACTGGATCCTGATTTCACACAAATATAGTTTGCTGTCAGGATGTATCCACTGGACAAAAATCACAGCCTGACCACACACAACCATATCAGCTCTTTGGATGTATTTTAAGAGAGCAAGGGCTGTCTAATTTAAATGCTTCCTACAGCAAAATACTAACTGGAACTTCATAGTCTAATTTTAATCTAAATCCAAAACAAATGTGAACCAGACAAATGACTGTACAAAGTGACACACACACTTCTTGTTTAACATTTTCCTGGGATGAGGCAGGACTGATTAAACCTTTTCCATTTCATTTGCAAATACAAGCAGCATGCCTGTCCCACTGGGGTCTCAGCCCACCCATTGACACCTTCATTTTCCTTTTGTCACTTTATCATCACACACCCTTGGTTAATTATTTGAACTGCAACCTGATCAGCTCGAGTACTGTCCTCTTGTCCTGTGCCAGTGCAATAACTGAAATAGTAGTTTTGGGCCTCTCACTACAAGAAAGACATTAAGGCCCTAGAGTGTGTACAGAGAAAGGCAACAAAGCTGTGACAGGTCTGGAGCAGAGGTCTTATGGGGAGCAGCTGAGGGATTTTTCAGTCTAGAGAAGAGGAAGCTCAGAGAACAACTTATAGCTCTCTAGAACTCCTTGAAAGGAGGTTGTAGTGATGTGAGAATCTGCCTCTTCTTCTGAGTAACTTGCAACAGGATGAGAGGGAATAGCCTCAAGCTGTTCCAGGAAAGGTTCTGGTTGGATAGCAGGAAGAATTTCTTCTCAGAAAAAGTGATTAGGTACAGGCTGCTCAGGGAGGTTGTGGAGTCACCATCCCTGGAGGTGTTTAAGGAAAGGGTAGATGTAATACTTAGGGAAATGGCTTAGTGGGCATTATTGGTGGTAGGTGAATGACTGGACTTGATGACCTTAGAGAACTTTTTCAACCTCAGTGATTCTATGATTCTGTGATTACTTCTCTTAGGGCTCATCAAAAGAAAGATGAAAATAGAGTAGACTTCTGATGCATCCTTACAATTATCTCAGAATGAAATTACTATTAATTCAAGGGATTTCCTCATATCAATGTGGATTTTATCTTTCTATAAAGCTTAACTAGTCAATCACCCCATATATTGATGTAGATTTCTAATGTCCACAGCAGCAGGTGGCAATGAGTTCCTTAACTCCACCATTTGCTACATTAAAATCACCTCCTTTCTTTCTGACCTGGTTCCTTAGTAGTTTTATTCAGGGTTCCGTTAAGCAGCTTTCTTTCTTGTAACAGAGCTACAGGAAAGAAGCAGAGCTAAGCCATGAAGATGATACTCCATATTGATGTGAGCTCTTAAATGTCTCTTACATCCCAAATCTGAAATAGCCATCATTTAGTGGTGAGAGAAATGCTCTTTATATGGCTATAGTTATAAACAGATGGATAGATATAAGGTGATGTATGGAGCTGGAACAATCAGTTAGTAAAGTTTATAAAGTACTTTGGGGGTCCATCTGGATGGAAGGTACTATATTAATGTGAGGCTGTTATCAGTGCCTCCTAACAGCACCCAACTATCT
Organism: Cyrtonyx montezumae; assembly: GCF_038088225.1. Taxonomy (NCBI): domain Eukaryota; kingdom Metazoa; phylum Chordata; class Aves; order Galliformes; family Odontophoridae; genus Cyrtonyx; species Cyrtonyx montezumae. Next base: position 17,217,436 of record NW_027071992.1, read on the forward strand.
CTTAGCACTTTTTTGGATGGACAGTTACAGAAAACACATAAAATATATTCCTCGGTAGATATTTCACCCAAACTCTTTTACTTGCAATAGCAGAGGTCTAGGCTTTCATTTGTACAGACCATTGCCATTTGCAGTCACAGGGAAAAATCCGCAATAGCTCAACTCATGAAGTTGCTGGATTTGTTATGTTTGAACAATGAGGTTTCACAGCACAGCCGTGGAAATAAATAGATGGTTTGGGAATTTGCTAGTGGCAGGTCTCTTGCTGCAGCTGGGGACAGGATAACTGAAAAGACAGTGATGGGAAAGGCAAAGGTGTTGTTGGGTTTTCTTTTTTTTTGTTGTTTTTTTTTTTACTTTCTTTTTTTTTTTTTTTCCCCTGGAGAAATGCCAATAATTAAATTCAAGTTGTTAATGATTGAAAAAAATAGACCATCATTCTGGTGACAAGTGGATGTCTTGTGTGAATGCTGGGCATCAGAAGAAGTTGCACAAAATGACCACTTTCCTTGTGGTGTCACTGACAGTTTGAAGACTATGGCTGGGGGAAATGGAGAAGGATTAATTTTACAAGAAATTGTGAAGATTGCTTCAGGACATGACTTGCAAACCAACAAAAAGATGCCACTGAAGCTCCTCCACAGTGATGTGACAATTTCCATTCTCATAACATTTTCTTGGCTAAAGACACCATTTTGTATGAAATCAGGGAGTATTTTCACAGAAACGTGGAGCTTGAAGTCTATTTTTTTTTCATGAAATAAATTTATAACTATGTATTTATTATTATTGTTTTCTGTACATCCTGGATGCCCCAAAGATTTCAATCTGGAGATGCTGCTGGAAGAAGTGCATTAACTTCCTATGCTGCCATCATTTTCTGCTGTGAGATGGCTTCCCAAAATTCCCATAACATTTAGTAGGCTAACACTTGATGAGCTTTTTCTAAGGCCAAAGTTTATAACATATACCATACACATGTAATTACAGGATTGTGGTCTATGGAAGAAGAGATGAGCATGAGCTAACTAAATTGCTATTCACAGCATAGTGCCCTTTTCAGTGATAGCTATTTGTTTATTCATTCACTTACTATGTATACATGGAATCAGAATATTCCATGGACAATTTTAAGGACTTTATATAATTATTTTTGTAAACTGCTTTTTTTTTGTTGTTGTTTTGTTTTGTTTTTTAAATAGGGAAAGAGAGCATTTTCATGTCAGTTTTAAACTGAATTGTTTACCTTTTGCCTACAGACCTAATTTCTACTTATGTTGCACTTAAAATGGCATTTAAACCCTTGGTTAGAGAGAGTCTTAGAATAAGCTGTTTCTTTACATCAGCTCAATTCTCAGTTGAAGCAGGCTGGAAAAGTGATCTTAGAATTGTCCTTTAGTTACCAAAGAGCCTTCTTGGGCACAGGGGTTAGTTCACTCAACTCTTCATTTTCTGAACTTTGAATTTGTCATTAACTATCAAGACGATGATCAACCAAGATGAAGATAATTTCTCAGGGAGATCTGAAAGAAGAGATCATCGTGAACTCATCTTCTGATTTATAAAGAGCTGTCCATCTTCATTTCAGTACAAGAAAAGAGAGAGCAAATAGGACCTTTTAACAATTCTGAGAGCATGGAAGCTACATAGTTCTGTTGGACTAATACTGACATTTCTGAAGGTCATTATGTTTGACAACTCAGAGACAGAACTACAAGGTAATAGATATGCGAGCAGGTAGATTTCAACTGTTTTCTGTCAGATGCTACCTAAGACATCTGTAGTCAAATGACAAAGCATGAAGGAGGTAATACAATGACCCGGTGTTCATAGGTATAGAAACAAAGAAAGAACTACACAGCACATAGGAATTCACAAAGCACCCATTACCATAGCAGTATTTAGATGATGAGTAAAGCTATTCAGTGTAGCATAAAGAAGCTTGCACATTCAAAAAGCTTACATTGAGTCCACAAAAACTGCAGAAGGAACAGTGTCAGTCTATAGAAAGCATATATACTGTATGAATAATTGTTTCCAAAGAGGACTAAGAGATGGCTGAGGAAGTCAAGGTCAGATTATTATTATTTCTTTGACTACAGCAGCTAGACAGCTCTCAAATAGTTGATGTGAACAGCTATAACAGAACAATGCCATTAAAACCCAACTGCCAGAGCTTGGGAAATGACATTGCTGAAACACTACCAAAGTCTTGGCAGGTGAATATGAATGTTCACACTGTTAAAAACTAGTGTTTGTAATTACTGTTTTATTTCACTTCAGTAAATTCTCCATTTCCAGAGAAGCCCAATGATAAGGATAAAGAATTGAATCAACATACATTTTGGGCTTGTATAAGCCAACAATCTTTACCTTGATCATAGAAGGATCAAACAGAAACTTCAATCTCCATTATTGCTAGCCAGCTCTTGATATTGCTATTTCAACAACTTTCACAACTGTGTCTATTAGTCTCATTAACAGTAATCATTTGCATTGTGAGATGAGCCTGGTCCCAACTTGTAAGAGCAATAACTGCTGTAGAGCAGTAACATCACAACCTAGGTCCTAGTTCAGCAGAGAACTTAAGCACATGCTTAAATTTAAACACAGGCATCCACCTTTTCAGCTCTGCATGACAGGAGCTTGTGCTCAACCTGCAGCATGGGACAAGGAGGCAGCAGATGGGAAATTGGCACAGCAGGGACTCATACAGCATGGTTGGCTACATGGTTTGTTTTTTTGTTATTTATACCTGTAGGGATGAGTGGGGAGGGAGGGAGGAAAAAGAAGAGAAGCAAGCATGGAAACGGCAGGAGGAGGAAAAGAATGAAATCAACACATTACACATTGTGGCATAAGGACTAAGAAAAGTTTCCTAAAGAGATAGGTTCCTTAGAGCTGTTTGTCTGTTTGTTTGTTTCTGTTTTTGTTTTCTGTTTTATTATTATTATTATTTCCATGTTCATTCTTTTTGTTTGTTTGTTTGTTTTCTGTTTTTGTTTTTTGATGGGATTGCCATTCCAGTAGCACAATGGGATGAAAATGCTGTTTGCTAATGGGCAAAGAAGTTTAGTCACTGGAGGAAGACACAAAGGAACAGAAATGAAAGGAGTGAATATTTTCTGTGCATGACAGTATTCTAGCAAAGCTGGCTAAGTGCATGAGATAAGTCCTATTTTCAAGCAAGCACCTCCTAGTAAGAAGTGAGCTACTCAGAGTAGTATACACATGTCTCCCAGAGAGCTGAGTATATTACAGTGTGCAAGAAACAGCTAGTGCCAGGCTCACCACCACTGGTGCTACCTGATTCAAGTGTTACTAAAACAGAGCAGGAACTGCAATTGGCTTTCTCATGACTGCACTCTGATCCTCCCTCTGTTCACAACGTTCCCAGGTGTAGGAGACAAACAAAACCTCAGTCCCCTGGTTTTCCAAGACTAGATGATTACTTAGAGTGATTTGGGAATGAATGCTGACTTTGTGTGTTGTAAAGCCATGGCCCCTAGTCAAGGAAGCGTTATCTGAATGTTGATATCATCGTTGCTAGTTCAACTGATTTAAAAATCATAGAATGGCTTCAGCTGAAAGGGACCTCAAAGATCTTCTAGCTCCAAACCCACTATCATCAGCAGCTTTGCTATGTACTGGAATCAAAAAGAACTTTCTCTCCCCTGTAAAGAAGACAAAGTATCAATTTGTGCTAGTCTATAGCTCTCTGGCTCCTGGTAGATGCTAAATGATGTTTTCTGCCCAGACTTTCTGGTGGGGCTTATACATGCTGGAGGTAAGAAAGTGGCATGACCCCAAGAACAATCTTCAATAAATACAGTGTTTTCTCCATGCCAAGGCTTGTGTGTCAAATACCTCAAGGGACAAACACTGAGGAAAACAGAGCCCAGCCTACAAAGGAAATGGGTGAGAGAAGGAGCAGAAGCATGGGAAATGTAGTAGATCCCATCACAGTCTTGTTACCCACTAGGGTAAAGCAAGGAACTGAACCAAGGACACCAATTCCCAAGTTAACACACTACCTGCCAGATTATGAGGGACCTCTTTGAGAGATCCATGCCAGGAGTTTGTTTGCAAGGTACTTTACCACTGACCCAAGGGCCCTCAGGAGTACTCTGGGTACACTTCAGGGAGCCTAATCTCTGCGTGAAACCTGCTCTGATAAAGAGTAACTCTGGTGGCCAAAAATGTCGCAGTGATTTTCAAGCAGACTACAGGCTAATCCCTGGGATCATGATTAACATGTTTATTTTGCTCAGTTAAGCAGATTCTAATGTCCACGGCTGGGTGTAAGCCTTGCTAAGAACATAGTCACTGAGCTGGCAGCTCTGGGTTGCCTTTGGTGATCTAGATGGCCAGCCCTGACTCTGTAACAACCCTAAGCTTTCGGAGGGTGAGGAGGTAGCTTTTTATCCCTTACTTTTTCGTTTCATTTCTTTCATTTTCCAGATCTGAAAGATGCTCTGATCTGTCATTGAGTAGTCTTTCCAAATAGAAGACCACTGTTCTCTTTAATTAATCACTTATTGACTTAGATTCAGACAATACATTTTCATTTTCATTTCACATCTAAATAAATTATCACAGCCCTGGCTGAAAGTCTCTCTTGCTCTCATTGAGTAGCAAAAGATAAAAAATTGACATAGAAAGACTGAGAAAGTAGGTCTTGTCTCCTTATGCAGTCAGGTTCTTCAGACTGAAAGAAGCTTGGTCTCTTGGCCATTTGTTTTCTTTTTGCTCTTAGAAGAACAATTAAGTCATATGGCTTTGAATTAATAATTCATTTAATAACCACCAATAAGAAAGCACACTGGACATTTCCTGATTCCGAACCGTGATCCTTGCTTATAATTTGGTGCTAGTTTTCATCATCAGTGCTGCTTGCTTTACACCTTTCTTTCTTCTCTAAGCACATGGTGAAGAGGGTATAAAGCGTGAATCAGCTTTGGGAGAAACCACACAGTTCAGCAATGTCAGGAAACCAGACCTCAGCTACAGATCATGAAGCACAGAACAGGAAATTTTCTTGCATACTTTCTGCAAAGCACCATCCTGTTTCTGACATACTCCAGATCCCTCAGAAACTTTCAGTGCCTTCTGGATACCTTCCCACAACCAAACATTAGAGTATACTGTACACAAGCAGTCGCCAATATCATCACAGGAAATCAGTTTAATTCAAATTTTACATGCAGTGCCAAGCTCTATCTTCAGAGATCTAGGCAAGACAGTATCTGCCTTCTCATTGCATGCGGTAGTCATGACATTCTCAGTGATCCCTGATGTTATGCACTGAACTGTCCTCTCATGCTGCTTGGAAAAGCTGTCCATTTTTAATTCTATATGTTTAACCAGCCCCAGCATGTCATTAACTGAGTGACTCAAAGGTTACAGGCTCAAGGGATGACATAGGCAGAACAAATCCTGCTTGGGGCTTGAAGACACCTTAAACAAACTCTGCCTGGCTCCATGTTTTATGATGTCATGTCTTAGCATCCCAAACAGAAATAAAGGAATATGATCTCAATAAAGAGAAAAGTCAGCTGAAAAGGAAATTTTAAGTGAATCTGAATACGTCAGAAATGTGGTCAACATCTAGTATACTTTATGCAAAAATAAGAGAGAAAAGTGCTGTTGAAATATGGAAAATGGCTGGCATTTTTGCTTGTTTCAAAATGGTGTATTTCTACTGTTAAACTCAAAGGAGAGGGAAGGACTCATCCAGAAAAGAATTTGACTGTATCTTGGGAAAACTTAGCAGACTTTCTGCATCTTCTTCTCTATTGGTATGTTTCTTAAGTTTGTTTCTTCAGGAAAAAAAAAAAACATATATATATTCTCTCTCTCTCTCCCTCTTTTTTTAACTTCCCCATATCATTGTCTCTCTAGATGACAGGCTTTCTGGAGGGGAGACCACACCTCATGTTCCCACCATGCTCAGCACATTGGGATCCAATAGAGACCGAAACCCTGTCTCAGGAGTAAGACCTTGTGCTGGTGCAAACTGCTACAGAGATTGCACAGAAAGAACAAACCAGCAAGACACATAATTTCAGTCCTTACTCTGCACATATTTTTTGCATGATCATGTGGAAAACTAGACCTTTAGTCTATAACATCACAATACTTTGGCACTTCAGAACAGCAGGACTGCGTGTTATCTATACATTAGGCCAGAACTGGGCAAGTCTTCCCAAACAAAGAAACTCCTGCATGGACCAGATGACTGGTCCACAGTAGTGTTTAGTTTATCTTGATACAACTGGAACAAGGCTGTGCAGTGAGGAATTGTGCTCAGAATTGGGTGACCAGATTCTGTTCAGGAGAGGAGGTATTATTAAGGAGTCAAATGTACTCAAATTGCAGTGGGTTGACCCAATTGTAATAAGTCAGTTAAATGAATATCCAGGCAGACAGGTTTTCATTAATCTAACAAATGGCTTGAACAAATAGTCATTGAAAACATCTAGACAAGCCTGGAAGAATGCAGCTGTTAGCATTGCATACTACATTATCACCACATATTTAGATTGTTATTAGGTGAACTTTAAGTAAAGTATTCTCCATTTGTCATTTTCTCCCTGGTGAATTCAGCTTCCAACACTGATTTCTTTTTCTTTCTTTCCTTCTTCCTTCCTTCCTTCCTTCCTTCCTTCCTTCCTTCCTTCCTTCCTTCCTTCCTTCCTTCCTTCCTTCCTTCCTTCCTTCCTTCCTTCCTTCCTTCCTTCCTTCCTTCCTTCCTTCCTTCCTTCCTTCCTTCCTTCCTTCCTTCCTTCCTTCCTTCCTTCCTTCCTTCCTTCCTTCCTTCCTTCCTTCCTTCCTTCCTTCCTTCCTTCCTTCCTTCCTTCCTTCCTTCCTTCCTTCCTTCCTTCCTTCCTTCCTTCCTTCCTTCCTTCCTTCCTTCCTTCCTTCCTTCCTTCCTTCCTTCCTTCCGAGTTCCTTCCTTCCGAGTTCCTTCCGAGTTCCTTCCTTCCTTCCTTCCTTCCTTCCTTCCTTCCTTCCTTCCTTCCTTCCTTCCTTCCTTCCTTCCTTCCTTCCTTCCTTCCTTCCTTCCTTCCTTCCTTCCTTCCTTCCTTCCTTCCTTCCGAGTTCCTTCCTTCCTTCCTTCCTTCCGAGTTCCTTCCTTCCTTCCGAGTTCCTTCCTTCCTTCCTTCCTTCCTTCCTTCCTTCCTTCCTTCCTTCCTTCCTTCCTTCCTTCCTTCCTTCCTTCCTTCCTTCCTTCCTTCCTTCCTTCCTTCCTTCCTTCCTTCCTTCCTTCCTTCCTTCCTTCCTTCCTTCCTTCCTTCCTTCCTTCCTTCCTTCCTTCCTTCCGAGTTCCTTCCTTTCTTTTTCTTCTTTCTTTCTTTCTTTCTTTCTTTCTTTCTTTCTTTCTTTCTTTCTTTCTTTCTTTCTTTCTTTCTTTCTTTCTTTCTTTCTTTCTTTCTTTCTTTCTTTCTTTCTTTCTTTCTTTCTTTCTTTCTTTCTTTCTTTCTTTCTTTCTTTCTTTCTTTCTTTCTTTCTTTCTTTCTCTCTTTCTCTCTTTCTATCTTTCTCTCTCTCTTTCTCTCTTTCTCTCTTTCTCTCTTTCTCTCTTTCTCATCTTCTCTTCTCTTCTCTCTTTCTTTCTCTCTTTCTCTCTTTCTCTCTTTCTTTCTCTCTTTCTCTCTTTCTCTCTTTCTCTCTTTCTCTCTTTCTTTCTTTCTTTCTTCTTATCTGAAGACTTGGCTATTAAATTTTCAAAACTTATTAATCTGTTTTCACTCCATTGGTAGCAGCTTTCCCCCACTTTCTACTTAGCTTGTTAAAACTCAGAGCTGATTAAATATGACACAACAGTAAAATATTACATAAGTGCACAAGAAAATTTTTACTTCATTATCTTCACAAAGTGAGTCATCTTGAATATGACACTGGCTTTGGCTCCATTTTCTCTCACTTTTTTGCTCCAGTTTTATATTTAATCACAGCTTTTTTCTTCCTCTCTTTACGCATATGATTTTGTTTTTCAAATCCACAGCAGAACGATCCAACTTTGTTCTTGTGCTATTAATTAACACCACGCTCTAGCTTCCAACATACTTAAATGATGAATAAGGTTAAATTCCAGACAACGTTCTGTACATTGCCATCAATTAACAATTTTCGAAGCAGTGCTTCATTAATAAACATTGATCAGCAGAGCCCTTGTGTGGAACGCATTGAAGCTGTGAAATTGTACCACAACTTCTTTTATATGTGTGCTGGAGTGTGTGGTGTGTGAGCGTATGCATGAGCGTGTATGTTGTGCATCTGTGACAAAAATCAATGCAATATCCTAGGAAACTCATCAGCACATCATCTCCTTAAAGGTTAATTAAGAATTTGAGGAAGAACAGAGGGGCTGAAGCAGAGGTGATGGACATCCATGTCTCTCCAGATCATTAAGTACTAATTAGGTTTGGAAAGTCTATTGAGCTTCCTTGGTCTCATCAAGCCATGTGATGGTCCCTGGATGCCTCAGTGTGAAATGCCATCAGCACTATATCTCTCTTTATGAACAGGATGCACTTCAGTCTCAGGTGTGCCTGCTTTCTCACATTTTGTGTGTATGTGTCTTTTGGTATGTGTCTGATCAAGTTATTTTATTTAATGCATGAAAACTGTACGAAAGATACAGACTGTTGCAAAATCACGTGTAATGCAGCATTTTTGCTCACAGGGTAAAATAGGAAAAAGAGAGGGTTAAAAAATGAAGAAAAATTCCTGCAAGGCATAAAATCAGAATGATCAGGGGAAAAACTTACAAGACCTTATGAACCCTCTTGCTGTGCTGGAAACTCACTTAATGAGGACTTCTACATTGGCTTCCCCTTACTTACGTTATCTGAGATGGAAGTGGGGCAAGAAGGGAGCTCCACAGTGAAAGTTATCAGAGCGAGACCCCACCATGCAGTTTCAAAGAGACCACAATATATATCACATTAATTATGTCAGAGACCTCTTTTAGAAGTCTTTGCAAGAAGTGCTGCACAGCTAAATGCAAAAGTAGCGACAGTTTTTCAGAAATGGTGTCCATGGAAGATCAGGTACTGCTTTTAACATAATTTGGGGGGGATTTCAGTATTCCCCTTTCTACAGGTCTTACAAGGACAGACATTGTTCAGGTTGTTTCTTTTAAATTTAATTGAGAATGTAAATTTATATGCTTAGCCATGGACAGACTGTGCCTGGAAGAAACCTTTGAGGTGCCCAGGGACTGAGTCAACTCTCAGTGTCAATGTGCAAAGTAATTCAAACCAGACACCGGTGACCAGATAGGTTCTGGTGTCAACCAGTTTTGATGGAGCTATTAGACAAATACACAGTAGTTGTTCTGAGGGTTTCCTGAAGTTGGTAGCTCAGTAATGCTTGTTAATTCTAGCTTTCCAGCAGTCTTAAGCTGGTGGTGTGGCATAAAGCTGATAAAAGGTAAAAGAAGAATGGGTCTAGTAGCACTTCAGCACTGTTGATCTGAATAGTTTCATACCTGGGAATATGCAAGAGGTGTTATCTTAATATATGAAGAGGTAACTCACACTCAGTAACACACCGACTCCCTATCTCAGGATGGAGAGAATGAAGTACCTTAAGACATTAGCACCAGTGTAACAAAATGGTACTGGAAAGAGTTCTCCTCTGAGTTGGCATTTTCAAGGAACAGCCAATATGGGGGAGGATGTTGACATTAGGGACAGTTGTCATTGCCTTTCTGATCGTAATTGCACCTTGACTTTGATTACATTTGATGGAATAGAAGTTAATGGTTCACTAACTCAAACTGTTGCTCTGCTCTATTAACATTTTGGTTATTAACAGCCCATTCGGTTGAATTAGCAATGTCATAGGGGTTCAGGGAGCAGTCTGGGCAACACTGGGACTCGGACTTGCTTAGATGCTTCTGGAATTAAAATCAGCACCCACATGCTGTCATCACCATTGCCACCCAGTTGTCAGCAGGAGATGGCTGAATTGAAAAGCTGCTGATAATGTTGCAGCCTGTGCGTCTGCTCCCGAATATCAAGGACCCCTTGATAAACCCACTGCAATGCCTGGAGCACTTCATCTGCAGGCGACTTGCTCTCTGCAATATGGAGAGGATTGCCACTAATCCTAGCGCATTACTGTTCACTTGACAGAAGTCGCCTGAAACAACTTGCGTCTGTTCTTGTCCTGATTTGCTGTCGGTATTTATTAAGAGCACTGTGTTTAAAATGGCACACAACGTAGCCTGCAGATAACATCTTAAGCTTCCTGTCTATACCAACAAAAAAACAAACACCCCCTCCTGAGAAAATCTCCTCCAAACATTGTCACTCCCCACTTTGCTCAGCCATGTCACCTCTGCTGCTTCCTCCCCAAGTGGTTCCTCTGAGAGCAGTGGTGGTAGCAAGAGGCACTTTATCTCTGATTTTACAGATATATGTGAGCTGTTGCAAAATAATTTTAAAAATCAAACTAAGTTTGAAGCCAAAAATTGATCAAAACAAAACAAAACAAAACAAAACAAAACAAAATGTTAGTCACTCAAATAAATTCTATTTTCATTATTTCTGTAGAGAGAGGTTTTGGACTGGCAACACCTATGGTCTTCTGTTGAGTGACAAGACCCTTACATTTTTCCCCTGTCTGATGTAACTGAACATTATCCGCCAAGGACATAAAGATATTATAGCTTCTCTGAGCATTCAGTCTTAACCACTATGCTTATGGGTAAACAAATGGTAATGTTTATATGGTATGGACACTTACTTACAAGAAAGAATAGAATGTAATTCAACGGCACTGCTTCAATGGATCTGAGTGTCAGATTGTCTCAATCTACAGAGTTTGATTTCTCACATGAAAAAGACTAAAAAACACCCTTACTAAATCCTACTGTGATTCTAATTTCTGTCTGGACACATTTTAGAAGCATAGCAAATCCTCTGAAAAACAAACAAGTGAACAAGAGCTACTAGTAAGTGTCTTTGCAACATGAATTTTCCAGTTTCCACTAAAAACCTTATAGTGTTTCCAGATGAGGTGACTAGCATTGCTTCTCCTAGCTTTTGATATCTCTTGGTTTCAACACCAGCACAGAAAATCTTATTGAGTAACAGAAGAGAGTTCTCAAATGCATCAACAGAGTGAACCTTCTTTTCCATGTAACGTACCCCAAAGCTGAGGCTTTTCTCAAAACTATCACACAGCAAACTAAGCTTGAGAGAGGATAGATACTGATACATCTGGTCTGGATGTCAGTGTTCTTTAGATATAGGTATCTAAAGTAGATATCATAAACAGTGGTGTGAGTTAAAGAAGAAGGTTCATACTGTGAGAATTGTCCTAGACAGAAAATGAGTTAAGGCAAAGAGTGACTGAAATTAGTCATGCACTGGAAGACAAATCAGTGGAATATCTTTTGCTTTGTCTTTAAAACAAAGCACAGTATTGCAAAGCATCAACCTAATTCGTGCAGCATCTTAATATTTGTCTGGGAGAAGCAACATTAGGGATGGCAGACAGTAACAGCACATTCAAGTGAGGGACAGATGGCTGTCCAATACTGACACTGCAGGTGTCTGAGACTTTTAATTTTGGTTTTGTTCAGGGAACCTTTGGCTCCCCAGTCCCTTGCTACCACTGTCAAACTTTTCCAGAAAAGCAGAAAAGAACGCAGGGACAATGTGATAGAAGTACAGAAGGTGCTAGAGCCACTTGTTAATTCATCAGGGAAATCAGATCATCAGAAAATACAAACTGGATTACTGGGAAATCACATTGGGGGAAGTGTGTAATACAATAGGGTGTCTGGAAGTTAAAGACAAAATGTCTTCCCCAAATTAGCTTATACTAGTATAATTTGAAAACCTCAGCTCAGAGAGAGGTGTAAGGTCTCTGGAACCACAGAGCCTAATCTGCCAATGTCCTTGTAGGGCCCAGTGAGATGAGATGGAGAAGAAGAGATGAAAGGCCTCCATGTACTTTTAGATCTTTGGCCACTCCTGCAAAAAGAACTGTGCTTGGAGGCTTTAGCTATTTGATGCTATAAATAGAGATGCCTGTGGCGGTAGAAGGCAAAAGTTTTTGGTAAGATCAGCTCAGGAGTTTTGCCTTCTCTGGTCCACCAAAATATTTGTAGGCAAAACTATTGTGAGCTCTAAAGCCAACAAAGCCTTTCTTCCTAAGGGTTTGTACCATGAATCTCAAAGATGCTTATATTTTGTATTGTTTACTTAGAGGTTTGCTTCAGTGCATCCTTTCTTCTCTTTCTGAAAAAATGTCATGCTCAAAACTGCAGACAACCACATATTCCTTTGTGTGTGCTCAATAGTATTTTCTCTGGGAAACAAGAAAGATGGGGTTAGCAGAAGGAGATTGTTTGTGTATCTGCTCACTTTGAGGTATCAACATTGTGGGACATCATTCTCCATTCTAGGACTGACAGGTACAAAATCTGTCACACTGTGGGTCTAAATCTTCATGAGCTTTAGACCTAAATCACTATATCTGCTCTCCCTGAACAGAAGAGGAAAAAGGAAGAGATAATAAATGAATACTTGAAAATTGCTGTAATTTTAAGGACAGGTCCTCAAAAGTGCTTTTCCAACTTTTAGATAACATATTCTCTTTACAAAACAGGAAATACCAAAAATATTACAAAAGCAACTTACTAAGATTAGATCAGTTTGGAAAAATTCTGTAATTGTGTAGATGTGGCACTTAGGGACATGGTTAGTACCCACTAACCATAGTACCCATTTTGGGGACGGATTGGAGGTTGGAACAGGTGATCTTGGAAGTCTTTTCCAACCTTAATGATTCTGTGATTCTATGACTTAGCTCACACCAAATTGCAGTCCTGGATACCAAGTACTTCAGGTTTCATGAAATGCTATGAAAAAGTAAGCATTTTGCTTTGCTTTCCCTAACAGCAACTGTATTTAGTCATCCTGACTGCTGGGCATGCTAAGCTGTCCTGCTTCTCAGAGGCAGGCAATACTGCTGGGGTATATTCCCACCCATACTACCAAAGGGCAGAACATCCTTCAAGCACTGTTCAGGAAAATTGCAAGTAGCATTCTGACAAGGCATGTTCTTCACACTACAGATGAACGAATTTAATTTTACATCAGCATTTATCCATGATCTGTGCAAATTCTACTTTACTTATTAGAAGAGGTATAATTTGTTGAAATTTGAAAGTTCAGATGCTTTCCAGTTTCCTACATTAGAATTAGGTTTGCCTGTCTTTTGCTGAGGTGAATAATCAGATTCCAGTTTTTGTAAATATACTTCAGCTGGTCTCTGAGAGGTACTCCGCACTGCAGAGGAATGAGTCACGTTGTTGCTTTCATTTTTACACTGGGGATACTGCTCCTGCCAGGATCATGCCATTTACTTGGAGAACTAGTCAGCGCTTCATTCCTATTCCAGATCATCATCCTCCCCTTCCATTACCCCCTTTCTCCACCCTCTGGGAGCAATAGGACAACATCTTTCTACCGTCTTATGGTGCTAGACTTCAGGAGTCTGACGTTGCCTGATTCCTGGAAATTGAAGGAAATATAAACCCCAGAAAAATAAAACCTGTTCCCATTAACACCCCAACCATTAAATACGGTCCCTTCGTGGCAGCTGCGTCATCATATTACTACACTCTATCTTGCCATGATTTTTTTGGGTGGAAAGCTGCCTATGCAATCCACAAGCACTGTTGGAACAGCCCAATTTTACAAGCATAAAGTATTATGATTGCATTGATTTCCATCATAAATCATATTTTCCATCCTCTGTCTCTCTTTCCTTGCACTGACTGAATTAAGCCTTGGTGTTTTCTTTAGCTGCTGCCAGAGCTGAGGCTTGAGATGATATTAGGGTAATGATGATAAATTTTACCCTCAAGCCAAACCATTTCCACATTACAGATAATGTTTTTTTCCAAATAAGTTCTGTTATTGGAATCCAGGACCCACCACATCTGCAGGCTCAGAGGCTGCCTCAACACAGTCTCTTTACTGTAATGGGTTTATAGATTTGAAAATTTGCTCTAAACAAATAAATGAGAGAAGAGAGGGAAGAACTAATGAAAAAACAGAGAGAGAGGATCAACTGAAATGAGGAGAGAAAGAAGATATGGAAAGGGAGAAAAAGGAGAAAGGAAAGAAAAATATAGGGGAAAGAAGAAGTAAAACAAGGGAGGAAAAAAAAAAAACAAAGAGAAAAACAAGATGAATATATACAGCAAAGCACTAGCAAGCCTGCTGCTAACTCTGTCTCAGAAGGAATAAAGCTGGCAAGACCCACATCTGTGTGTTTTGAATTTCATTCCCTCCCACTTCAAAAACCATGCCATTCTCTGGCATCTCTGTTTGGAAAGGCCTAGAAATGGAAAATCTCAGTTGACCCTGCAGTGGATGAAACTGAGGAAATCTCACACAATACTGGTATCCATGCTGTGGCCTCAGCCTCAGGTGGATTCTTAACCAGTCTAATGTTATTCTCTTTTTTGTTTGTTTGTTTGTTTGTTTGTTTTCTGAAGGTGCTGCAAATCAGGTCAGCTGCCAACTTTTGTCTGACGGGAATTCACACTGTGCAATCAGGCCTGAAGGGCAGTGCCCCATGCTCAGCAGAGAAGATCTGGGATATGGTAACATTCGAGGAAGCAGCTGAGGGAGTAGACTCCTCAACTTACTTCTTCAGCCACTATAAAGGCAGCCAGTTCCACAAGTCACTGTGACAGTTCACATGGGTATTCCTATATAGCTCAGTATCCCTCACTGATGGTCCATACCACATTAGTAGCACATGTCAATAAATCTTATGTTCCCCATGTGGCTTGTAAGCAACCAAGTCCCCTTCTGCTCTGCTCCTCACATTCACCAGACCATACACACTTGAGAGTTTTTCTGCCAGTTGCTTAACTGAGTGAGTGAAGTCCCCCATGGGGGTGCATGGACAGAGACATCTGCTTCAGCAGCAGCTAGCCCTTGGAAAGTTGATCCAGAGCAACATGGCAGTTCTGAGCAGCTCTGACTGGGGACATCACCTGCACACACAGACACTGTTGTGTGGAAAACAAACAAACAAACAAACAAACAAACAAACAAAAAACCCCAACACATAGACACAAAATAGCTACCTTGATTCCTACTCTGCTTTTCTCACTGTTTGCCCTGCCAGGTTAGATTTTCTGAGGAAGTTGCTTAGCATCTGCCACCACTTGTACGTACAGAGAAATAATAGTTTCCAATTCTTGGCTCATCTTGTGCTGTAAAGATGCATCTCATTAGCTTGTGCTGTGACAGTGGGATTCGTCTGAATGAAAACAGGTATCTGTAACAGAGACTTCTTTATCGGAGATGATCAACCCAGGCTCCCTTTAGAGTCAGTGAAGGCAAACAGGCAGTCCTAGCTCTGGATTCGTCTTATTTTACAATGGACATCTGAGTAAGTCAGACAAATCCTCCACTGGCTCTAAAGGGAGTCAGGAGTGATTTGCTTAGATAAAGCAGCCACATCTCAGATTATAAGAGTTGCAAGCAGCTGCACCTGACTTCTTACTGGTCCAGCTGCTTACAAAGGGACAACTGAGTCGTGCTGTATTTGTGCAGCTTACATAAGCATCCCGAGTGTGATTTGAGCTGGCAAATAATACTATTGCACAATGAAATAAGCATACTGCACAGAAGCAAAGAGGTGTCTATCATAGGAAAATTAATTTAATCACAGCGCTGGAATATGAAATGAAGGTGGAGAAAAGGTGAATCCCACGTGGTTTGCTAAAGATATTCCTTGTTGTGCTCCTGAAAGGAGGCGTGATCTCACTGGCAAAGGCTGACTTAGCATGACAAGCCTCTGGGCTGAATTCTCCTAAAAAGGACAGAGTAGAGCCCACAGTTTTAAGCTCCAGAGAGGTGTGGAATCAGAGCTCCCTGCAGACTTTGTCTCTCAGTCCTGGACAAGTTGGTGGGTCCTCAACTTTTACCCTGAAGCCACACAAGAATTTCAAAATAATCCAATGAGCTAAGGGGAAAAGGTGGACTCACAGGATTTTTATCTGGGCATTCTAGACCTCCACAGAGAATTGAGTAGTTTGGAGTAGAACAGAAGTTAAGCTGGTGATGCTAACTCTGAGATAAAACCTCTCCCATTGTGTCTGGTATCTGATCCCACAGCTCTGACAGTATGTTCTTAGGCACTGTATGGAAAGCACTCAATCAACTTTATTGTTAGCATAACACTTGTCATGGTTTTGTTGATGCCAACTAGTGCCTTCCAAATCCATGCCTTGACAGTCAAGGCAAGCAGGGCAGGACTCTGAGTAAACTGATGGAACTGTTCATTGTACCAGATGGCTGTTAAGGGTCCCTTCCAACTCGAACAAGTATATGATTCTGTATAGGGGATAGCTCAGAACTGAGAACAGATTCAGATGAGGTCTGAATAAGAGCACTCTGTCTTGAGAGGAAAAGAGTTTGACCACATGTTTGAGCTCTGTACCTCTTGGCTTTGGAGCCAGAGGACAGGTTCTGACCAACTTGACTTCACGTTGTAGCTGTTCCCTCATTGATACTGCCCAGCTAAGCTGACTCCAGTATATGTTTTACTTCATGCTCTAGGTTCCAAAAGAGCAGAGGAAGGTCTGATATCCTGATTCAGATTTGTTCCTCCTAACCTTCCCTCCATAAAGGTAGTACTGTGCCTGCCCTGAAGGTTGGAGTTATTGTTCTTTTCAGCCTTAAGTCAGAAGCCCTCATTGCAACAAGCCCGGGCAATGTTGAAATACAACCTGATGCAGTTGGCTGGGGCCAGCTCTGATTGTGGCCAACAAATTTACCACAGGAAGAAGGTAAAAAAGATGAACCTGCAGAGAGGTAGGCAGGTGGCAGGCAGTTTATTTCACTGGCAGTGCTGGAGTGCCTACTTCACGGGATGCTAAATGCAGTAAGTGGGGAGGAGGACAAATTTAAGAGGGAAGCAGTCAGTGCTCTTCAAGGTATAAAGAGAACATCCGGTGCTTTCAGAGAAGCCTCAAAAAAGGGAAACACCTTCAGGATGCTGCCTTTGCAAGGGCCATGCATTTGTTATTCATATAAGCCCCTAAAGTGACGGTCTTTGAGGATATCACTCATCTGGAAAAGACAGCAGCCCTACCATATCCCTGGGCTGCTGCAGATAGCACATCCTGGGCTACGCATGCTGGATGATATATCCTTAAAACTGGGCTTAACTGTTTTATTGCTCACCTGGATGAATCAAATTGGGATCTGGCAATCCAGCTAGCACCCTACAATATAAACCTCTATGCTACTCTGCTGCTTCAGCCAGGACCATGAGAAATATGTGCTGTTCTCCATCATTCCTCAAAGCTAGCTGCTTCCTGGTACTGCTGACTAGCAAAATTAAACCTCCACTTTTAATCTACATCACCAGTATTAGCCCCAAACTCCCTAAGAATGCAGCAGGATGCCAAAACATGGGGGCAGGGCTGAGAGATGCATTCTGCTCTATCCATTTCTATTCTACAATTACAAAATAAGCAGAGGCTTTGTGTGCATCCTTTCACCTGCAAAATGCCTCCTTCTTCACCTTGCTCATTGCAGGAAAGAAAAATGACAACAGAAATGTGCAGTTTAAGTGCAGTAACACACAGATTTATGAAGCAGAACTGCTTTCCACAAGTGGAATGTCTGCATGGGAGATCACCAAACCAGATGATACAGTGAGGAAACTGAATGACAGCTGATGCTCTAGCTGCACAAACTGAAGCAGCTATAAAGATAATCAAAACTTAGGACACAAACCTATGTACCTGCTGGTACCAGGAACAACAGCTCTAAGGAAGTCAAGAAGAGCCTGAAGCCATGTGTCCAGAAGCTCCAAGTCCCTGTACAGTTGTCCCTCCTCTGCCTCCACAAGTAGACCAAAAATAAAGTCCTTGTTTTTGCATTGTCTGATCACTCTGCAATAGCAAAGGTAGGAGTTTGACTGCCTTCCCTCGATCCTCACGGACAAGGTATCTAGGAGGACAAAGTCACTACCACATTTATTAACAACAAGCATTGCTGCTGGCAGTCACACCACAGGGAGAAGGATTAGATAAAGCACAGAGAACAACCCCATCTTCCACCTTGTAAAGGAGCATTTATAACCCAGTGTAATGGAGCATTTATAGTTACTGTCGTTGTACCAGACAGCTTCAGTCTGCTGAGCTGTGATGCTGGGCCTGGTTTTGAATGAAAAGAAATACTAAACTAAATTCTGACTATGACATGGATGATGTTTTATTTCTTTTGAGCATTATTTTGGTTTATCTTGCATTTAGTTTGAAGGATGGTTCAGTTTGCCAATAAATTTCATACCAAGATCTCCATGAGAAACACACTTAAAAACCTCCAACACAACAACAACAGCAGCCCTTTCTTCTGCTGCTGCTGATAACAAGGCCTATTACTTCCCAGCCTGTGTTTGGTTTCAACACCGTATAATCTCTCAGCTGCAAACAAGAGACGAAGACAGCTCTGACTAGAGCTACCCTATAAATGATTTTGTCCTTGATGTTTGTTCTGACTGGAGAGGTGCCAAATTCTTTGCCATGTGTTTAGGTACAGGTGGTAAATAGGCTTTTTGTCTGGTTCATAGGTAATTCACAGGCAGTTTGCAAGGGAAAGCCAAGATAGCACCCAATGAGAAAACAAAATGATTAAAAAAAACCCCTCTGATCTGAGGTTAACATTTTGGTGTGAGGCTCATCACTTTTTTCCTGGTTTGAGGCAGGTTTGACCTTCCCCTTGTGGTCTTTGTTACAGCAAAACACTGAACCTGGTCAACAAAGCATTGCATCAACTCCTCTCATGTGAACGTGTAAGCACATGGCAAACTGCACCTGTCCTTTGCCATTACCTCTCCCAGGCACCTGCTCCTGATTCCATCTTGACCAGTGCCCAAAGTTGACAAAGGCTGAAAGAGCTAAGGTGCACCCAGAATGAGCGAGAGTGTCTCCTTTTAAATTAATGGTTATGAATCTGCCATGATTATACTTACTAGAAATGAAGAGGAGAGGGAGATATGGAAAAGCCTCACAAAACAGAATGAAGAATGAGAGTGATGTGACCAAACGCAGATGCCTATAACTGAGACAGGCCCCTTCTACTCAATGGAGATAATTAGGCATCGCTCATGAATCATCTCACCCTAACAAGGCATCTAAAATAGACTAGATGAATCACAGTCCAGAAACACCTATTTTTTCTCCCCTCACTATTTAAAACCTAAGGTAACTATCTGGCATAGAGACATTTACACTGTAGCCTGGTAAAGGTAGGTGAGATGAATAAAAGAATATAGTTAAACATAATAAAAATAATTTCAAAAAGCCACACAACACAACATTAACAAAAGCCTTTCCTGGAGATTTTTAATGGAATAGGACACATGTATGAACATTTCCTGACATAAATATGGCTAAATCAGAAGATGCAAGAATCTACTGCAGATTGGATAGGACAGTTAATGAAAGATTACCTTGATGGAAAATGTTCACAATCACTGCTATGCATTTCCCTTCAAAACTAATGAATTGCTTCTTGTTTTCTGCTAGGATAGTGAAGCACCGCATCTTCTCTGTTAATTTGAATGTAAGCCTAAAGACCTAAGAGTTTGTCTTCTTTTTTAAATCATCTATTATTCCTATAATTAACTCAGATGAACCAAGGATTTGGTCTAAGTAAGGAAAAATCAAGACATTCAGGAGTGAGTGTTTTTCACATACTCTTTTCCTCCAATTTATCTCAAATGTCATCTTTCAAGGCCCCTTTCCCTTTAATAAAGGCAACTTAGCACAAGGAATCATAGAATGGCTAGGGCTAGAAGAAACCTTAAACACCATTCAGTGCCAACACCCTACTATGGAAAGGGGCACCTTCCACTTAGACAAGGTTGAGCAATGCCCTATCCAACCTGACATGGTTGTGCCCTTACTGCCTTAAATCTCATTAGAAAGCATTGCTTATGTGAGGTTTCACTTAACAAAACTGATCAGAAATGGCTTTAAGTGATGGAGGGGAGAGAAAGAGAGGCTTTGGTGTTCTGAGGACCTCTCTATAACTAAAACACAATGTCTATTTTTAGAAAAACTCACGTGTCTTAGGACCTGTGCTGCAGACCACAGTGGCTCCCAGCAGAGCATCCCAGCACACACACAAACTGAGCTATAAAAGGGTGCCAGCACACATTATCCCAGAGGAATTAGTGCCTTCTCTGACCCAGGATGGAGTTCTGCCTTCCTGCTTTTGCTATGCATTAACCACATTAAATCACATTTCTGACATTAGTAGAGTTTATTTAGGGTAAGATCAACAAGCATGTTCTCTTCATGATGTCCTTGTGTTGAAGCTGACAACAAAGGACACTGGGTCTTGCTTTTATTTTGGAGGTGAAGAGTGAATTTTTGATACAAGACAAAAGTTACCAGGAATTATACTGAAGCTCAGCATTTGCCTCCTAGCAGGCCAGGCACTTCCTCTAACAGCATACGCTACATAATTCTGTGCCAGCTTGATTCATAGAGCACACCTCAATCACATCCTGAGGATCCAGACACAAACAGCACCAGGACACAAGGTCTGCACACACAGTGTTTGTTCAGAGCTCAGTCATATCACTCCTGTGAACAGCCCCTGAAGCCAGTGACTGGAGTGATGCAGTTTCTTGTTGCATGCATTTCCCTACTTGTGTTTTTTCCTTACTTTGCTGTGCATCTTGCACTAACAAAGAAACCTGCTTGCTGCCTGGCTTGTCCAGCATCTCCTCTCTCCTTCAGGCTCTCCCACAACTCCTTCATCTTCTGTAGCAGTGGTTGACCTGTCAGAGTGCAGCTGCTCTCTTTCCTTCCTCCTGTTCTGCAGCCCTGTGGCAGCAGTGCTGCTGCATGGTTCAGTCACAAACCAACACCACCACTTCCATCCTTTTCAGAGACGGGGGCCCTCTGCTCTCTCATCTCACTAAAGAGCTGAAAACAGTGTTTCCTGAGCTTCTTTTTTGCTAAATAATAATAATACATATTTAACACATCACCTGGTGTTCCAAGCAGTGTGGAAAGTGTTTTGGAGAAGGCTGTTAAGGTTAGTTGCATGCAGGTGGCTTTAGAGGCCACTTGCAGCTAAGATATTTCATAGCCCCCTTTGCCCCTTCCACACAGGCAGGGGCTCATAACCTGCTCTTTTTCCTTGTTTCTTTCCCTTTCTACCTCTTTCCTTACAGGGCAATCACTTCATTTGGGGATTAATGCCACAAACAACCGGATTCTTGAGAAAAAAAGCCACAAGATGGCATTATAGAGCAATTAAACTGAAAGTCTGTGCTGGAATTTGAGTTTCTTCCCTCGCTGGTGAAGACGGAATCATGAGCAGTCGAACTGCACTCACTGTAAGAGGGGACAGGTGTTTCAGAGCAGCTTCCAACACATCCACCATCCCTTCTGTTGACGGTCTCACCTGG
This sequence comes from Cyrtonyx montezumae, assembly GCF_038088225.1. Taxonomy (NCBI): domain Eukaryota; kingdom Metazoa; phylum Chordata; class Aves; order Galliformes; family Odontophoridae; genus Cyrtonyx; species Cyrtonyx montezumae. Next base: position 17,238,925 of record NW_027071992.1, read on the forward strand.
TTAACTCTTATTAACATTTCCAAGACTTCAGATGAAAACCCTTCAGGAAGCAGAGAAGAGCACATGCCTCTTCATCGTGCCTTTGTTAGTGTTATTTTCTTCTTAATGTGTTGCTCTCTTTGGTTTTCCCTTACTCACAGGTGCATGGTACATAAGCCCATTGGCCCTGAAGGGTGTGGATGAGCTATAAACTCCCTGTTTTGACTGCAGCACATGGTGCAAACACACTGGAATTATGTGCAGGCATATTGTGAGTCTGGTAGAGCAAAGGAGAGGGTAGGGAGAGAGTGTGAAGTTTGCACACATGTGATACCTATGGGAATAGCATGCACACATGAACAGGATGCATGACCAAGAACAACTCCAAATGGAGACAAACATGGTGTGCTGCTGTCTCTGCTGTGGAAGCCTGTCTGTGAAGGAGCAAAGCTGCCATTGGAAGTCTGTTATGGGGAAAGGCTGTAGGTGCAGCATGCATCACTTTTGCTGTGCAAATTGTGTGGGTATCAAAGCCCATGATGAAAGCACCGTCAATTTTCATGGCTTACAGGCTCAATGGTGCAAAGCAGGAGAGTGCAGAAATGGACATACAGGGCATTGGTATTCATGTGTTGTGAGGGGCAAATTCATGTACTTCTTTTTTATATCAGTCATCATCATTTCATGTTTTGGGCCGTCACAGCCCATCACAGCAGTAAGAGACGGAGGGGGGCCAGTGGCATCCTTCCTCACACCATAACACTTGTCCTAATGGGGAAAGATAAGGGTGAAAAAACATAACCCCATTTCTGACTTTTCCTGCAGCTCAGCAGAGAATGCAGCACTTGCAGAAACAATCGAGCTGCTCACCAACACCTGACACAGCCTGCCTTATTTCTGTAAATAATATAAAGTCCCCTTTATTTCACGTCGTGCATTGTGGCGGGCTAGGCCAAGGAAAGCATTAGGACTGATTCCTTCAAGCATCCTGCAAAATGAGACAGAGCTCAGGCTGAACACGCTTCAGAAATCAGTGATTCGAAATAAAAGCTAGGATCACCAGACCTCTCCAGCCTCTCTTTTCTCTCCCTAATGGTCAGTTAGGGCAGGAGCTGTTTGCGGTGGCTGCTAGTGAACAAAGAGATGCACAGGTACAAATGCTGCACTACACACAGTGCTGTTTGAAGGGGTGTGTGAAGAAACTGTTTCCCTGTTTGTTAGAAGTCAGCTTTGTATTGTTATCTTTATTACTCCTACTGTCATGTTTACAATTTTCACTATTATTAAATTATTTCTTAGTCAAATGAGCTAAGGGAATCTTTATTTTTTTTCTTTTCTTTCTTTTTTTTTTCTTTCTTTTCTTTTTTTTTTTTTTTGTCTATAAAAGCTAATAATTTGCCGCATTAGGGCTCTAAGGAATTGATGCGAGATTATTCCCCATTGGATTACTTTCTCAGCACTTTGTCCAGCTTCATTTTAATATTACTCATCATCATTTCATGTTTGCATTGTGCTCCAGTCAGGGATCATTTCAGTGCTGTATTTCTTTGAACACAAACCTCCCAAAAGCTTAAAGGCAGAGTGCTCAAGAAGAGAGCACAAGGGTGAGGCTTGCTGTGCATCCAGGTGTTATTTTCTACACCAGTCCATGCCACAGCATTCTTCCTCTTCCATTCTACCACTACCTGCAGCCCAGCTCTGAACAGCTGAGGCTGATCCCTGATCCCTACTGGCCTTCCCATGGCCACGTGGTACTGACAGCCTTCCCAAACCAGTTTTGGTGCGCTTCAAGCACTGTGATAGATCAATCATCAGTCCCACAAAAAGCTGTTCCCACATTTTTATTGTTGCTTTTTTATTTTGTTCTAGTTGTTCTGTTAATTTTCAACTTAATAAGCTTATTCGGCCCAGACAAGCAGCAGAGATGATCAGAGAATCATAGAACCATTAAGATTGGAAAAGACCGGTAAGACTGTCTAGTGCAACTATCAACCCATCACCACCATGCCCTAATTATGGGGGACCATGTCTTTCAGTGGCTCATCTTTGTGTTTCTTGACCACCACTGGAGATGGTGGCCCCACCACCTCCCTGATGCCATAGAAAGGGACATGGCATGGACCAAACCCCCAGAGGACACAGCTTCTGTACAATATAGGGACACTGAGCACATGGAATTCTGCCCTCTCAAAAGCTGTGAACACTTTGGGATAAGTTTGTCCTTTTCAATGTCAGCCCATACAGAAAAGCAGAGTAATCTGCCCATTCACCCTGCTCTCCCCTTTATGACCTAGACTGCTTTGAGCCTCCTTCTCAGTCCAGCAAGTCCCAGCTTTAAAGGCATTGGTTTCTGAAAGAGGTCATCAAGCTAGATGGCCAAGGTGCAGCAGAGGGACCAATGCCCCTGTTGAGGAAAAAGCCCTCAGATCTCAAGCCAAAGGTACTTTAGAGTTGACACAGGATGAGAAAGAGGTGAATACTTAAATGCAATGAAAACATACAGCAGGACACAGGTACCACAAGAACAAACTACAATGCAAAAAAGTCATAGGAAACAGCTGCAGATAGGGTGGCTTCCTTCATCTGTGGCCCTCTTCCTAATGTAGAAGTATCCAAGTCCGTAAGTGGGATCCCAGACCCTGTACTACTACTGACATTGCTATAGTATCACTATTGCTTCTGAAAAATGTAGACCTAAGCAGAGAAAGAGAGCAAAAAGGAGATGTCTGGGGAGCTGAGATCCCAGTAAAATGATTCCATGGCATAACTAAAAGAGGAAGGCATCTCTAACACTAAGAGCCCAATATCACGGCTATTCATGTGATGTGAAGAGACAGCTCTGCACAATGCCTTAGAGAAGAAATCCCCTCCCAGGAACACTCTGAGGTCCTGATTTAGCACAGACTTAAAAATGCATTTGAATCTCTCTATCTCAAGTGACGCTGACTTCTGCATGTACACCGCAGCTTTCAGATCATGCTGGAGCACGTACCAGCTTACATCCAGAAAGAACACAGAGGCACACTGCAGAGACTGAAACTGAGGGCTGAAGCTGCCTGCTTTAATGGCCATCCCTTTGCTGCATGCACCTATTGGTAAGGCAACATCTGCTTCAGGTCGAGACAGCTGAGTTGTTATGTGGATGAGATAACAGCCCTTCTGTGGGCAGTGGGAGACCTTTGCTGAGCCCCTTTCTTGGCTCAGAGGAACTCAAAACTTTTCTCTTGTGAAAATCCTCTTCATGGCAGCCTACAAGGGAAACCATCAGAGAAGGGAGAGTGTTGCACCCTCTACCCTGTAACCCTGTGGAACTGGTTGGAAGAGACAGAAGGAATATATGAGCAGAAGAAAGGAGGGCAACGGGTACATCTCCACAGCTCGGAGAACAGAGAGCACACCTCAGAGTGGGAAAGTTCATACATTTGCCTTTTATCCGATGCTGATTTAATGTAAAGTATATTCAGAGAGATTTTTTTAAGTGTGAAAGAGAGGCTGGGCTGTTCTTCAATAATTTGCGCTATGTATATGGTTGCAATAATAAAAATGTTTTATGCAATTATTATAGAAGACAGTATGATTAGACATGTAGAGAAAGACAGAAAGAGTCAGACAGGCAGAAATATAAAGGAAAAAGGCAGAGAGCTAGCTCACTGTTAGGAAAGCAGAGTATTATGAGAAATTATTGTGTAAAGCGGTAGTCGTGTAGAACAATAGATTAGGGAGAAAAAACCCTTAGCCTGTCACTGCAGAGGAAAAGTAGTGCAAGTTCAGGAGGCAGCGAAGCATCCAAAGGATGGTTGAGTGGGTTAATAATGTCACAGCAACATAATCAAATTAGTAATGCTACCGTGGCGATGTGGTCTAGTCTATCAAGGCATTTACCTGGTTACATTGTTCAAAACAACACCGCTCGGGAGGCAGAGAGCTCCAGATGTCCTCCCCATCCTGTGTGCTCCACAATCACATCAGTTATCGCTGGGAGAGAGGGGAGTTAACAGTGCAGAAATCGCTGCTCAGCTCTGAGCCCCATCACCAGGCTACCAGCTCCCCACTTCTTCACTGGTGAAGAGGTTTGGGGCACAGTGGCACAAGAGCACAGCGTGCTCCCCAAGGCAAATGGTGCTGGCTGCAGGGCAACATCATGCTCCAGGCACAGGTGAAGCCAAGGGGGAGAAATGGGTGTCCTGAGAACCAGAGCCTGCAAATACATTCTGGGTTGTGTCAGAGGTTTGTGTGTGCGTAAGGGTGTGAGACCCCAGGGCCATGCCGGCTTTGCTCTAAATCTACAAAAGCAAAAGCGAGAGGACTAACAAAATCCTACAGGACAAAAACCTTCTTGTGGAAGAACTAGGAGCTTTTATGTGTATCACCTCCCCATGATTCACGCCACGGAGCACAACCTCACCAGGGCTATGACCCCATGGTTATCTCCTGTTTGGTTTCCAGCCTAAAAGCAAGGTGGCCCAGTGGGAAGAAACATGAAGCAACATGAATCTAGCTTACCACAAGAATGAGATAAGAATGAATGGGATAAAGGCACCCAAAAGATGAAGCAAAAGAAAACACACAAGATGGATGGGATTCAGACAGAGATGGACTCATTTCACAAGATTGGGCATTTCCAGACTAAAAATCTGTACAGAGAAGGGGGAATAGAAGAAAGCTCTAATATGGACAGTGATACATGAATGGGGTACATGAACATTTTTACAGTTTCAAATAAATTCTGCAGGCTACTGCTTTGTAAGAAGTTCTTGCATCTTTCTTAACTGGACTGAAATTTGCATTTGTATTTATATATATTGTATCTTCATCTAGATACATATATGCGTATGTGTACACATATGAACACACATAAAGAAAAAAAAAAAGAATGAGCAGGTATTAGTGTGTTTTCTGTAAATTTCTCCAGCCTAGGAAATGCTGTGAAGGCCATCTGTGTGGGAAAAGGCTTGTTCCCAGCCCCCTCCCTCTGCTCTTCTCCTCCGGGACAGCAAAGAAATGCAATTCTCCCTGTTCCACCTCAGTGAGGAAGAAGCAGTACAAAGAGTCCCTGTGTCCATTGGCAGAACTCGGAGACAAGCGTGAGGCTCTCAGGGAAGGAAATAGAAAATAAAATCAAATGAGGCTTAATCTGAAAAGCAAACGTTTGCAGGGACAAAGCCACCGCAGGGATTGTCATTTCACAAATTGTATTAATCTGGGCAAATAGTGCTTCAGAAGCAGTAACCATGGTGTTGTTTATGCTCAGTTCCCCTTCCTGACCTTATCTTACCTCCCTTGCTCCTCTCAGTATGGGCCAAACCCTTATCAGTTTGCACCAAAGGTCCTTTCCTCAGCATAGCAATCATACAAACCTGGAGCTCGTGCACAAATTTGATAAGGATGACTGAAATATGACTTTGTTCTTTTCGTTTAACAAGCAGTGTGAGGGATTAGAGGCATGAGATGACTAAGTCACTGAGCACCCAGATCCCCAGGGAGTACATCCCACACTTTCTTGGGACTTCGTTGAAAGGAGTATGGTGTGGTTTTCTCCTCTGCATCTTAAGTCCAAGATGCATGCAAGACAGAACATGTGGAGGAAGGGCTGGGAAACTAACCCATGCATAAGTGAAAGAGGGTAAGAAGGTAGGAGCAAAGAAATAATTATAACCAAGTTAGCAACACTTCCTGTGTTCCTTTATGGTCCAGGCAACATATTGTCTAATGCTTGCCCTAGGAGGTGCTTTGCTGTAGTCTTTCATTTCAGAAAGGAAATGAGAGGATTCTTTTCTGGTAGATATTGGAATTTCTCTCCATCTCTCTGCTGTTAGTACTTTTACCTGATCACTTAGCATCTGAACACCTACAAATACAAGAGTTTTCTATATACAACTCCTGTCATAATGAAGAAGAAAGAAAGGATACTGAAGAGGGTACTGAAATTTCAGTTCTACAGTTGGAACCAGAGAAAGAAAAAATCAAGAAATCATTTTTTTTTTCTTTCTTTCTTCCTAATGAATATTAACTTGAAATGGTTCTGGAAAAAGAGCTTTTTGCCTTTTTGTGCTTCAAAATCCACCTGATGTGCTTGAGTTCAGGGGGGTGGGTGAGGAGGTGGAGTCAATTGTTTTTCCTTAATTTCTAAGCCAGTAAGACAACATTGGTTTGAACATCTCAGATCAATCTCCAAAGCTATTGAGTTCATGTTCTGATTAAGAGAGGCAGTGAACAAAGGAACAGAGAGTGTGAAGGAAGGAGGTAAACGGGTAAAAACTAGCATGGTGAAAATTGAGGCAGTGACAAACACACTGAGACTATGAAAAAAAAGGCCTTAGAAATGTGGAAAGAGAAAAAACGTTTTAGGAAAAAATGCATATATCTACTGTACCTTATTAAGAGTTCCCCCTAATCTTATCTGTCACACTAATTACCAGATTGAGGTGCTGGTAGTTATGCAAAGATGAGGATGTGTGAGAGCACGTGTGTGGCTTCTGACAATTCACAAGTACAACCTGCTGATTTTCCCCTTCAGCTAGAGGAAGGTTTGGTTTTTTTGTGTGTGTGTGTGGTTCTTTTTTCTTTTTTTTTTTTTCCTTTTTTTTCAATTGAATCACCGTCAGAATGAGCTGAATTACAGGAAAGACGAGGTTAGGCAGCTCATGTAGCTTTTGAGAAATCCAATAAAAAAATCCAAAGGATTCCCTAAACCCCAGGACTCCAGGAAATGTGCTAGTTCCTGTGTATTACATTGTTTCCTTCCTAACATATTAATGTCCAATACGCAGCAATATGCAATGGCATGCTCTGCTTTACCTTTTCTTCCTGAGGCTTTCACTCTGCCTGTGGTTCTGCACCATTTTCTTCCTCCCCTATAATGCTGCACTGAGTTTTGCACCTCTACTCAACCCTCTTGCATTCCAAAAATGGCCAGCTTTAGCTAAACTCTGAGTCAGGATTTAAATGGGGTTTATGCAGAGAAAGGTGTGCAGAGGGCAGATGATGTTGGCTTGGTAATGCAACAGCTCAAGTGACAACTACTCATTAGCAGCTAATCCAATCGCTTCTCCTAATCCAATCAGCCTGAGAAGCTGGAGTTCTTTCTTTCTTTGCAAGGTGCATTTTGCTCTCCCAGCCATCACAGGAAGTTAGTCGGAGAGGAGGCAAGTGGAGCAGGCCCCATGCAACCAGCAGGTGCTGGAGGATCTCCTTCAACTTGGTTTCAGTGCCATGAGGTGAAAAAGGAACAAGCTTTATGTCCTTCTGCAACATCACAAACATCACAGTACCTCAGTGCCAGAGCTGGGGGCTGCCTGGGATGAGGAGGGGGAAGAGGAGGGCAGAGTTAACCACTGCCCTCCTCAGGGTCCTTCTCCGGACAGCAAATTATGATCCTGAGCTGAGATTTTTCAGCAGCTGCATCAATATCATTCCACCACATCTTCCTTACCACCTCATCTCTAAATAAGGGCCAGCTGAACTCAGAAAGCATTATGCAGTACTATTACGGCTGATATAAACCACTGTAGTAGCATTTTGCAGATGAGAGAAATGAGCAAAAACCCCGCAAAATCCTCTGCAGTTGGGTTTAAATGAGGGCTGTAACCTCTCACACATGTCCTGCTCCCAGTGTACAGGAAGAAGCTGATTAATCCTGTGTGTGTTATCCTGGAATATTGCATTACTGGAAGCAAAGAAACCCCTTAATCATATTGTTGGTTATGCCTGAGGTCTGTTTTCTCTCAAGTGCATCACATTAAGAGCCATCCATGGGCTACAGCACTGTCCAGGGCTATTTTTCTGGTTGTAGCACAAAATCCAATGATATATATATATATATATATATATATATATAATGTATATATATGTATCAGGTAACCATGAACACTGTGGAAGTTTTTGAGGGGAGATGGGGCTTTATCACCTCTGATCTCCGAGAGAAATACTGATTTGTAAATTAGAGCCTTGCTTATTGTCTCCCTTTGCAGTTTGCTCCAAAAGCAGGGGTGGCAAATGGCTAATACCATATGCAAGATAGGAGGGATTGCTTTCTGTCTCTCCTCTTCCACCCTAAAGGAAGAGAAGAATCTCTCAGAGAGCTGCTGTCTCAACCTTCACCCTTTTTTGAGAGAACAGTTCAATCCTGATGAAGTGTCTGCTAGTTGACAGGGCATCCATCCTTATTCCGTCCCAGCACAGCATGGCTGGTCTTTTATGATAGAAAAGCAGAGACCATGCTCGCTTGGGAGATGCAGAGCTTTGGGAGTCTGTAATGCCTCCCTAGGGCTGTTATGGGTGTGAATGGGGAAGGGAAAAAAGCTGCCTTGTTGACACAGTGCTTCTAGGAAGCCCAAGGGAATGCGAGAGAAACACAGGCTTCTTCTGGGATGATGCACTATACAACTCATTTCCGTTCTCATTCTCAACAAACTCACAGAGGAACAGTTCCCTATACTGAGGAATAAGGGATTTCCTTCTGATAATACTGTGAAGTCCTTGTTCTGTGTTTTAGCAAGTAGTTCAGGTTCAGCATTGCACTCATGACTGATCTTATGCAAAAGCAGGAGAAAACTCACATTTGAAAAATCCCTCTTCCCCTGGTAGGACATTTTCAGAGGTTCAGTAAAATAAAAATAAAAACAAACAAACAAACAAGCAAACAAGAAAGAACAATAGAAGGAAACACCAACCATCCAAACGTCACGGGAAGTCATGGCAGAGGCAACCATTACAAACACAGAACCAAGATCTGTGACAGTAAATGACATCCCATAAGGCATGAAACTAAGCAGAAATGTTTTTGGGGAAGGCTGATTATTGCACTGAACCCAAAGGGGGAGGCAACAGAAGGAAAAGAGCATCTATTTGTACAAGCCACTTCGGACTTTCCCTTTGAATAGGGCATAGGGGCACTGAGTCTTACAGCCCTTTTAATAGGAGCACCTGCTCACATCCCCATCCCAGCTGGATAGTACCTATGTACGTTTGCTGTTAGTGGGATGTGCTGTGTGTCTCGAGGAGGAGCGGATCCTGGGCAGGGAGCACACACATGGTTTGGAGGCCTTTACACCGCAGCAGCATGTATGTTAGCTTGGTGTGGGCACTTGCTTGGAAGCAGCAGCTGCATCTCCATCTTCTGTGGGATTTCCAAATGAATAGAGCCCCCAAGGGTGGATGCCATTATCAGGGTAATGCTCTTGCTAGTGAATATGTGGAGGAAGGGGGCTTCATGGGCATCTTGCACTTCGTCTTATCTTATTTTACTTTATTCTATTTCTTCCACTGACATCTGGAAATGAGAGTCATCTCACTCCCACAGACTCTCTGAACTCAGGCCATCTGTGGGGCCATCTTTTCTTCTCCTTCAGTTATGACCTGCCCTGCAGGAGATTGATGGCAATGGAGAAGGAGTGTAGGAAATGTCATGGGGATGCCCACATGGCCAATAGCAATTCTGCCAAAATGGGATGTCTGTCTAGTTCAGGGGCTTGTTACACAGCTCTTAACACTTTGGTAGGTGTTCACAGAGTTGGAAATGCCAAATCAACCCTATTTATTTGCCTCTTGTTCTCCTCAATCCATCCATGCCCTTTCCCTCTGGAAATGTCCATCAGCAATTTTTAAAGGCTCACATTTATAGGGTAAATTTGGGCAGATGGAGGAGTTCATCCCATCCTATCTCTTGTAAAGGACTTCAGAGGCCACATAGAAACCAGCATCAGCCTCTCTCTGCCCATCAGCAGCAAATTTAACAGCCCCATCTGCCACCCCAGCCCTCCAACAGAACATAAAACAGGCCAGCCCTTACAGCTAAAGGCCAGCTTATGCACAAACTACCATATGCAGTGGTTTTTACAGAGCTTAATCCAAATTGCTTGCATGCACAAGCAATTGTAGCATTATCAATCCCTAAATTTGAAGTAAGAGCCTCCAAAGAATGGGAGAGAATTTCTACTTTGTAAAGAAAACTTTGACAAAGAAAGCTTACAATGAGGTTTGTAAGAAGCATCTGCATGGATTCAAGCTGGGTGTTAATAATAAAAGCAAAGAGCTACAGTGCTGGCTCCCCGCCACCTACCTCAGTGAACCCGGCTGAACCTAGCAGACACAAATTCAAGTCAGACTCTGTAGGCTGGATGCACAACATGATCCTGCTGTCCCATCTGTAGCAGTGCACATGCCAGTGGAGATCAGCTGAACACAAGACGAGAAGATGCATAGGGAAGAAACTGATTTCCTCCTTCCTTCCCCCTTTTTTTTTTCTGCTCTGAGCTGGGAAGGGAGCCTGGAAGTTGGTGCCATGTCCATCCTGCTCCCAATAGACTGGCTTTGGTATGGCAAACAGAAGAGGATGCACAACATATGCTCTGTGCTGTGACACAAGGACACGTGCTATGGGACTGATGCAAGACATAATGACACCCTGAAGTGTCCCCAGTGCTTTAAGATATTGATTTGCCACTAGAACAAGAACAGTGCATTTTCCCCTGGAGCCCCCAGTATCCATGCCAGGCCCAAATCCCTGCAATGGTAGGTCAGAAATTTGCTGGCCATGACCTGCTTAATGTCTTCAAGGCCTAATTGGCATCCTGTGCAATCGGTCTGGTTTTGGCTGCCAGAAGAGAGTAAATCGTCTCCTTCTTTCACAGATGGGATGGGGGAAGGGGTGACCACCGTGTGTCTGTGTCGGTGTCAGGGGACGGCAACAAAGGATGTCAAGAAAATGGCACTGCCAAGGCGCCTGCATATTTGGCTTATAACCTGATGAGTGTGAGGCAGGTGGCTGAGTCTATGTCATGCCCTGTGGGGAGCGGGCAGGAATGAGAAAGAAAGGAGGAAAAATAAGACTGGTGCAGATGGGAAGTGCCAGCTCTTCTCACTGAAGCAGAGCTATTCAATGGGGAAACCCAGCCAGAGAAATTTCAGAAAACTGGGAGGAGATTGCAAAGTTGGTCAGTATCAACACACACAACCTGAGTCATTTCTACAGCCTGCTTTGGTGTATTTTGATAGGAAAATAATTAAGTAAAGCACTCAATTTAGGAAAAAAAAAAGGAAAATAAGAAAAAACTCAGGGATTTCAAGTAAGCCTGTGACGTGTGTGTGCATGAGAGAGACAGGAAGAGAGAGACACAGATTTAAAAAAAAAGCAAAAACTTCTTGGAACAAAACACACACAAGGCAATGCCAAAAACTTGAGAAGGAGAGTGGTTACACACTAATTTAATTCTCTAATCCCCCTACTCCTGTCACTGTTTACTCACTGATAAATGTGCAGTAGCTTCAGCAAGACAGCCACATTTGCAGAAACTGACAGCCTGACTCAGAGACTATTTACCTAAAGACCATGAATATTAAAACAGGTTTCCAAAAGGGCCCATCTTGAAGGAGAAGATTAGCATGGGGCCTCTTGCTGACAGACTCTTCCCTCTCCACCCCTCCTTCCTCCACTCCGTGATGCATCTCTTGTGCAAACACTGGAGAAGTATCACCTAGCTGAAGAACTGAAATGTTGGACCGATGCCCTGGAGCTGTGCATTCAGCTTCAGCTTGACAGCAAAAACACCCTTCCATCCAAGACAGAAGTTGGGGTTAGGGTTTGTTTTTATTATTATTATTATTATTATTTTATTTATTTATATTTTTATTTATTTTTATTTTTATTATTTTTATTTTTTTTTGTGGTGGTGGTGTTTTCTTTTGTCCATTAATTAATTAGAATCAAAATTCAAATGCAAATCTGTATTTCCTCTCTCCCACCCCACTAGAAGATGAACTGCAAACTCACAATGCTTTAATAGATCTAACAAGGCTATAGAATTATATTCCTGATCTACAAATGAGTTTGCTGTCTCTAAGGATGGCTCATGGAACTGACCAGAAAGATGGAAAAAGGTTATAGTAGAACTAGGAAGTTAAAGTAGAACTAGGAAGTGCAGAACAATGGATGGTTGTAAAGATCAGAATAAAGGAATGGTTTCTATAAGGTGGGAAAGAGGAAATGGACAAAATATCTCAGCTTGGAAAGGAGACAACAGAGTGGAACTCAAACCAGTGAGCAAAATAACGAGTGACATCAAAGGGAATGTTGAAGGGATATTAAGTTGACATTAATGGGGTTAAAAGCAAAAGCCTACCTGGGACATAGTTGCAAGTCAAAGTAGGAGGTTTTTGTTTGCATATGCAACACATATATTACAGAAAGAAATTTTCTGCCGCAGAATCTTGTAATGATCAAAACTCTTAAGAGATCTAAGAAAATCTTAAGAAACTTAAAGTATTATACAAACAGCTTTTAAGTATGGTAATGCTGAAGAAAAGAATCACAGATTGCTGTAAGAAGAGAGACTATAGCAGAGGAGTGACAATGCTGTCTTCTGCTCTGTACTAAGTACATTTCCCCAGCTCACCTGTCAGGACCCAGTGAAAGGAAGATAGAAAGACAGACCTTCAACATAGTTTGAAGGACTCTCATATTCCTCTAATGAAAGGAAGAACTGCAGAACAAGTAGTGATATACTGATGAAGTTCAGTGACTATTTAAAATCTGTTTGCATCCAAAACCTAAGCACCTGTAGGAGTGGTTTCCATAAACATTCTAAATTTCCTCTTCCAGGAATGAGGTATGTGATGCTTGGCATTTTATAGCTGGAGGAGTTTGAAAGCACTCAAGAAGACATCACAGACATTCACTGCACAGCAGGTCTGTAACTGTCGTTTGGTTTGGAAAATATTTCAGAAGTAGTGAGAGATCCTGTCCTACAGTGATTTGGCAATGGAGTTAGAAGCATAATTTATTTTGGGCCCATGTTTCTCTGTGTTCTTATTCCCTCTAGTCTCTATTGGATATAAGGAGCACTCCATTTCCAAAAAGAGATGCCTCTGGCAAGCTTCAAAACACACGGGAACATGTTCATGCTCATATATATCATGCAAGCATTGAATATAACTCCTATCATATAGCCTGGGATAGTAATTAATAGCCTACTGCCTAATGCACCCAGGTTAAAGCAGTAAGACCAGTGTCTCCCCAATGGACAGTCACTCCAGTGTGATGCATTTATCCCGATACAGAAAGTGCTACTTATCCTTGAAAACAGGTAAATATTCTGGCTCTGAAGACAGTGACATTCAGCCTCTCTCTTCGGTCGGTGAACTATGTAGACAGAGTTTACAGTCTGTGATTTTCCAGCCTCTCAAACTACCCTAAGGTGACTTGATGTAGATGCTTGTTTGGGATAGAACAGCACAGTTCTGTTGAAGTAAGTGGAGTTTTTCTGCTGTTTGTTTTTGTACCTAACTGAGGATCAGGTGTTCTGAATGCAAGCCTTTGAGAACATTCCTGCCAACTACCTGATGGACAAGGCTAACACAAGGACAAGCAAATTTGGCTTCCAGGGGAAAGGGCTAATAGTCATCCTATTTGCACTTTCCTGGCACCCCTGGACACTTTACCAACTGCAGCTAGGCAGTATGTACCTAGAAAACGTATATTGCTGCCCCTCAGCTCTGCTAATAGATTCAGAAGAGAAGTTAAAAGGTTTCAGAAGGGTTAAAGCACACTGCCACACACCACACAGCTTTATTCTGGCTGACCTCAGCTTCTGAAGCAGAAATGACCCCATATCCTTCTCCTTCCATAGTTCTTAGCTGCTGTGAGATAAAAGTATATCCAGCTAGAGGGAGCCTTCCTATAAACATGCTGAAGGCTACTGAAGGACACCTCTTGTCATCCAGGGGATGGCAAAAGGCAGGAGCCAAGGTGATGGGAAATGTCTCCTAATACACATAAAAATCCTTGATGAACATTTATTGTAGGTTAGATTTAGCATCTCATTAAAGGAAGGGTTTACTTGTAGCCAGAGCAACAAATAATGAATAGGCAAAGGTGAGACATTAGGAAAGCCTGGAAGTAGAAATGCAAAGAACAAAGGAAGAAGAAGTCTTCTGGCCTCATTATTCAACCCTGGGATAGAATGGTTTCTACCAGCTTCTCTCTAGAGCATGTTATTCTGAAAGACCTCTTTCCAGCACCTGAATGTGCTTCACTTTCCTCTACACTTTGTTGTGAATCTGAGTATATACTTGTATGAACAAATCAAACCTACTTCAGGTCCAATTCTAAATGAAGACTTTACTGCGAGCTCTGAAGTTAAGGAATAAATGTTATGAAGCTTAAATGGTGTAAGCAATGTTTCTTCATGACCCCACAGTAAACATTTGGCTTTCTAAGACATTGCAGTTGGAAAAGGTTTTGGAAGCGCATTGGCTTATCAATTACTAGAAACTTGGAGTGGGTTAATTCAGGTAAGCATTAGTCTGTGCTATGTTTGCTTCTTAAAAGTTTCTTCTATACATTCTATCTTAGATCTTTGTACAGAGAGGGTTTGAGTCTGTCCTTCCCAAGGAGTCCTATCAGGTATATCTTTCTGTATTGATATTTCATTATGGATTTAATTATTTGGGAATCTTTTAATTCTGTGTCACTTTCTCTCCATTAGATATCTATATGTGCAAAAATTACAGCATCCTAGATGTATATACAACATCCCCTTGATTTCTGAGGGTTCTGCAGTCTTCGTGAAATGGACAAGTCCATTTTCCATCACTTCCCCACTGACTCTTCTGTATGACTTGCAGTGGGTGCTCTCTTGTTGCATTATTTGTGAGAACTGAGTGCTGCAATCTCTTTTCTGCTTTGTTCTGCCTACGTGCTCTGTGACTGACCTAATGTGGACCCCACTGTGTGTGTGTGTCTATGTGACATGCTGTGCCACACTGCAAGGTGGTATGCGTGTTGTCCAGCTATGATTATGGAGTGCACAGGCTACTTCTCTTGTCGCATGCCTTAGCAAAGCAATCACACATCTCCTTGTACATTTGTGTGCACACCTGACCTATGACTGGACTGCACAAGTAGAGATTAGTACACTGGGACTGGAGAAAATAGAGTGATCTGCAAAGACATCGAGGTGTTTAACTCCTCCTTGGATTCTTTATGCACAGTATAAGCAAGTGAGATTAAAGTCCTAAATAAGGGTTTAAACACATAAACATTTTCATGGATGTAGGAGTTTGTCAAGGAACATACCTCCAAGACTGAGGAAATAGTTTCTACTTTAACACCCCCAACCACGCATTCATCACCCTGCAGACATGCAGACAGTTCTCTTCCCTCTCCCTTCCTTCAACTACAGCAAAGCCACACTATTCAAACTTTTCCACTATCAGCAGGAGAAGCTGCCATTTACACATTTACAGAGCAGTAGACACAACACCAGTTTAATGATATAAGGAAGGAAAGAACTGGAGAGTGATCTGTATATGACATATACGCTTATATTTTAAATATTCAGCAGGCAAGACTCTGCTGTCGTCTTAGTTTATTGAGAAGAAGCTGAATGTTAAAGAGAGTGAGGACTGATGGAACAGGACAGAAAGTTATTTCTCTGGATCTGATTATAATCACCTATGTCTCTGGTTCTCTTTGCATATCACCCTCAGAGAGACGACACACTGCTAACCGCCCCCAGTGCATCTCATGAAGAATGCTGGTGTTTTCCAGCATGTTTTTTTTCAGGTGGTACAGGGCTGTACCACATGGCAGCCCTGGTGAGGCAGAAGGGCGGAGTTCTGTTCAGATCAAGCACTTGCAGTGTTTGCCTGAAGAAACAAATAATGATGGCTGCTCTATGGGAGGGATCTCAGGGTCAGCAGCACTGGCCTGACCAAGTGGTGCGACTGCGAGACCTCCAAAGATCCAGACTGTGTCTCATGATTCACAATTGCTCCTCACAGCCCCTGTGGTGAGACAAAGCCCAGTCCCGTGTGCTTCTCAGTCTCTCCATGTGCAGACATCACTCCCTCTACGCCTGCCCTTCCCTTATCATTTCATAACAGCTCCAGATGGGTGTGATTAACAACACATAGGCCTTAAACACCTTCTGTGGGAAGGAGTTTTCAGCAAACTTTCCCAAACTGTCTTAATTTTACAGATGGGTGGAGAGAAAATGAATAACCAAGTCATGCAACGGGCCCAATGAAAAAAATATGGGAACAGAAACCTGGTTTTCTTTTCTTAAGATTTATCCTTTCTTTTTAGCCAGTACTGTATCCTGTAATGCTGGTATTATTTTAAAAACCAGATGCAACCACGGTGTTAAGAAAAGAATTAGGATGCATTTTGACATCTTGTTTTCTATTCCTAGAAATACAAATACATTGTTTTTCAGTAGCCACTGGCTTTTTTTTTTTTTACAAGTTATTCATGAAGGCATGTGGGTGAGATACACATTACACTGCAGATGGATTGCAGCCTTGTGTCAGTAAGGTAAGACCCTCAGCACCCATTCACAGTTGATTTGGGTCAAGGAGATTGAAGAGATATAGACCTCTTGGAGCACATCCAGAAGATCACAAAAATGACCAGAGGGATGGAACACCTCCCTATGAGGACAGGCTGAAAGATCTGGGGCTGGAGAAGACTCCAGGAGGCATGAGAGCAGCCTTTCAGTATCTAAAGGGAGGCTGTAAGAAAGGAGACAGATTCTTTAGCAGGGTCTGTGGTAATAGAACAAGGAGAAGTGGTTTCAAACTAAAAAAAAAAAGGTTTTTACAATCCAGGCAGTGAACTACAAGAAGAGGCTGCCCAGAGAGGTGGTGGATGCCTCATCCTTGGAAAGTCTCAAAGTCAGGCTGGTGGGGCTCTGAGCACTGGCTAGAGCTGTAGGTGTCCCTGTTCATTGCCAGGGGGCTGGATTAGAATAACCTTTAAGGGTCCCTTCCAACTCAAACAATTCCATGATTCTATGGCTCTAAGTTTAGCTGGAAGTATGGATGCTCACTTTTACACCTGAGTTAAATTTCCAGCTCGGCCAAATTGTCTGTCCTGTATCTAATTGCAACATAAGGCCACAGAGTTCATATTTTCCTACTTCTCCAAAGTTTTTGAGGCAGTAAGTCAAGTAATGAGTGAGAGGCACTCCATGGTCTGACACAGGGAGTACAAGCACCGAGGCAGGCAGATAAATTGTTTCTGTTCTCTGCCTGGAAGAGCATAACTTTTACAGTTACATGTTTCCACAGAGCATTCATAATTATGAATTCAGCAAGTCACCGCGCTGTGCATATTCCACAGATGTTCATGGAGAAATCATTGTCTGTGAGAAAAGCTCCTGGTTAATGCATTTGCAGCAACAGGCATAAAAATTGAGCGCAAACTGTCCATGAACAGGCAGAACAAATTCAATTTGGGAGTCATAGGGCTATTGTGTCTTACACAACGATCTGTTGTCACAGAGCTCCGAATAGTATCCAGGGAGAGACAAAGGAAACTTTGACTCGATTTTCAAATTATTTTTAATTTGGTTTCCTAAAGAAATGAGGTATTCTGTGCTAACTGTTAATGTCTTCATGCCTATTTAAATCTCTCTCACTCTTTTCCTCTTCCCTCAGTAACTTAGAACCAACTGGCACAACAGGTTTTATTTGCAGCTTGATATAGATAAAAGAAAGTAACCAGGATATGAAATACTTTTGGGGAAATAGGCTCTGTTTTATTTATTTATTTTTCCCTCACCAAGAAGTGCATATTTTTCGAAAAAGTATATTGGAGGAATAGACATGACTTGGAATATTGTCCTCTCTCACCATTAAAAAATGTAGTAAATAAGTTGAGAAGTCCTTTCCAACCCCTACAATTCTGTAATTTGAAATCATTTCTGAGATTAGACAGCTTGTATCCATGATTTACCTTGTTTACGTAGCAGAGAGCAAAAGTCATCCTGCTCTTTGCTGACCTGAAGACCTAAGTATCGAGCAAGGGATGTCTCTTGTACATGCTCTTCACAAGTAACTCCTTTAATCTCCCATTGCTCAGACTGATATTGAAGGGTCTTAAAGGCAACAGATTCTGAGCTCAAGCTTAGGAACTTCTGGCCTAAATTCATCTGAAAGTCAGCAGTCAGGCAGTCAAGTCTACTGCTCTATTATCAGTCAGTAAAAAAAAAAAAATCAGTCTGGCTCCAGAAATGCATTCTGTGATTTAGGGCCAGCTTTGCAGCCACCCTCATAACTTCTTCAGGCTTCTCTATATCTTGTCAATTCTTAAGACTAATATAAATAACAGTAGCCTTCATGCTGCTCTGACTTTTATGGAGGATCTGATTCAGCCAATGCCCAGTGCAAAGGATCTATGCAGCCCACCTTCTCCCTGTCTCTGTCTAATCTTCAGACACATCAAGCCTGACCTTGCAGCAAAAAGTCCCATTGGGTAAAGAATCAGCGTGTTACTGAGCTGCAAGCTCAATTCCACAGCTCCCAAAATAATTTCCAAGTTTTGGTCTCCTGTAGATCTGTGCCTTGTTTTCCTTCCTGTGGGACAGGAAAAATAGTACTGTTGTGCTTCACAGGAGCAGGATTCATTAGTAGATACCCATCCTGTGTTGCCCAGGCATTACTGAAAGGGCAGCACAACTTAGCACCAGTAATGGTAACATAAATTCTTGCGGATCTTCTCTTTGTCTCTAGGACAAAATTCACCAAGAACAAAGCAGAGAGGGTTCAAATCTTAGCCTGAGTAACTTGTGGTGGCCTCAAAGAGCTCCTTGTACCATTTTGCAGCAGCCAAAACTCCACCTGTCTGGCACTAAGGTGACATAATTAGCTGTGTTAAGCTGGATGCTCCTCTGTACTCCTAGAAAAACCTAGTCATGCAAGAATTCAGATTAAGAGGAGCGTGCACAAATGTTTTCTTAATAATAATTAATACATGATTAATAGGAACAAATTCTGAAAATAAATGATTATA
This sequence comes from Cyrtonyx montezumae, assembly GCF_038088225.1. Classification (NCBI taxonomy): domain Eukaryota; kingdom Metazoa; phylum Chordata; class Aves; order Galliformes; family Odontophoridae; genus Cyrtonyx; species Cyrtonyx montezumae. The sequence continues at coordinate 17,257,694 of NW_027071992.1, forward strand.
AGATGTCTCCATAGCATGCCACTAGGATGATGGGGATAAATGATGCTGAGACACCTGAAAGTTGAGAGCCCATTACTAAGCATTTATAAATGGGAATGCATAAAAATATTTATCCACGTCTTTCTGAAACATGCTCTAATGTGTCTTCAAGCAATTTATCAGCTAAAAAGTAATTTTCATTAATCACTTATTAATTATTAATAAAGTGTTTGTAAGTGTCACCTTAATTTAAAGTGTTTCTGACTCAAGGTGCACTTCCAGACTTTCATTCCTGAAGGAGATCTTGACTGCCAGACCTGAGTCTTCAGATTCAAGTGACCTTGGTACATCCTCCTTCGCCCAACCCACCCTAGGTCTCCACACCTGTTAGGCTTGCAAATGGGACTAAGTCATGTTTCTGGAAATCACAATTTGTCATTTCAGAAGGAAACTTGATCAGATCCTCTCTCCCCACTCACAAAGCTGGATGCCCAGACCTGGGAACACAGCATTCAAATATTTCAATTTATCATTACAGTGGAACCCTGAAGAGATCACATCTGCTAGGACCATAAGTTGGACAAGATCCCACTTCAGAAGGAGCAGGCTCAGCTCGACATTCCTATTCTTGAACAAGGGACCAATTAGGCAGGCTTATTTACCTGCCACAAAATGAGATGTTAGCCAGTGGGGGAAGTCACTTAAGGACAACAGAAAGTCTTTCTGATCTCTCTGTTAGAAAAGACCATCTAAAGAAACAACAGTTCTTCAAGATCTAAATCCCCCTTGCATGTCTTCCTTCTGTTCCTCCAGTTTCTTCACTCCTCCTTTCAAATCAGTCTTCTGCCTATCCCTGCCTCTGCCTTTTTCCTTCACCTTACACATTTTATCTTGGTCCCTTCTCTTTTTTTCCCTTCTTCATTCAAATACATGCACACGTCCAAATAAGATTTAATTTAGAGCTTTGCTTCTACTGAACAAGTAATCAAAAAGGTCTCACATCTTTGAAGAGACTTGGGCTACAAAATGAACAAATGCTCAAACCACCTTCCCTTTATAGGTTTTGTAGTGAGGAATGGATCTTCCATTTGCCAAAAACTGTATTCAGGCCCCAAAAGACAATAAGTGGGAAATCTTCAGGCTTAAAAGTGATATTTTCTGCTTCTTTCATAGCTTTTATTAAGCATCTTGAGGAAATAGATAATGGTGTGAAGAGCATCCAGACTGGAAGCAGAGAGAAGCAGACACACACCTGTCAGGGATGGTCTGTGTGCATTTATCCTGCCTCCGTGCTGGGGAATGGAAGAGATGACCTCTCGAGGTCCCTTCCAGATGTACTCATCTATGAGTCCATGATTAATTGGCTTAATGATCTGCAGTTTATCTATTCAAAGAAATAAGCCTCAAAATCTTCTGCAAATACATCTCTTATGGACTGCCTGGGGTTATTGTCCCTCCTTCCTCAAAGTGCTGCACCCTAATTTAGACTCCACAGAGGGGATCTCTTCCTGCTGATCCCTGCAGAAATACAACCCCTTTCACATTCTCAAATAGCAAAGGAATTAAAGAATAAAGCTGATTCATCTCAACAGAGAAAAGAAGGGAAATACAGTCTCTAAAAGCGAAAGAAAATTTCTATGCTCAGCTTCCCCTGAAGACAGAGACAGAGAACTGAAATTTGGTGCGGGCTGCTGATGGCATAATTTGGTTTCCCTGTGCTCCCTTCCCTCCAATATGAACAGGAGTAATTTCTGACTGCCTTCCTGGGGTAACAGCATATGGGGTAGCACAGAACATCCCTGCTGGTGCCAGAGGGAAACCACAGGAGAGGAGCCCACAGTGCCTCTGCTTCTTGTAAGAGGTTGTCCTTTGCTCATACGAAACATGTACTTCATCAGGTAAGGACAAACGTAATCAAGGACACTCGTGTTTTGCCAAAATATGCCAAAAGGTGAAGGAGGTATAACAGATAAAAACAAGGGAAAGACTACAATAAAGGCAAGGATGGACAAAAATCTAACATAAATATCCTATGAATGAGAGAAACAGTGCATGGGAACCTCTTACCTATCTGAATAACTGCAATTATGCAATGAATATCTTCATCAGAACTACATAGGCCACCTGCAACTGATTTATTCCAGGTATTTATTAAGAATGAGACAGATTTGTCCTTAAATTCTATTTTTTTTTTAAATAATAAAATTAATAATAGCAAGAAAGGCTTGTAAGTAGAAGAGTGTTTCTTCCTGGAGAAGCTGATCACGCAACACTAATTTACCAAGAATGTGCGTGGTTAATGAATACAATGAATAATAAAGATATTAAGGATTTAATCTTGCATATTTAGGCTATTCAGATCTAGTCTATAAGGAGCATATATTAGCCTGCCCTTTCAATAATCATGGCAAAAATAATAGAGGAAATTAGTTTGGTATCACACTTTCTGTGTCTTCTGAATCATGAGAATTCAGACTGAGTTAAAAATTAATTGGGGTGAGATTCAACTCACTAAATATAGATGTGTATGGTATCTGTGTACATCTGAGCTACTCACCCTTTATTTACTTGTTAATCAAAAGAGAGAACTAGATACTCTGTGAACTTCAGCAACCCATTTTTACCTAAGGTATGTATGAAAACCAGAGATCAGAGAACTGTGTAAAAAAAATAAATAAATGTCTGTCTACTGACCACAAACGGAATTTATGGTAACCAGTTTAGATGAAGATTCCTAAAGATACAAGGCAGGATTTCTAAATTGTAAATTACAAATTAAAACAAAACAAAATAAAACAAACAAAAAAAAAAACAACAACATAATAGTGTCCTTTTCTACCAAATGTAGCAAGAAAATAGTGTCTGAGTGTCTGTAGTTTCCTGTCTTTCAAAGCTATAGAACTTTTTAATATAATTTTCTTACTCAATTCTCCTTGTAATACGAAAAACACAAATTTAACTTAATTTTTAAAATTCAACTCTCCTGAACAATTTTTCATTACTTTTCTTGTTCCTTTAGTTTTCTCCCCTCCTTTGAACAGTCTCACCACTTGTTTCTTTACTTCCTTTTCATCTTGAATACAAAGAGTAGGTTGATCCCAGCTCTGGCCCTGGAAATGTCAGGCTGAAAGTGTTACTCTTGGAGTGATTTGCATGCATTACAAAGTGACAGGTGACAGAAGCACACAACCTCAGCTAATAGATGATTAATGATGTGATGTTGTCCAGCACTGTTGACTCATTTTCTTGCACTTCGGGAAACTTCAAAGGCAGCTGGCATTTCTGTTGCTTTATGACAGGCTCATAGGTGAGTATAATTGTTTAGTCCATATGTGCATAACATATAAGTAGTCATGAGCATGTTCGCAGAGCACATGTTTGTGTATGAGACAACGTGCAGAACTGTATGCATGAGCTCCTGGGTGTTTCTGTGTGCATACAAGCTCCTCATATACAAACTGCATGGTTTTAGTGGGTTGCTGAGAGCATCGTTAACCAGCAACTATATTCTGAATAAAATACCATGGTCCATTTGGGGTTACAGACTAAAGTAATGAAAGAAACTCACTGGAATTTTAATCTGAATGGAGAAAAATCAGCTCTAAAGTAAACAGTACATTTGGAAGAGAGCCCAGTAACTAGCAATCAGAACAGGATTAGAAATAGGTCAGGCTATAAACTTGGATCTTTCCTTTACAGTTTTTTTTTTTTTTTTTTTTTGACAAAATTTGGGAGGGTTTAGGTCGTTATAGAGATTAAGAACAGTGGCAAAATATGAATTCATATTTCAACCACACCCAAAATTTAATTTGTAGGCTCAATTTAGATGGATGCATTATCAGTCCAGTATCCACTTAAAACAGTGTCTGGAGTTTTTTAGGAGAAAGTTCTTAGTTAGGATCCTCCCAACACAATACAGATGCCAACTTCTTCCGTGTTCTGTGGTTTTAAAACCTTTGTACTTGGTAAAGGTGAAGCAAATCTCATTTCCTACTCCACACATGAATACTTCTCCTCTTTGCCCTGGTTTTCCCATCCACCAGAGCTTTCTATTCAGGAATGGCTTTTAAAGTTGCTCAGCAATAGTGGGAAGGTAAATAAACAGAAATTGTAGCTGGGAGATAGGGTCTGCACTTCTGAACAAGGATTAGCCAAATTGGTCTTCTCTAATAGAAACAAGTATATTGCTGAATCAAAATTCAGCACCAGAAGTTTTTTACTTCCATTTTTTCCTCTGGATAGTAAAGGAGAAATATGACATTTGGTTCCTCTTGAAGGCACCAGAATGCTCAAGAGCCCATACTGCATGAAGATGCTGTATTGTATAAATGTATTGTATAAACGTATTCTCCTGTATACAAGGGAAGCATTTCTTCAAGGAAAACTTAAAGCAGGTATATTTTGTCATCATTTTCCAATAGCTCTCATTTACAAAAGAAGAATGAAGATTTAAGACGTTGCAAATAATTGTTCTTAAAGTCAAAGACAAATGACCAGATCAGGCCCTAAAAATTCATATCCTGTGTTGATTAAGAGGAGAAGATACAAAAATCACTAACCATTGTCTGAGATAAATCTCCTGCACTGTCATGTGAAATTGGATTTGAAAGGTCCTGGAGACAGCATCTGGGCTCTGGGCATGAACACTGTCCTGAGCAGTTGAAGTCCACATCTGAGCCCCAAGTCTTAGTGTAGTGCATACTTGAGGTGTCAGATGGACCCCAGCCTATTTTGAGCCTGAATGCCTTCCTGAGCCAGAGAGCTTGGCCCCATAGTAGTAGAGCTTGACCATATGGTAGTTTCTCATTTCTCCATTTCTCTAGCTTGGATGTGGAGAAGAAATAGCTGTCTGCTCACAGCCTAACGCAGAAGCTGCAGTGCTTCTAAAATAACCTTTTTTGTTTGTTTGCTTGCTTGTTTTCCTTATCTCACAGGTTGTTCAGCTTGCTAACTCTATCTAAAGATTTGTGCTGTCCACCTTTTCCAGACCTCATTAACCCTTCAATTGAAAGTACATCGCCCACTACAAACTCAGAAGCTGCTCCAGGCAGGGTAAGACACTAAGTACCAGAGCACAAAAAAAAGAAAAGTAGAGTTGGGAGCAGTCTGATCTATTTCAGGCATACTGAATTAAGCAGCTCTAGGGGCTCAGGCTATGGTACCCATGCTTCACGTGTACTTAAACTGCATCGTTTAAGTTGAGCTTCCTGCACCGTTGGTGGAAAGAATTCAAAGAGAAGAGAGGTGGTCATCTTTTCTGAATCCTTCCTGCACCATATACTAGTAGAATTTACAAGCTATAGATGGGAGTTGCTCCATGTGGCCTCATGACTGATCTGCCTTAACCTTGGTGGTGGATGGAGGCAAGTGTCCTCTACAGACAGTGGCAAAAATAAGCCTTAACACTTTGAGTTTATGAGAATGTCCAGCTCCTAATCTGTGGTATTTATGAAAATAATGTCATGGAATTCCTAGATTGACTTGTGTAGATGCTAAAAAAAGCCAACCATTCTTCTTGTTCTCCTGGAAATGAAGTCCATTCTACATATTTGATACAAAGTCCACTGCATAACACATACATGCATGTGTTTGTGTGTGAATGTGTCAAAGATGAGCAGAAAAAAATGGTAAAAGTCAATTCTCAAAAATAAAATATGTTGTCTTTTTAGAGCTGTTGCAGCACATGAAAATATAGAAGCTATGATGGTAGCAATAGGTGCATATCCAGATACAGACTAAGAAACACAGAGATAAAGTGAAAAGGTCATTGACCAGCAGTGCTGACATTTTTAAGTGACAGAATAACCAGTACCTTTCTTGTTTCTTAGTACTTCAGAAGGCTGCTTTGAACATTTTCCCCCAGATTATTGATAAATACTAGCTTCGGTACTACACTGCTAGCATGAAAGGCTTGAAAATTTGAAATTGCAAAAATCAATTTTCTTACAAATGACCTTTGTGAAATCCTGTTAAAAAATACCAAACGGAAAAAAAGAATACAAATAATAATAATAAAAAAACAAGCCCAAGACCACATGCTTTTGTTTTAAGCAAAATCTGGATGGCAACATCTAAAGAGAGTAGTTGGTTTGTTCATTTTTTTTTTCTTCCCTAGGCTTGTACTGAACAAATGAGGCAGGTCTGATTCCACACAATCTTTCTGTCTGACACTAAGAATGGAAATTTGTAATAAAAGGGAAATTGTCTTGAGGAAGTTTTCAGCAAGCATAAAAGGGAGAGTTTAGGAGTGAAGTTGGTAACTGGTGATTGCTACTGACACTTGCTATAGCACTGGAGTCATTGCTCACCTACTACAGAATTGCAACAACCTCAGGGTGGAACGCACTATCAGCTGTAAGTCCCAGCCATGTCAATGAAGGCAACAGGAGTTTCAGTGTGTCCTCAGTGGAATCAGGATTAGTTACTTATGCTATACAGAGTAGCTGAGTACCAGAGAAACAGAATAATTTCTTCTAAAGTATTTCTAAGCCTTACAGTGTCTTGAAAACAGACAGCTCTTGTTCACTGTTAGTGAAAATACGTAGATAACAGTAGTGAGAATGTTGACAACTAGTATTTTATAGCTGAGAATTTTATTTATCAGGCAGTGTTATTGTGCTCTTTGCATCTGTTGTAGAAATGGAAATACATGGGAGGCATCACTTTTGGAGCAACCCACATACCAGGAAAGGAAAGATGCAGCATTCTGAACTCTTCTCTATGATCTCAGTCATAACTTCTGACTGTTACGACCTCTACAGTCCATCTCTATAAGGCTTGCCAAAATGCTGCTCATGCCTTCTAGACACTCAGCATGTATATCCGATCAATCCTCTTGATTTGTAGGTTAAGAATAAGTCCTACAGTCAGAACCAATGATCTCATTGCTGCTAGTGTGAATGCAAAATACCTTGAATGAAAACAGGGGGATAGATCTAAAAGGACAGAGGTAATTTAGAGCAAAAGTTGGGCTTTTGTGTATTAATTAAAAAGTTTCCTGTAACCTATGGGACACATCAACTCTTTTACAAAGGTTGTCATCTCTCTACAGCCAGCCATTTGTTTTGCTTCCTTCCTAGAGAAACTTGATTTCCATAATGGGTTATGCCTTTTGCTACTATATCCTCTGAGAGAAAGGTCTGGTCAGATGATTAGCATTATCTTCTCTCTTAAATATTACATTATTAAAATTGTGCAGGATTTTTTATGGCAGCTGACTAATTAGCCCCACGTCTCATCTCAGCTGTCAAAAATCTCTTTTCATTGACAGTTTACTTTAAGTGGCTCAATTAGCATAACAAATGATTCACCAAAAGTTCTGTAGGCATCCTGTTGATTAATGTCATTTATCTTGCAAACCAGCAGTAGATGGCTGAGTTGCTCCTAACAATTATTAAAGTACATATATATACATTATATGTCACTCTCTGAGAAGAAACACAACTTAAGAGATATTTACAGACATTTAAGAATGATAAAGAGCTTTCATCAGCTGTAACAATATGGAAGATTTCCTAAGTGAGGAGCAAGAAGATGAATCCAAGTGTCCTTGCATGTCACCCTGCCCACATTCAAGTGATTTTATGAACAGAAATTTCTAAGGACAGCTGATGGGACTTTGAAGAAAAGAGGGTGACCAGAAGTCCTGGAGTCTGTCTGCCTTTTTCTACTATATGCATTTACTTTTCAGTACATAGACCTGGAATATGGAACCTTTGGTTGATGGATAATTGAATAAAAAGTGGCTGGGTTCCTCAGTTTCAGCTTCCCTAGTGCTTTACACTTCTAAACCTCCTACATGATTTTGGAACGCCAGTGTCCTGAGTCCTTATGATCAGCATGAGATCAAAACAACAGCTCAAGGGGCATGGTAGAGAAGCAAGGCAGCTCACTCCCTGTTAAAATAAGACTCGATGAGCAACAGTGCCATATTACTGGACAAAGAGTGGAAAGACTAAAGCTGCTTTTTCACTCAGCTCAACCGCTCACACTGTGTTTGGCCTTACTTAACCTCCTCTCCTCTTTTTTTTCCCTCCCCTCCAATTTTATCCACTCTGCTCATGAGGTCTAGGAGATCTTTACCTCAAGGACATTCCCTCCCTGAATGTTTACAGTCTTTTACCCTACTTAAGGTCAAGGCCTCAGAAACCCCCATTATATAAAAACATCAAGTTCAACCACTGAGGAAAATCCACAGTGAGGTAAAAGAAGAACTCTTATCAGCACCAATCAGATAGGCCCTCTGATAAGATGACAATGTTCTGAAATTTTTTTGTGTCAGTGAAATCAGAGATGGCCATATCTTACACTGAAGGCATTAGTATGTGTGGCTCCATAATCGTTATGAAAATAAGTACGTGTGGGTTTCAGTTGTTTCAAAGTAATTCTCCTAGAGGAAGGAGCTTTTATCACTGAACTCTTTAATAAGGGCTCTTCCCCACAGCCCCAGGAGGGACCATGCAAGCTTTAAAGAAAGTACAGCAAGTGCTCTCACCACCAAAGCCACTAGGAGTATGTTTTATAAAGCAATATTAAAGAAATACTGAGAGCAGAATAATTTAATCAGATTCATGAAATCAAATACCCCCAAGGCAGCGATGAAGATGCAACTCAACAAGTGCTGGCATTTCATTCCATGGGAAGAGGGAAATTCATCAGCTCTTCTTTTTTTCTTTTCCACTCATAGAAACAAAACTTGACACCAAATAAAACTGAAGTAAAAAAACCTTAGGACATGAGAATTAGTCCTAAAGCACCTTGGGCCTTCACTCAGTCACACTCAGTTTGAAAATAGGGAACTTTCCGTTCACAGGGATTTTGAAGGAGGGTTGTCAAATGTTTCTTTAAACAATTATTTTTTTCCCTGATTATGCTATCAGTCATGGGCAAAACATTTCATCACCTTTCTCTCTCTGCTTACATTGTGTCTGTCATGACTCTTTCCCTTTTTGAAGGGGAGCATAGGAAACCCTGATCCCAACTTGGGGTTACCTCATGCTGCAGAGAGAGAGAGTAAAGAATGCTCTGAATTTTGAACTATAAAGTACCCAGTAGCTCGAAGAACCGAGAATCTCTTGCAAGCTAAGACACTAACTAACATGAAGAGCCCACATGATTCACACATGCTGACTCCTCCTCTCCTTCTCTGGCTAGCAGTGACATCGCTGCCCTCCTGGAGGCTTTTCCTAGGCAAGGGGGTGTGGATGCAAAGCCATTGCCCATGCCATGTCAGCCACTCTTGAGAGAACTACCAGGATGTTCTGATCTCGGGGTTTCCTGGATGAAGGAACCAAGAATTCCTGAGTGTCTACTATGAACCCACTTACATATAACAACTAAGCCCCAGTTTGAAGTGTACCTATCTTTGAAACACGTCTGGAAAAGTAAGCTTATTTTCAGTAGCCAAGTGCATGAGTGAAAGGTGAGAGATAAATTAATTTCACTTGAATTTAACCATCCAGTAGTTGTACGTCAGGCTTATTCCAGACATCCACACTTGCTGCGTTAACTACAGGGAGCCGGGCACCTCATGTAGTGAATCATCCTATGCTGTGGGATGTGGCATCCAAGGACTTGTAACAGTGACTCTCTCTACCTATTGACTAGAGGGAGTTGAGAACCTTAGACTGTATGCTTTCCTTTTTACAGACATAAAATTACATGAGAACATTCCCATGCAGCTGTCTTTCCCCACAGTAGCACAAGAGGAAGTAGGCAGTAGAACAAGTTATGCCTCCACATCACCAGACACATGCTTTGCAGGAGATCACCCTTCTTTTTGAGAACCACACTCCACAGTGAGCAGATGGGGTTGAAACACCAAATCAATGCCCTCAAGGTCCTTGTGAATGCAGCCCACAAGATCTAAGCTGGAAAAGTGAATATGGTAGAACAAAACGTTCAGGCAGAGCATGATCCTGACAAGTGGCAACAATATCCCTGAGACAGACTTTTCAAAAGTACAGAGACAGAGCCTTCAGTTTATGATGCATATTTAATGGCAAAAATATAGCAGCAGTACTGTCTTGTCCTGCCTGATGGCTTCTCTCTCCGTCAAGGCCATCATAAATTCTGCCTTGAGTAAAGCAGAAGTGATTGAACTCAATTTATTCCTCTCTAAAACACATACACACAGGCGTGCACACACACACACAAACATCCGTGAGGGAAGGGTACAGAAGTTCCAGGAAGAAGCCGTAACTCAATTGCCATTACAGAGTAGAAAGATAATTAAGTAAATGTTGGCTGGGAATAGCACCGAACAACTTTATCAGAATGAGTTATTCTTTGCTTCTGCCTTTGTAGTAACTCTACTGCATTCTCCAGAGACCCCACCCTAAATTGTTTCAGATAGCTTCCTTTTCCCTGAACGAACTCTGAGGAAACAAGGCTTGCAGAGAACACCAAAGGTCGACTTCCACCACTCCAAGGCAGGATCAACTCAATCTAAGCTGGTAAAGATGTGTGTTTTCTCTGCCTGTGGGCAACAGACTGTACAGGTACACAGTTAACTCTTCCCATAAAAGCAGTCTGGAAAATAGGAGAATCCTGGTAACAGCTGGATCACTTTGATTTACAGTTCGGAGAAAAGAGAAGCTTTCTGAAAGATATATGTTAGAACCAAGTAAACGCCCAGTAATATAACTTCTGATTGTGTCTGAGTATCCAGAGTACAGTGAAAACACGAACTGCAGTTACTAATTATTTCCAAGGACAGATAAATAGCAGCTCTGTTTTTTATTTGTCTCATATGGTGACCCACTGGGCTTGTAGACTTAGGCACATTTTATGTAATCTCAGATTTATCATGAGTTTATAGGTGAACAATAAGTTAACATAAGAAGGAAGAAAACAAAACAAAACAATTGCAAATCTTGTTAAGTCTGTACACCTTTTAAGTAGAATATGAGACAGAAAAAGTATATGTGAGAAAAGAAGGAAGAAAACAGAGCACCGAAATGTTAAATTCACAAGTCTGAACTCATGTCCATTGAGGCAGGAAGGTTTCAACTAAAATGATTTCTTTCTCTGAGCTTTGGACAGTGTGTCCTGTGCGTCTTTCTGAGCTCACCAAAATAAATATAAAATGAAATGCATGTGCACATACACATAGCTGCCTTTAAAATACAATTATTTTAAAGGCAAATCTTAGAAAACATCCATTTTTCTTTTAAGGAAGGCTATTGAAGTGGCTTGGTAAAGAGTCTTATTCTAAAACACATTCTGCAGTTTTTGCATAATAATATTCTGTTTCATAGACTACACTTTCAGGAATTGCCATGTAATGTTGGAAATAAAGCAAAAATAGTACATCTCCTTACATTGACTTTGGTACAGCAGTGCTAATTTTTGAACCTTTGGAAAGATCAACTCAATCTTAAAGTTTCAAACACATCAAGAAAATACTCTTGAAAGGGAAATTGAGATGTACAAGTGGGTATTTTTCATTAAGTAGCAGTGTTTGCATACAGAAATTTTGGGTTATTGCAAAAACTGAAATGTGTGGAAGGCACAGAATGAGCAGAAAAGTCTTATGACTGGACAATTACAGCAGTTCCACCCTCATATGATATCTTTACTGCTTCATTTTGTGTCTTAGAACCTCTCAGGACAACATGTATTAGGAGAGACTCATTTAAAAAATATTTCCAACAGTAGTGTTACTTACATGGGAAATTAAAGAGGATCAATAAAAAAATGCATCCTCCCAAATCAGCAAAAATAACTTTTTTTTCCCAAGAAAAACCGACAGAATGATGTTTAATCAGGGCATTGAATGGATACAGAATAAGAACTATATTTATTTAACACATGATTTTTTCACCTCAGTCAACCCTAACTTTAACAGGATAGCATCTAGCTTGAGCTAATAATTCCAGCTCTTTCCACATTCAAATAAAGAGAAACACACACCTGCAAAAAGAGATTTCTTCTGTTTTAAAGCATATCTCAAGAACTTGGTGAAGAAATATACTTTTGTGATGCTGGTCTTTCTCCACTGACTACAGAGAGGTTCTAGATAGTGAGACGAGCCTTAGAACCTGACTTTCAGGCATCTCTTGGAGAGACGGTGTGTATTGAATGCAACCCACTCAGATCACTTAGTTCAGCCTGAAGCAGCTAAGATAACAGTGGTGGAAAAGCAGCTGAAAAAGCATAGATGTTTTTTGTTTAGATGCTGTATTGAAGGATGTAGATGACCTGATTATAATTTATGATCTGTACTTTAGTGCTAACAGGAAGCTTAAACCGCCTGAAGACTTTACACTGTAAGCAGAGATGATGGATAAGAAAGGATGGAAAGTTACAGGAATTCTAACACTCAGATCAAGAGACTTCCTTAAGGTCAAAACATCTATCTTGTCTATGGAAAAGGTAGGAATAGGAGCTGGATTGCTCAAAACCCAGCCAGGGGTTACAATTGCAACACCATTCTTTCCACTAAAAATTGAGCTAAACTGCTTAAGGTGGAACAACAATCTCTTGTATATGAGTTATGAACCACAATGGCACAAAAATATTTAAAAGCAGGATCATGAGCCTGACAAAAATCTGTCTGTTGCTGAGACACAGTGAACACAGGAGCCTGAAAGTGAACCAAGAGAAGCTCCTCACATGGGAAGGGCTTCAACTCTTAGGTCAGAAACACAACAGAGATAATACAGCTATGGGTAGCTGGGCAGGAAATCAAGAGTGTTGTGGAAACACTCCTGCTCTCATAAGGTTTCCAATTTCAATCCAGTTTTTTTTCATAAGGCAATGCTCCTGAATTCATATTCTCTCTGTAGTCGTCTTAAGAAGTGGCAGCACCTACTGAGAATGATTTAAATTGTTAGGGGACCTGAATTGCCCCCTGGAATCCATTTTCTATGCAGCAACTGTAAGTAAATCTAGTACTAATCCCACTAAGAAACACTTAAGTATGATGGAGAGCAACTTGTGGAGATCAAGTGAATGCATGAACAAAACATGTAATGTGGATATGGACAATTTCTTAACTTTTTAAAAAAAAATTATCCTGTGGAAAAATGGAGTTTGACATTCAGTACAAAGTGCTGTCACAGTTGCCACTGATTTCACCACAGCTTGGATTTTACCCTAATTTACAGATAAGACTACCACAGGCTGTCTGAGCTTGGGTCAGGCATCCAAAGGGTGAACAAGATATCTACAGGTGGTCTTGGCTTCAAATATTCCTCCAGGAGATGATTACCAGCATCAGTATCTGGGGCTCATCTGTCATAATTTCTTACTAAAGAAGAAATGAGAGAAAAGATCTGCCAAAAACATATGATGGATCAGCCAAATTGTTTCTAAATGGTACCTTAGTCAGAGATCTCCACAGGGGACCAGCAGCCAGCTGCACTACACTATAGAGTAAATGCTACTGCTTTGGAAAAGAATCAGTGGCAAGTGATTTGCATTAAACATTTTTTTCCTTTTTGTTGTTGTTTTTGTTGCTATTTTCGGCTAACTCAGAACTGCATCAGCATGTAAAATTCAGAGAGAAAATGTCCATTTGCTGATTTCCAGTATGTTTTTTTTGTCTTTGTGTTTAGAGATCCTACTGCCAATGATGGGTGGGGAGGATAGTATCAGGGTGGTGATGGGGAATCCAAACAGAAAAAACAACCAGAGAGACCATCACAGGCAGAAACAGCTTTTGTTTTCCAACATTTTCTTTCAAGCTCATGAATAAACAGAAATCTGTGAATTCAAAACACCTGCAGTTAACTAGCCTTGGAAAGAAGAACAGAAGAGGGAGAACTAGACCTGTGCTGAAAGCCATTGAACTCATGAATATGAACAGAGGGCATGGGAGTAAAAGAAGCCTGGGGACTCGCAGATCTCATCATGAGCTAGAGATGTTTTCAGCATATGGTTGGTATGCAGAAGGATCTGGCCATTTTCCTGCTATTTAGACTGATATTGGAACTGCTGGTTTCCTACATTTGTTCTGTAGGGTTGTTCTCATTGATAAAGTGTGAAGAAATACCATGTGATATACACTCAAGCACTCATAGGTATTCATAGGGATGGAGACAGTCTACTCACTTGCCCAGAGCAGTACGTTGCTAGGGACAGTAAAATGGGTCTGCTCTTCAGCTTTCCAGCTTTATCAAGGCAGATGTTGGGGGTGTGTTGGGGAGATGTTCCTTTCTTCTGCATAACTGCTCTCTACCTGCTGACTTCTAAGGCAAAGAGAAAGATCACTTTCAGGGCTCCTATCCAGAGGAGGGAAGGGCTCTACTCCTTCCTTCCCATGACAGAAGGAGACTCGCTGTACCCAGACCCTTTTCTTAGAAGTGGAAACATTCCCTGCAGAGATGCTCCCAAGTGTTATTTCTGCACATCTTTCATGTACACAGACACATATGGATTTATGTGTAAATACGATCACATAAGCATCTGTAATGATCACTTTAAGGATAAACGTATAGGTATGTTAATACCTAACAGATATATGACATGTAAGTATGGATTAGAGAGAAAAGCAAGTGCATTAAAAGATTCAGAAACCTAAGGATAGAAAAGACCACTGGAGTAACCCAGACATTCAGTCTTGCATTAGCCAGACTTTATTATCTAAAGAAAAATCTGTTATGTTACAGAACATTCTGAAATCATACTGAGTGATGAGGACAACAACAAGAACAAACAATGAAATATTTAATATCCTCTAGTGGCATTGACACTGCCTTTGAGCACAAGGCAGTGCATTAACACTGTTCACTATGCCTCTTAACTTGAGTGGCTAGAACTTTACTACAGGAGACAAAAAGTGGAGAACATTTCTTGTAGTGCTTTTGCACTGTGAAAGCCTCAGCTGAACCCACTTTTGGACAATGTACTTGGAGAAATGTGTGCTGAATATGTGTGTTGATCAATGAATTCAGGGAAAAATTATGAGTGATTTGAGAAAACATGAGCCATGAGAAACAGCTATAAAAATTGTGTCTGCTTGGTGTGCAGGAGAAAACAGTGAGAAAAGAAATTATAATAGTCTTAGAGTATGTAAAGGACTTTGCTCAGAAAGAAAGGGTTCCAATTAAAGCAAGAGATACTTTTTGCATGGGAAAGTCACACATCTTAGGGTAAGATGGCTCCTTGAGATGCCACTTTCTCTACTCTGGCTGTGCAGCAAGCCAAGCCAACCTACCCAATAATTCTGAGATAATAAGAATCCTTTTCAGGGGTGAGATCACTAGCCAAGGTACAAACGCTTCATAAGTCAAGGCCTTCACTGGCAGGCTATGCTTTTTTTTAATACCTTTTTCCTGAGTATGTGCTACTTGCCACAGTTGGAGACAGGACACTAGTCCATGTGAATCTTTAATCTGACTCGACAGGAAGTACATATGTTCTCACATAAAGAACCCCACCAGAATACCACTGAATTTACTTCAGACTGATGTGCACAGCATGAGCATGACAACTGTATCTCATTTGAGATTCCTCACCCCACAGACAGTATGTAAGGCTGGAATTCACATCCAGCAATCAGAAGTCACATTTTAAATACCCTGAGAATTCTTGTGAGCCCTGCACTCTTTTGATCAAATCCATAAAAGTTTGACTTCTTGTGTAAAGCAAAAGTACCTAGGTCTGACACAAAGTCATTTCTTACCTTTGAAAATGTTCCTAGGATCCTCCATGGGCTTTGAAGCCTTAGAAAGCAAGCTCTGTTAGAAGGATTTTTTTGCATTTTCAGTGTTTTGTTTGTTTGTTTGTTTTAAATGAAAGTTCCAAAACAATCTCTACACAGTGAGAATTTTTCTGGTTACCTTGTTTTCACTTACTGGATAAAAAGTGCAATTTCAAGTCTCTAAAACCAACTACATTTCTGGCAAATGCTGTTTTCTTTGGCTTGCCTGTAAGACATCATGTGGGTGCATGGAAAGAACACATACAGAGACTTTCAGATCTATTCAATCATGTCATTTCTCTCAAGGTCTTCCAGTCCTGGATGAAGGCATTTTGCTTTTAATTCTATCTTAGGTAAATTCGGAAGACGATCACATTCGCTGCAGTAGATGAAACAGCTGTGGACATTCTAATTTGTAGCTGACTGTTCTCTTTCCTCTCTGTACTCGCACATGAGCACCCTCCTGACCAACAGGCCATATCACCAGGATGCATGCCTTAGAGGTTGACACCATGCACTCGGAGGAGGCCTGTGCTGTTCAGACTGCAGGTGAGATAATTCAGTGCCTTTAGCTGCAGCGAGACCCTCATGGCCTATGTAAGAAAGGGACAAAATATGCAAAGTGTACTCTTGGTGTTAGCAGCAAAACCGACAAAGAAAGATGGAAAAATAGAGTGTGGCAAGCAGGAGGGAGGAACTCCCCTGGTAGTGGTGGGAGGGAATCCTCGTCCTGGATTAGTGCATGGCTGGGAGAAAAGGACTTCACCAGCCTTGGCACACAGTTCCCCTTCTCTAACTACACTGACACACAAGCTGAAGCAGAGACTCATTTTATTTGCATGCTCCCACTCTGAAGGTTCCAAACTACACAATAAATGTAGCTTTTCATAAGAAACTAAGTTACATAAAACTCCAGAGCCCAGGGAGAAAAGCTTTTACCTCTCCAACTCCAAGTAGGCCCTCTAAAAGAGAGCCAAACCACTTTGCAGTCTGTTTTTCCCTGATGCCTGTCCCTTGAAACATAATACCAATGTTAACTCTCCCCCGGGGTTGTGTTTATTGTCTTCCCGGAAGAAAAAAAAAATAGCAATTGTATGAAATATCTTACACCCATCTAAGCAGGACAAGGTGCTCAAGGTGTGAGCGGGAAATAAATAGTTGACTGTAGCTCAGGTACCAGAGCCCTCTCAATCCTGGCCCCTGCAGGACTGTCAACATGGTGACCAAACATTCTGGCACACTTCTGTGGAAGGAAAGCCCTGCCAGGAGCTGGGCTGCTCTCACATTAATTTTGTCCTGGCCAACAAAGACTGACCAGATTGCAGAGACTGTGAACTCACAACCTTGATTTGTTTCCCCTTCAACAGCTCCCTGGAATGCTTGGCATCTCTGCCTCTTCCTCTTTGTCTAGGAGCCTTACAGGGGTAGACACAGCCCTGGCAATGCATCCCTGCAGTGAACACACCCCACTGAGGTGCAGGAGGTGCTGACACGTCTGGAGTACATCACTCATTCTCTCAGCACAGGTAGGACTGGCTGGAAGGACAGCACATCAAAGACAGACTACATTTAGCTGGATACTTTCCCTCAATCACTGCATTAGCTTGTCCTGATCCTATAGTTAAAAACAGCTATTTATTCTATCACTACATGCTGGCAAAGATATATTGCACCAAGTCAGCACCTACAATTATTATAGTACAGAAAACCTTTGCTGTAGCACGTTTAGTGCTGCTATTTATCAGACACAAGGCTATTACATCCTGGCTCCCAACAAGGCTATACAATTCTGGCACCCAGGAAGACAGCAGGTGCTCTGAATTAAACCAGAACCCAAAGACTTTCTCTTCACCTTCATCTCACTTTCCTTAATGTTTTAACAAGTACTGGGGGGATATCAAGAAAAAAAAAAAAGAAGGGGTTGCAAGAAAACACTCTGTGTATTTGATGCTATTTCTCAGCATCATGAAATATGAAAGCACAGTGAGATGGAGGAAGAGGTTGCTGTGTTGTGAAGAAGGTGATAGGATCTATAGAAATTGGAATCTGAGTAGGTTATACTTGGTGACAAAGGCACAGTATTCAATTTTAGTAGAGATTTCTTTGTGAAGTGCTTACCCATCACTAGCCCATACCCATGAATATTGAACATCCCAATCCACCTGCCTAACAAACTGTAAAAATGTGCCCATATCAGTGTTGCTCCATTCAAACACCAACCCAGGGCTCTGGACTTTTATTTGGTATCTCTACTGTATCACACCATATTTATTCTACTATTTTCAAGAAAACTATTTTGTCAACAATTTGGACTTAATACTAATTTGTTTTCATGTCTTCCTGCAGAATGACTAGTAGTTCTTATAGAATCCCCTCTAATTTGGAAACTTTAGGATTGTGGGTAAATTGAAAATATAGTTCACAAACTGTACAGATTTCTTGTAGTTACTAAAGAGAAATGGAAATGCTAAAGAATAGCTGATGGACCAGCGAAAGCTAATTGTTTTGGATATGTTACTGAAAGCCTAGTACTTCTAAGGTCTCTCTCCCTGTCACTAATTTTCAAAGGAAATTCAAGCTTAAGTCTAAGAAACTTCCCTGATGATTTCTATCTGAAAAATGATGCATTTTTTGCAAACATCATTTTTCATGAGAAAAATGTTGTCAAAATGACTTTTATCAGCCCTTGCCAATGATCTTTCCAGTCCAGAGCTGCCAGCAGCTATGCTGGATAATCTGGGTGTGGATTCCACAGAGCTGCAGGAAGAACTATCATTAGTGATTACACATGTTCAAAATGCCAAAAGGCACTTACGTCTGTCAAGGCCAAATGTTTATAGGAAAAGAAGAATATCTAAGATCTATAAGGGGGGCCCAAAGTCAGAGTAGAATATATAGGAATATAATCAATACCCAGCCAGGAACTCAGGACTAAGTATTAATTTTCACTGTGAGCTGGAAGTGGAACACTTTGGGTCATTGCTGTCAAGGATATTTCCCTGAAGAAGTTCTTATGATTCTTAGCTTTACTCTCACCAACTTCCCACCAAAGGCATCTTTTCAAAGTTGCTCTTTAAAGCTGTAGGCTTCCAGACCTCCTCTTGTGGGGCAGCATGTTGTCACAGAGCCACTACTGACTATGGCTGCCCAACTGCTCTAGGCCTTTGCAACTTGTTAGAGGTGGTTCGTGGGACTTTCTGTGATTAATTTATTTTTTTAATTTAGGTTTGATGCTCCCAGAGAGCAGTGTCATTCTAGCAGAAGAATTGAGCAGATCAGATTGTGTGACAGATGAAGGCAGAGAAAAGGAAATGCAAATATTTTCAATTGTGTTAGTAATGTTAATAACTGACAGAAAAAGATTTTGCTTCTAGCTGTCACTGGTGATGTACAAGACACATACAGTGAATGGACATATTGACCTGATATTTCTGCTTACTGCGCAAGTGGTAGTTACGTTAGGATGACCATATTTAAGAGACAGCAGCCTTTAAGAAGTATCTCCTGATGGAGCTGCAGACACCACTGAAGATTCATGCCACTAACTAGGGGAGGGACCCAGACAGTGGAAATAATTTGCTTAAAAGCATGTTGATTTGGACATCACTAATCTGGGCATTGATCTCTGCCGGCATTAACTTTGCTGTTAATGCAAATAACTGAACATAAGGATGCCATTAATTGTATTGATATAATGGAAGGCACTGCCCTTGACTTCATGGCCCCCTACTTGATATAGTGCTTGATAATGACTCAACATTTTTGTCTTCTCTCTCTCTTACTCCTCCTCCAAAATGATGTTTCATTCCTTTTTATGTCCCTGCTATGCTTGGAATATCCTGTTCTTATGTTCTGCTCCTTCAAAAGCTCCCTTCTTTAGGAAGGTCCCCTCATTCACCTTCTCTCCCTTAATCAAGAGCAATCTCACAAATGCAGCAGAAGGCAAGAAAGACCACAAATCCAGAGCACAATAGCAGCAACACGCACAAAGAATTCAAGTCATAATTTCATGATGGAAAATTCTTTCTGTGATCCCTTGGACTAAGAGAGTTGTGGGTTGCAGGAAGGAAGGTTAATGTGGAAAATGCAATGAATGTGATTTATCCATACAACGCCTCTGATCATTTTAAGAAGTGATAGAAGTTAAATGATTTGGGATTTGAAACCATCATTTTAGGGATGGATTTAGGGATTCTACATATGTAGCTTCTCTAAGAAATGTTAAGAAAAATCTGTTGCCCTTTACTGTTACCTACTAGAAGAAAAAATTCTGCTGGCAGAGGGAATTTTAGTTTAAGAGATCGTTTTACTTTAGTTTAGGAGGTAAAGACACCACAAAATATCATACTAGAAAGCTAAGTCTAAAATTGTGGTACAGCTTATTTTAACGATGAGCCAACTTTCTAAGTCTTAAAAACTTTAAATAAACTTTAGTTTTCTATAAGGTATGTTTAAGATATGAAGCGTATGTATATATATACATATATATATATATATACACACACACACTAAGAGGAAAGCTTTTCTCAAAGGAACTGTTAGTCTAGACCAGAGACTCACCAAAGACATGAGAGTCATTTTTTTTTCCATCCCAAAGATTTTGCAATGTCAAAAGCAAGGATACAGAAGAAGAATTGGATCTATCATGGACAACTACAGTTTCCACTGAATAATAAAACAATCATCAATTAACTTCACATTTTCCTTAGCCATTATTAATTGTTTGATTTCCCGAGGGCACTGTCATGATAGAAACTGTATTGAGTGGATCTGAAGAAGTGAGTGTATGGGGAAGATGTCATATGTGTAAGTGGCTTCCTGGATCAGGAGGCCTTCAGGCTGTCTTTTTCAACCAATCACCACAGCCTAGTTTAAAACAGGATTGCTGACTGTTTGAAATGCTGTCAACTTTGAGATAATCAGAGGCATTGCCTGTGGAAACCAGCACATTGTGAAACTGCAAAAGGAAGCCCCTGCAGGGGAGTGTAGGAATAGGGTACATAGCGGCATTAAATTGGCATCTATTGTCAAAAACATCATTTGCCACCTCTTTTCTCTAGCAAAAAAAAAAAAAAAATCCACTGAAAAAAATAACAACCCAACAACAAACAAACAAACAAAACCCTACCAAATCAACAACAAAAAAACCTTTTATCCTCCAGTTCCTCAATTAACATCTGAATTGTAATCAACCACTTTGCAGTCCAGGAATCTTTCAAGAGACAGGAAAATGAATGCTGTTTTTCAAGCTCAACATAAAAATACAGTAATGATAGTGGGATTATACTGGAAACACTTGGCCAATAGGAAACACGGAGGGGCTTGATTCATTCCAAATCCAAATCCCTTTTGGTTCCTTAATCCATAAAGCTTACTAAAGAAGTATGCTATTGCTACATAGTTGGATTTAGGATTTGCAGCTGGATTTTCATGTACAGTTGTCTATCATCATGTATCTGTAAATGCATCTTCAATAATTACTTTGCACTTGCAAAGGGCTTTTCTTTTTGTAAGGCAGTGGTGCAAACGTTAATTTTGAATAGCAGTTCTGTAAGTTGGAGATACTTATTAGCTCTATTTTACAGATTGAAAAACTAAGGGACAGAAGGTTAATTGAGCCTAATTAAAAAGAAATCTTAATGATTTGTATCAAAAGAACACATAGATCTCAAGACAAGAACTCAAGCCCTATTGTGATCAGTGCTTTAAAGAAAACAAAGAAAGCAGAATTCAAGTCTCTAGTAGCCTAATTATAAGACAGGAATGTATATACAGGTGGATTATCTGTATGGTACCTATTTGGATCTTTTCTGTTTCAATGAAAGCCTGCTGGAAGACATAATTTTTTCTGATTTCAGTGGGAATGTCCTTATAAACTTGAGAAAAAAGGATGCGATCTCAGTTTCATCTTGATTTACTTCAATGTGGATAATACCATCGGCACTACTCACTCAAAATTGTCCATCATTAGCACATATATGAGGAATGTAGGCTGGGATGCTCCTGTTCAGCAAAGCAGCAGAATCGTGTTAGCATTATCACCTTTTGGTAGCACATAGAAGGAATACAAGATGATCTTTCATTTCTCCTTTGGACTAACAAACAAGCCAAATCATGCAGAGGGCCAAATGTCATGCTGATTTAGCTCCACTAACTTAAAAATCTAGGACCTAACTGGAGTCCCCAAATATGACACTGATCAGTCAGATTTCAGTGTCTCTGCAGTTCCTGAGGAGGAGGAATAGATGGACAGGAACACAAAGAGGCCAATTGCATAAATCCTGTTTATTGAGAAACTAGATAAAATTAGGTGTTTTAAAATCCAGATTGGGGGTTAATTTTATTTAAAAGTAGGTGCCTGAATACTAACACATATGGCTAGGACAGTAGCTGTTGTCAAAATCAAGTGCTTATGTACCAAAATCAGGTCTGTTATATCATTACAGACTGTTATGTCATAAAAAGAATCCTGGACCCACGTATGTCTAGATAGGTAGGTAGGTAAGCTTTACGGCCATTTCCACTTCATCATGTAACCTTAAAATAACTTCTGGTTTCAGTCAATTACTTTGTAATTGTATTTTAAAACATCGTGTCTGATTTAAGCCAAACTCTTGGCTTTCAGTCTTGCCAACAGAAGGAAAGAGTGTGGCATGAAATTGCAATGTTAAAAGCAAAAGCTATGCCATCCTTGAAGGTACTCACAATTCAGGACTGTATTTCCATGGAATGTTGTTCCAGAGCCATCAGAAAAGATTTCAACTTAACTGTTCGTGAAATCATCATTGGCAAAACAATACACAGACACACACACACACACACACAAATAAATAAATAAATAAATAAATAATCCTGAGTAGGAATATCACAAGCAATGGGTTTTATTTAAATTTCATCTGAACAGCAAACTGAGCTCAGAAGGTACAAATGAGAAGGGAAGTAATCTTTTGTACTACAGTGGAGGTAAGGCAACAGAAGATTAGTGATGTATGATGAAAATGTATATAATCTCTTTCTGAGAGGCCAATGAATGACTGTAAATCCTGATACATGCCCTTTTTCTCAAGATGTCAGAGATACCACCTTAGCTTCCTTTCTTTTTCTGCCCAAAGGAAAGGTCTTATCCTGTGATGAATTTGCACTGAACGATGGATGAAGTGAACCTCTATAATGCTGTCCTGGAATATGCATAGCATGCAACATGGTTAAAACATGCTGAAAGTCCTGATCCAGCTGCAGCCTTCCAAGGCTTCCACAAAATCTTCCTCCATTCACTTCCCCCAGCCTTTCCCTCAAATTTGTAACATGTCCTGTTACGAATTGTCTTCATGGTAGGGAAAGAAGGCACTAGAATTATGTGGAAATACCTAAATAAACTGGTTTAAGGACTCAAGTTTTAATTCTGAAACTATTTTTCCCTTGCATAAAGTCACTGAGTTCCGTGTTGTGTAATCCATTAGGACTGCCACAAGCTGTGAATTCATGGCACACATACCCAGATTGAATCTGCACTGTAGGGTGAAAAAAGCTACCCCCAGTGTTATTCTAATGCAGCTTTTTATCTCCTTGTGAACTTATAAAGATAATAATGATAATAATGATAGTAATAATGACTGACATTTATATAGTGTATTTCATACAGAGGGATCCCAAAGTGCTTGGCAAACTGATTTACAAACGACCACATACCCATATTAAGCACCCAATCCCTATGTTAACGCAATGTTAATGTTGTAAATATGAGGCAGTAAAAAGACAGGAAATGCAAAGCTTACAGCTTTAGGAACAACATGCCATGCATCTTACATAGGAAGGTCTACTATTCATAGCATCACCTGGAAAAATTCTGTGCAGCAAATAATACTTTCTAAACTAAGGGAAAGGTGCTCCAAACCGTGTGCATCTAAGCATGAAGGTAGTTGGGTGAGTGAGGTGGAAATTTCACTCAATTCTCTTCCTCAGGTGCTGAAGTGGAAAAGTTGAGTTCTCCAATTCTCTATTTTTATTTGCTACAATTGAGAGGGCAAAGCTAGATGTAGAGGCCCGACAGTTAGAAGTAATGTGGCTAATGGTGCTGCAATTGGGCAAGGGAGGAAACTGAAAGAATCCTGCTGGCTTCAGTGAATGCTGGATCAAACACTTGTCAGAACAGTAAAATTCCACTCTCTCCCTTTCTTGTACTTATTATTATTATTATGAGCTGCTCTATTTCTTTTCCTTTTTTTTTTTTTTTTTTCATAAATGGGAGAGCATTCTTATCTTTTTCATCACCTTGTTCTTTGAGCTATGGGAAGGATGATCTATTTTGGATCCAGATGTCACATGGCAAGCTTCGGCTGAAAGGTGTTTTACATCCATTTGAGCTATGTTCCTCTGTTCATAGAACAGATGAGCCCAATGTTAATGGTGCAAACAGTGCTGTTTTCAATGCACAATTAACCAGGTCAACACTGTGATGAATAAAAAATAAAGCTGGCATCCTCATGAAAGTTCAAATTGGTTATCTAGGTTTTTGTGACTCACAGAACACTGTTATTTCTGAACAGATCTTTTTTTCTCACATAAGATCAAATCACTTGCATCAAAAGAATGGCTGGGTGGAATCTGAAGGAAGAGAATCTATAGTTGTGTGGGGAGGGTTTAATGAAAGCAACAACCCAAATCATTTCATTTCATTTCCAACCAGCTGTGAGTTACTTTTGGACCATCTGAATGTAGAGGGGATATACATTTTTTTTTTCCCCTTTTTACTTTATTCAAGATGGCATCACAGGCAGGGTGAAAGTGCATATGCAAACGCAGCATAAACTGTCTGCACAGGGCACACACCCATAATCTTGTTGCTATGACTTCTTAAAAGAAAATATTAAAGTGAAGTTATCTTTTAGGGCAGTCATTTCTCACAAAAAAGGAAGTAAATTCTGACTATGCAAATCACTCAGTTGCTCTGGCAGGAGTTTGGCATTACTTTGGACTTGACTGTCTGAGCTCCTGACATAGTTTTTATTGAAGACTAAAACTCCCAGCAGAGTAAATTGGGGAAAAATAAGTAAAATTTTATCTATCCAGTACCTCAAGGCTTTTCTTGCTCTGTTTTAAGAGAATATCTCCTGCCAACTCTGTGTATCTTCACACAGTGATAGCACCCAGAGGAAAAAAAATGAAGCAGCAATACATAGAATATAAATGATTTACTCTGAGAAGGACTTCAGCCTATGTTTGCCTCAACTTTCTTATCATCTGACAACGGTTAAAATTCACTCCTCCTCTAACTGCTGCTGTCAGGGTAGGTGGAAGAGTGGCTTCCCAGTTCTCTTGCAGTTACCCCACGGGTGTATTATCATTACTGCACTGCAGAGGCTTTTATGCTGCTTTTATTAAGGCTCTGTACAGACTGCGTTTTCTCAGCTTTGGGATAAGAGTGGTTAATAGTGTCATTTTGGAATTTCTTATTAACAGGCCAGCAAAACTGCAAGGTTGACAGCACTATTAAATATGACAAAGTCTTCTTTAAAACACTGACTGTTTGACTGGTAGAAGAAAAAAAAAAAAATCATGGCATGATTTATACCCGGCTGTACGAGTCACAGACTCTCTCTATATCTTGTGTCCAAGGAATGATCACTCATCTATAGTCTTCAGTGTCCTCAAACAGCTCGTCACAGATGGCTCATCTTGACCCTATAACATTGAGACATGCTTATGTGTCGCACATTTCCTGGACTATCCCTTCACTTTGGCCCCTGCACTGCATCAGGGTTTCCTCTCAACCTGCAGTGTTTCTTTCTAATTGGTCCCTGCATTGGAATGCCAGTTTTTCTGAATGAGAACATCATGCCCCCAATAGATGGTAACACTATTTGGGATGAGGAATTTGCCACTGTACTGATTGGTAGGAAGGTATCTCAAACTGGAAGGTCACTTTCAAATGAGATCGGAGTTATTAAAGATTTTGTGCATATGGAGTTTATTAAAATTTTGTGCGTATACTTGGGAGTTTTGAGAGAGACAAGAAAAATGCATTAAGATTGTATTAGAAGAAATGACATTAGATTAATCATGTGCAGACAGAGTGGACGAGATCAACAGTCGGTCTAGTTCAATATCCTGTCTCAGACAGTGGTCAATACCAACTGCTCCTCTGCAACAGGCAGGGCACCCTTCAGTGGGCAGCTATGGGGATAACATACTCATAAGGACAATGTCTTCCTAAACCCCATTAATTAGAAGTTGGTTTAGGCACTGAAGCAGGGAAGCTTATATCCACTCTGAAGCTTTGAGCTTTCTTTCGGTTTTTTTTTTTTTTAATCCCCACAATTGTAAATCTGGATGTTCTTGCTACCTAATAGAAGTCTAATCCCATTCTCCCTCTTCCCCTCCTCCTCTCAAACTATCAAAATACTGGTTTCATACACCAGGATCAACATTGATTTTTCAAAAATCTGAATTGCAGCTTTTGCTTGTGCAGGACAGAAAAAGCTGCATAACAGTTTGCAGTAAGTCTGTCTGGGCTTGAAGAAATAAGGGATTTCAGTCACTGAAATCAGAGATGAACAATTTTGTGTTATCCGGCTGTAATCATTAAAGTAGCCTGAAATATATCCCACTACGTAGTTTCACCTTCCACATTTAGCATCCATTTCTTCTCTGAAATTTGTCTAGCTACTAAACCACTTGGAAGTAATACAGGGGACATTGTTAGCACCCTGTATTTTAGATATATTAAGCACATGTTTTTTGGCTGGGCCACTGGCTTTATACTCCATTTGAATAATATAAGGTTTTACTGAGAGGAAGAGGAAGAAGCATTATCCAGGTGAATAAGGAGAGATATCAGCTCTGCCTCAAATGCCAGGCTGGTGTCTCTTTTCACTGGATGAGTTGTGTAAGGTCAAGAACACAACCACAGGGCTCAGGGAGCAGAGGATACAGGTAGTATTTCTCTGCATGAAGCTTTGCAAAGGCTTAAAGATACAACAGAACATTTTTTAGGCAATAAAACTGCCAGAGAGTTGAGTTTTTGTTGTTGGGGTTTTTTTTTTGTTGTTTTTCTTTTTTTGGTGTTTTTTTTTTTTTTTTGGCCAGTGTTACCTGTTTTCATCTCATAAAATCTGTGAAGTGTGTGCAGAGGTTTGGTAATAGTGGCAGGAAACCCTAAAGAAATCATATGAAGCATTGTTCTTTGAGGTACTACAGTTTTGGTTAGTTCATTCTTTTATTGTAACATGTCCTTTAACTTGTCCAGTCATTAATTTCTCCTTCCATTAAATCTTATAAACAATTTGCCAGAGGTCTCCATTTCCCTCTGTGGGTAATGATCCCAAGATAGACTTCATGTCTGGTGATGAAGACAGAGTTGAGTCTACAGAGGAAAATGAGAGTATGAGTCATTCTAACTCCCAAGAGGTGTTGCTGTGACGTTCTTCAATAAATAATTGCAGTTTTCAGAAGAAATATTTTTTAAACATACTTGTAAATGAAGTGCCATGCTTCTCCAGGTAAAGGGGGAACATACTTTGAGCAGATACAATTTTAATATTCACCTGCTGAGTACTAATTTTGGAAAGCAGAACTTTGTCTTCTGACATACAACCATGAGAAGGTGGAGAAGATTTAGCAATGAAAACGCAAGGTGGTTTAGAGGTCCTGGGAGACAGCTGAAAAATCTGTATTCAGTAAATGCATGAAGAACATCTCTGCTCATCTACGCTTGCATGCATTTGTGGCATCTTTTGTTGTTGTTGTTTTGTTTTATGTTATAACAAGATCTATTGACTAACTGGGAGCATTTTATTAAAGAGAAAAGTCTAGGTAAAGCCAGCAAACTTTTCACTGCCAAAATTTACCCAGAAGTACCTGTATAATTGAATTTGGCCAGCTCTAGCAAGATATTTGATTTTCTATAATTGGATTGGCTAATGGGGGGAAGAGGGTGGAGAGAAAAAGGAACTGGAAAGTTATCTGTCTCCCTTGACAAAATGATCCAGTCACTTGGGAAATTTCTCTGCCCTCAGGGAAAGAAGAGACAATTGAAACATGAAAACAAAACAAGTGATGGACTGAATCGAGGAGGAAGGGCTAAAAAGCAAGGGTTAGTCCATGGCTCTGCTACAGTCTCATGAGATGCTTGTGGGCAAGATACTCAATCTTCCTGTGCTCAAATTCTCTGCTCTGTGCCTGTCTTATTTCAAGATTCTGAGTGCTTGGGGATGCAGGCATGTTTTAGTGCAGTTGGATAAGAGCTGAACATTTCCACAACACATAGTAAAACCTTCCCTCACATCAAATAAGCAAAGACCTGTAAGTGTATGTGGCATGTCTCCAGCTTGCTTCTCTCCCTACCACACCACTGTAGGCAAATTGGATTAGAGGACATGGACAACTCGCTTGTGATTATGGGACATTCAGCAGTTCTGAACATATCCACTGCATGCAGCTCAACTGCATGGATGTGTTTGGCATAAAGCATGATGAGATTTTCCTTCAGCTCATGTCTTAGGGTGATAGATGCCACTCATATATCACAGCAGAACCAAGACACTAAATGTTATTAGGTATTTTTAGGGAACCAGATCAACTCCACTAGATCTACTAGAGAAAAGGTGCTATTGTCATCAGTTTGCAACAGAAGGTGCTTAGGGCAAATGTACACACAGAAGGTTATTTTTTTTCTGAATACTCTCCTAAACTGCAGATATTTTCCTCTTAGGGGATTGCTGAGATGATGCATGTATGTAGTCAGTATGCTTCACTGTGTTTCCTTATGCATTCTGTCTGCTGTACATGTGAAAAAAAGGAAAGCAAGCAAGTCCCACCTTGTCTGATAGCCATGTGCTTATCAAAAATCTAATTCTAAGCAATATGGAGCCTACATTCATCACCTCAGTGAGATCAGATGGGATGGAAAAAAGAATTTAAAGAGAAGGATGAAAGCAGAGATTGACAGCTTGCTTCATCTCTCCCCACCAAGTATACAAGTATTACTTTAATGCTGGTGATATGAATGTATTATGTTTGGCAGTATTGTGACATTATTTGATAACAGTATCAAGAAATATTCTGATATTATCCTTATTCTTCATTAAAAATGAAAGATTTTCATTTTAAAGGATTTTTAAATGTCTAATCAATCTTCCCTAAAACATGAGACTGACTGAAAGTTAAGAAGAAATAAAATCTTCAGTTGTTGAATACAATTGTAGTTTGAAATGAGTGGTAGAGTCCTTTATCTTAATGACTGAAATTTGATTTTCTAAAGAAAATGAAGATGATGCAATCATGTTATATATGTGTGTTGGTCTTTCACTCTCTCCTGATTACATTATCGCATGCTTTAACTGAACAAAGAGCAGGATGGAATAAACAAAAAAACACCAAAATAAAAAACATCAGCACTGTCATTGAGGGAATGAGTTATGTCAGTAGCTTGTTCTTACTAGACACCAAAGAATGAACAATAGTGACAATCATCATGAACTTCTCAGACACAAGAGAAGATTCAGCCACTGCATGAACCCTTTTAGACATTTCAAAATCTAATCATCAGACACAAAGTCAAAGGTAATCCAGGTTCACATGTGCATAGCTTACAGAATTAGTTCTATTTTGCTTCACAGGTAGATGAGCTATTACAGTAATGACTGTAAAACTTTTAGGGATTAAAATAGGTAGAGGAGGAAGAAAGAAAAAAGAACGCATACATAAATCTTTCTTTAAGATTTAAAGACAGACAACTACCTGTTGGGAGGGCTGTTTCAATAACTGCACAAACCTACATTGTGAGTTACCCCTGTTATACTGCTCTCTGCCTGTCCATTCTTTTTAGGGAGATATACTTTTGACTATCAATATACATGAATTCAACTTTCCTAATCAGTTTAAAAGCCTTTTGAAAATGCTTTTTTGTGGGTGTCTCCTTGGCTCAATCTTTTATTTATGGGCTTGTACTGGGATGGCCATTTGAGTTTTTGTTGTGACTCCATATTTTATTATGCATTTTATTTGTTTTTATTGAAAGCTCTCTGAAGCACTAAGAGTGTTGCTGGGCAAGTGACTGAATAAAAGCAAACTAATTTAGAAACACCTCCCTGGTCTTTCTGCCTCTTCTCACTGTAGATTTGCACATAACAAGACTTCTACCCTCTATCTAATAGCACACACTAATACTTTATTTTATTTCCATCTTCTTTGATAACCTAATCAGTTTGTGCTGTAACTGCAAACAACCAACATCAGAATGCTAACTGATGTGATAGAAACAGCAGAAAGTTTCTGTATTTTGAAGTAAACTTTCATATACAGCAAAGTCCCTTGATTTCCCTCAAGGTATAGGGTATATTTTCACTTGTCTTTCAATCAGGTGTTTCTTTGTGCAAGGAGTTTTGAAAAACACGAAGTTAAATATCACATCAAGATTTTCTTTAAATTTTTCAATTTTTAAGATAATTTTTTTCTCTTCCTTTATAATGATAAATCTTTAATGTCATTACCAACCTACTACAGTATTTTTTTTCTTGTAAAGGAAACGAAGAAGAGTATTTTCTATTTTCTGATTTACTTTGTATTTTTCTGTACTGTTCCCCACACACTGACAATCCTTCAAAATGGGCTATTCCACAGACAGATGAAGTTGTAGCATTCAATCCTGTAAAGACACTTTCCATTCAGATTTCTGGCTTATTCTCACTTTCCTTTGGAAAAGGATAAAAGATAAAATCTTAAAGGAGGCCAGTGACCTGTTCACAAGCTTTTTAATATTGGCTGACTATGCTAGTGGAGCAAAATGCTGCTCAGGTTCCAAACTGCCATCACTTTTGTACAGAACATCTGCTAACAGAATAATGTAAAAAATAGAGAAAAAAAAATAGATGAATACCAAAGTGAATTAAATGAGTTAAATGAAAATTATATTAGCTTCTAGCCACCACAGGGAATAAGGAAAGCCCTTTTGTCTGGGATCTTGAATACTCAATCAGAAAGATCAAACACGTAACAAAACAAATGGCAAAATTGTGACCTATATTATATAATCTGTCCCTTTTGTTATCAGGAAGGTTGATTTTGCTGATCTTCACTGAAAGTGGCTGGCCAAGCTGTGCTATTGAACGTTTGCTTGAGGTGAGCCTCTACACAACAAACATACCCATACATACACATATTTATTCCAGATCATCATGCCTACAGACAAAAGAATCCCTTTATGTTAGATGTTACTTAAAAGGTTAAGTCAACATCCCTTAGCATGATAATCTATACATTTATATTCAGCTTTTAAAAAGCCAAAATTATAGGAACAACTTTTTTAGGTTTCTGTGCTGCAGCTAACCTTTAATGGGTCTTTAACACCAGTGGCATGAATGTTTGTCAATAGATTTACAGCAGTGATCTTGTAAATTACACAACCACATGATGAAGAGCAGACCAGGTGATTAACTGCATTAACCACACACCTTTGACCAGATCACCTGCACTCTGTCCACTGATTTATCACCTCTGTGTGAGAAAGTCAAACCTAGGATTTCAGGAAAATACTAGAACTGCTGACATGTCAACCCTGAAGAGCTTAGACACAAGTCTCTGAATTTACAAGAGTCAGATGCTGAAGTCAGGTCAATAAACTTACCACACTTTCAACATCATATGGTAAGCCAGACACAGACTGATACATGTACAGCTTTTCCTTTTCTGTAGTTTTCTCTTTTACATTAACATGATTAAAAACTTGAGATATGATTGAAAAATCCAGTTCTCCTGAGCATTTATGAAGTCATGGTGCTTGCAATGTAGAAAACAAATTGTTTCAGTCCCAGTTTCAGTCATCTAGGAATCTTTAAGCAGAACATAGCTTCCCTAAGTCTTCTGCAAAACATGGATCTGAAGGGGACTTTCATCTACTATGAAGTGAACTGTTGAAGATTAAGTGTTCTTTGAAGTAAGCATCCTTGCCTTAGATGGAGAGAGGGATAGTGACCCTCAAACTGATGATCACAGTGTCATCACAAAGTCTGATTTATTTCTTTCCAAAAGGATGGCACACTCAAACATCATCAACCTCTACTGGTAAAGCTGAAGCCAGAGAAGTATTGTAGACATGTCTATTTGTTTTTCATATCAGAAATAACTGCACCCTCACTAATCTTTGAGCATATAGAAATCTTTAACACATTGGTTGCCAACATGCTGCAAGTTAGTTAAGGAGTCCTGCAGAGGAGCAGAAGAAAATTGTTCTGGTTTAGTGCCTGTAGGACACTTCCCCTCTAAAAGGCCAGATTGAGTTTGAGTTTATACACCCAGATCTGGTCATTGAATGTAGATGAATCCATCTGAGTTAGTCACTTTTGATTTTCTCTATAATCAGCAAAGAAAAATGGATACTTTGGGGACAAAATTCATTTGACTGACTTTAGATTTCAACATTAGGATGAAAGGAATCACATCAGAAAAGAGTGTACTTCTCTCTGCTGACTGTAGCAGAAGTCCATGCTGATTATCTGAAATGTATGTAACTAAAAATCTCTGCAGCTACAGATGATGTGTGGCATGTCTGTACAGACAGACTGTAATGGGAGTTCTTGTAAGAGAAGGTGGGACGAGGGAGTAATTAAGTAAAATCTCATCTTTTCTTATGCAAAATTTAAATATAGAATATGGTAAAGTGGATGAACAACAATTAACTGACAGAGATAATTAGATGGGGGGGAAAACACTCCAAACAGAATGAGCACCAGCTTTGGTGTATCTGGATTCCTGTGTGTACTTCGCAAATTTACAATGTCAGATTGACATAATTTGAAGGAGATAGTGGGCATTATCCTGGAAAAAAAAAAGGAAGAAAGGAAGGAAGAAAGGAAGAAAGGAAGGAAGAAAGGAAGAAAGAAAAAGATAGAAAGGAAGGAATTCGGAAGGAATTCGGAAGGAATTCGGAAGGAAGGAAGGAATTCGGAAGGAAGGAATTCGGAAGGAAGGAATTCGGAAGGAAGGAAGGAATTCGGAAGGAAGGAATTCGGAAGGAAGGAATTCGGAAGGAAGGAATTCGGAAGGAAGGAAGGAAGGAACTCGGAAGGAACTCGGAAGGAAGGAAGGAACTCGGAAGGAAGGAACTCGGAAGGAAGGAAGGAAGGAAGGAAGGAAGGAAGGAAGGAAGGAAGGAAGGAAGGAAGGAAGGAAGGAAGGAAGGAAGGAAGGAAGGAAGGAAGGAAGGAAGGAAGGAAGGAAGGAAGGAAGGAAGGAAGGAAGGAAGGAAGGAAGGAAGGAAGGAAGGAAGGAAGGAAGGAAGGAAGGAAGGAAGGAAGGAAGGAAGGAAGGAAGGAAGGAAGGAACTCGGAAGGAAGGAAGGAAGGAAGGAAGGAAGGAACTCGGAAGGAAGGAAGGAAGGAACTCGGAAGGAAGGAAGGAAGGAACTCGGAAGGAAGGAAGGAAGGAAGGAAGGAAGGAAGGAAGGAAGGAAGGAAGGAAGGAAGGAAGGAAGGAAGGAAGGAAGGAAGGAAGGAAGGAAGGAAGGAAGGAAGGAAGGAAGGAAGGAAGGAAGGAAGGAAGGAAGGAAGGAAGGAAGGAAGGAAGGAAGGAAGGAAGGAAGGAAGGAAGGAAGGAAGGAAGGAACTCGGAAGGAAGGAAGGAAGGAAGGAACTCGGAAGGAAGGAAGGAAGGAAGGAAGGAAGGAAGGAAGGAAGGAAGGAAGGAAGGAAGGAAGGAAGGAAGGAAGGAAGGAAGGAAGGAAGGAAGGAAGGAAGGAAGGAAGGAAGGAAGGAAGGAAGGAAGGAAGGAAGGAAGGAAGGAAGGAAGGAAGGAAGGAAGGAAGGAAGGAAGGAAGGAAGGAAGGAAGGAAGGAAGGAAGGAAGGAAGGAACTCGGAAGGAAGGAACTCGGAAGGAAGGAAGGAAGGAACTCGGAAGGAAGGAAGGAAGGAAGGAACTCGGAAGGAACTCGGAAGGAAGGAAGGAAGGAAGGAAGGAAGGAAGGAAGGAAGGAAGGAAGGAAGGAAGGAAGGAAGGAAGGAAGGAAGGAAGGAAGGAAGGAAGGAAGGAAGGAAGGAAGGAAGGAAGGAAGGAAGGAAGGAAGGAAGGAAGGAAGGAAGGAACTCGGAAGGAAGGAAGGAAGGAACTCGGAAGGAAGAAGGAACTCGGAAGGAAGGAAGGAAGGAACTCGGAAGGAAGGAAGGAAGGAAGGAACTCGGAAGGAAGGAAGGAAGGAACTCGGAAGGAACTCGGAAGGAACTCGGAAGGAACTCGGAAGGAAGGAAGGAAGGAACTCGGAAGGAACTCGGAAGGAAGGAAGGAAGGAACTCGGAAGGAACTCGGAAGGAAGGAAGGAAGGAAGGAAGGAAGGAAGGAAGGAAGGAAGGAAGGAAGGAAGGAAGGAAGGAAGGAAGGAAGGAAGGAAGGAAGGAAGGAAGGAAGGAAGGAAGGAAGGAAGGAAGGAAGGAAGGAAGGAAGGAAGGAAGGAAGGAAGGAAGGAAGGAAGGAAGGAAGGAAGAAGAAAGAAAAAGAAAAAGAAAAAGAAAAAGAAAAAGAAAAAGAAAAAGAAAAAGAAAAAGAAAAAGAAAAAGAAAAAGAAAAAGAAAAAGAAAAAGAAAAAGAAAAAGAAAAAGAAAAAGAAAAAGAAAAAGAAAAAGAAAAGAAAAAGAAAAAGAAAAAGAAAAAGAAAAAGAAAAAGAAAAAGAAAAAGAAAAAAAAAGAAAAAGAAAAAGAAAAAGAAAAAGAAAAAGAAAAAGAAAAAAAAGAAAAAGAAAAAGAAAAAGAAAAAGAAAAAGAAAAAGAAAAAGAAAAAGAAAAAGAAAAAGAAAAAGAAAAAGAAAAAGAAAAAGAAAAAGAAAAAGAAAAAGAAAAGAAAAAGAAAAAGAAAAAGAAAAAGAAAAAGAAAAAGAAAAAGAAAAAGAAAAAGAAAAAGAAAAAGAAAAAGAAAAGAAGAAAAAGAAAAAGAAGAAAAAGAAAAAGCAGCCCATTTATACTCTGCATATGCATATTTATTTATTCGATGCAGCAGCAAATTCTGCTTTTCTCTGAGTGGCACCTTTGCAACTTACAAATTTATCCCTATTTGCACAATTAATGCTGAAAGATACACGTGCTGGCTGGTGAAGCATTCTCTTCCATCCTTTCCCCTGAAAAATGCTTACGGCCATAGATACTCTGTTGAAACACATAGCAAATGCATGTTATTGATAAGCTAACCTGTAAATTTTGGATCATAATTCATCGTGAAAACAGCTTTTCTCTGTTGGTCACATGGAATGGGGGGACCTCTACTGCGTACTCACCAAGAGGTTGGATATAAATTATAACTCATATGCACTAAAAAGAGATGTGTGAGGTTCAAAAGCATTATTTAAGGTGAGCTGAACATGCAGTATGGATACTGGCTGCAACCAGAGAGTCCTCATTTCTAAAACCTAAACTGCTCAATAATCCAAAACTCAAAACTTTCAAGTTCTGCTTTCAGTTTTCACTTGCTTGAAAAGCCTCAACCTCTCAATAGGTTTCTTTGTTCATCAGTAGTTGTGCACCATATCACAGGCCACAAAGTGTAGTTGTCATAAACTGTTCCTTATTGCTCATTCCAAGATGAAGCAAATATAAAACATTTGTTTCCTCATCTAACACAAGTTTTCTCCCATGTTTTCCTCTTTCCCCTAGTGCAGATTCTAACACCAATGCAAGGGAAGCAGTTTAAGTGGGACATCACTTGTAGGGGCCAAGAAGCACCCTTTGGCAACTTTCCCTAGGTACCACAGGCCTCTCTGAAAGAGATTTCCAATTAGGTGTCAAATTAATAAGGCACTTCTGATGCTCCATTCCTGCAGGAAGACATTAGTAATTTGTTTGTTCCAAAGGCGCCACTCATTTTCACACAAAATGGCATTTAAATGTTAATTGAGTCAGGGGATGGGGAGTGCTTGCCAATCACTACGCAACTTAAGGTCAAGGTTTTTGTCTTAAAGGAGGACTCAATGTTAATTTTAAATTTAAAATTCTTGACAGATAGCAGGTTTTCAAATGCCTGCTACAATCTGGCTTGTTTGATTCATTTTAATGAGTAAGTAACTCCTGGCAAAATGAAGGTTTCCCCATGTCTTCAAGGAAATGGAAGGGCAAAGAGGCACAGTGGACTAATCCTGCATCCACTACAGGGAACAGGAAGCAAAACCAATTTAGACTCCCATTCATCTCCTTGCTCCCCATATAGAGACCGAAAAGAGTAATTTACATTCCTACAAACACAAGGCAATTATTGGAGGTTTCAGTTTAAAAGAAGAAGAAAAAAAGAGTTCTCAAAAGGAATTAAGCTTTGACTCTGTTCTGGAGGAACATTTTGTGTGCATGTCTGTGTATATCTGGTTATTTCTTTGCTTTATAGTTCATTGATTTTTGTTTTTGTTTTAACCTTCAGATTGTGACATAAATAGGATGAGAAGCTGGGATCTCTTCATGCCTTTTTTCTAAATGTGTGAATCAAAAAGAAGGAAGATTCCTATACTTTAGGTAAAGATGCTCAGGCTGAATCAGTGACATGTAAATAAGTAGGTGCACCTGCAGATGAAAGACACCAACAGGTTTTTGCAGAGAAGGGTCTCAGGGCTTCAGAACTGCACAAAAATGGTTGCTCTTTTCCTCTCTGCCCTAACAGACTCATCTCATATGTATCACTTTCTTCCAGTTCTAAGAACAATCAGAGGGGTTTGCTTCATTCACTTCTGCTGATCACAAACTGTAGATAGGGTTGATGTTCCTCTCACACAGTTCTTGCAACCTCTGCACAGGTACATGATAGACTGTCACATTTCCCAGGCAGCCTTTCAGGGGGTGATAGATTCAGATTGTCACTAACATGAACTTGTGACCTGACCAAGTTAAGAAGAAACAAGGGCTGCTTCTGCTTTCCCTACAGAGAGAAGCAAGATGGGGAGGAAATGAGATGGGTTGTGAGTGATCAGGGCAATCACTGAACTACCAGCAGTTTTGCAGATGCTCTGCAGAAGCCATATGAATGTCATTCAGAATAGATTATTTCTCTCTGTTGATGATGAGGGAGCTCTTTGTATAACTAATTCAGATACACAAACCAGCCAAGTTGGCTGAAATGAACTCCACACTATATGTTGATAAGAATAACAGGGTGGAATTTACTTTCATCTCTTCTTAGATCAATTAAACTAACTCTGAATCTTTCCCATAGTCAGACTGAGGACTCATGTCTGTCCTTCTAGAAATTACACTGTAGGTGTGTAGGTATACACATTGCATGCATGCAAACAGGACTTGTGGACCTCTCAGTTTCATTTCCCACCCTTTGACAGGTGTTGAAGTCCTGTGACTCACCAAAATATATAATGGTGAGGAGATGCTCAGATTCTACACTTGCACAATTGTTTTAGATAGACAATATTTGAAGAATGATGAGTTTTTACTTGATTTACCCTACTTAATTTTAGAGGACTAGTTTCCATCTTTTGACTTCATGGCAAATTGAGAGAGGTGGAAGAATTTTAGCCATCTTCAGCAGTTACTCATTCTCTCTAGGATCAATATTGACACCCAAGCATGTAAAGATTCCTCAGTTCAGTATAATGAGCTTGGGACATTTAAAAATGTATTGCGCTGGAGCTATCTATTATAAACATCAACAAAGTCCTCAACAAAGATGTTGCTGAACAACAATCTTGACCTCTACATGTTTCAATAATAACTGTAGTGGTTGTTTCAGAACACCATAACACTTATTCACATCATCACCATAGATGCATGACATTGCTATGATTACACTGGAAAATATACATTCACTCACTGTGTTGGCATGCAATTGCACTGATCTAACAATCACCCAGGCCTCTTAAAATCTTCAGTAAAAGAGAGTGGTAAAACACCATAATGATGAACTAAATCAAGAAGTAATCTCAAGAAAAAGGAACAGATACAAGCTAGTATGTTGGGTACTCCAATCTCCAGCTAATGCAGTATTGTTACCAAAATGATAGTTCCTAATTTTCTGCTATTTCTAAGCTACCAAAGAACTTTGAATCTCAGGTTTGATATTTTCTGGCCTTTATGATGGTGCTCAGAGAGAAGTTTTTGTTGATATATAACCTCCAATTGTAGCATTAAATTTTATTTTATTTTACTTTTTATTATTTTTTATTATTTTTCCTAACTGTGTAATTCATTCTGAACTCCCTGTGCTATTTCTGTTCCCCATGTCATCCCTTTCCTTTATGAAGTTTCTTAAATGTTTATAGTTAATCAGGAAAGAGATTGATAAAATGAATTATCTTTGTATTGGTTCATGGAATGAGTAAATTCAAACGTACGGAAATAAATATCTTGCTGCTCCTGAATACTTTCATTTATGTGTGATGGGTCACTTACTTTTCCTGCAGCATATATACAAGTGTGATGGTACAATTCAAAGATATAGCACTAGTAAGTGTCACCATTGCTATCTTTTCACATTTAAGAAGACCTAAAGAATACCTCAGGAGGCTAAGCTGCCAAATAATAATATAAAAGTCATTGTTTAAGACTGAAGTAGAACAACTGCTTTGAATAAAATGAGATCAATCTATGATTTTCCCTTCCAAGGAAAAGGAGATCTATAGGCTCCATCAGATTTGGTTAGTTAGAGAAGCAGATATGTCATGTCAATCTAGTCATGTAATCTGCAACCTAACTGCTGTGAATTTCCTACAAGAATTTCCATTTGGCACCTTCCCTAGATAAGCATTCACATCATTATAATGTCTTTGAATAAGTCTATGTCAAGGCTAGAAATAGACTCAGAATTAGACTGAAAAACAGGAGAACTAAGTTCCTGCCCAGCATCAAGAATCAGCTACAGTCCTAGGAAACTTTTCATTTATCTCAGTTTTGCTTGCATTTCCTGCCTTAATTTTACTTGGAATTGGATTGTTTTTGCCACTGGGACTCTACCTGAATGTATGCATGCACAGCACTTAGTAGAGCTGGATCTTGGTGGTGACCACTGGGTGCTACTGAAGTATAGACCAATAGAAACAGACAAAGCAACTATCCCTTCATTCTCATCTCACTTTTCCCTCTATTAAAAATAAATAAATATAACAGCATAATAAGTATATAAATAAAACAATTAATTCATAGTTCAGATTATTATACCAATACAAGGTTAAACAAAAAGACCAAAAATCCATAATGAGAACTTCTCAGAAACTAATATTGGAAAACATAAAATTCAAAAACTAACAAAAAATTTGAAGCTATTCTGAAAGAAGAGTTTTAGCCTCCTGACTGTTTCAGCCACTCTCTGGGCCTTGGTTTCCTGGCTTCTTTTAGATGTTCCTTTCATACACACAGAGAATGCTTTGTGTGGCCAAAAATTACTCTGTTGTTTCTTTTTTTTTTTTTTTTTTTTGAGATTCCTACTCTACATAGTTTCATGTTACTTTAAATATTAAACTTCTTGGAAAAATTAAAATTGGGGGCATCTCAGTAGGCGTGAAAAAAATTTACTTCTGCTTTGTCTGGAGAAGTGAGGGAAGGAGTTAAAGTTAAGATGAACCGAACACATGAATGCTCTGTGCCCGCTGGGGTCTGGCTGTATATTCATTATACAAGGTCAGGGTCTCACTTCCATTCCTCCTAGTGTAATTTAGGTAAAGCCACCACACAATGCCTGACCTTTCCATGGGACAAGCTCCCTGCCTCCCTCCTGACATGCTGCAGTAAATTTGTGTGTAATTAAACATAGTGTTCCGACACGCCAGGTCTCTGTGGCAACCTGGCCTCCCCTCTCCAGCTGACCTTTCAGATTGAATCCAGCACAGACCACCAAGGCCAGGAAATATCTGGGATCGGAGTGCAGCACAATAAAGCAAGGCATGTCTTTGCAGATTAAAACATGCTTCCTGCCTTTCCCTCCACTTGGGCCTACACTGCACCACATGCTCTGTGCTGAAACAGGGGCAGAACACTATGAAGGCAGCTTTGTTCCTTCAGCCACCCTTTGGGCTTGAGATACCTCTGGGTCCTCAGCTGCAATGAGAAGTCAAGGGGCAAAACACTGAGTAACATGCAGGAAGACTAGGTCATGCTGTAAGGAGCTCCTGGTCTGAGCAACAGTTTTCAGAAGGATAGAGGCTCTTCTTAAAAGTAGGGAATTCACAGTGTTTGTGGTGTGGTGGATAGTCTGGCCTGATCAAGTCATCTATCAGACAATATAAGTGCTCTTGGTCATGAAGCTAGGTGTGGAAAGGATGTAGCCAGATCAAAGGTTTGAGAATTAACTGCAAGAATCTCTTCTAGTCCATAGGACTTTGCCTAAAACCTCATGTGGGACTTCAGCTTACAGGAAGCTGTA
Organism: Cyrtonyx montezumae; assembly: GCF_038088225.1. Taxonomy (NCBI): domain Eukaryota; kingdom Metazoa; phylum Chordata; class Aves; order Galliformes; family Odontophoridae; genus Cyrtonyx; species Cyrtonyx montezumae. The sequence goes on from NW_027071992.1 coordinate 17,297,642, forward strand.
GAAAAATATAATGATAGTTTACCAAAAGAGACGAGTTCACACTTTGGAGAGAAAATACAGTGTAACAATACTGGATATCTAAAGATGCTCTGTAGAGGCTGCAGATACTGTTCTGAAAGGACTAAACAAGCAAGCAGCTACTGCACACAGGACTTGGTGACAGGGCCAAGAGTCAATTCGCCTATCTTCATCTATATCTGCACTTAAGCTAGTCTTCTAGATTTATTTTATAGTCATAGAAGAGAAAACGAATATTCAGTCCATCTGAGCTGGATATAGTTTTCAACCATTAGATTTATACAGATTGATTAGAGAAATCCTATCCCAAATTCTTCACTTACACACCGACTGGTGAGCACAATTCTGGCGATAAAAGTGGATCTCAAAAATCCTTTAGAGCCCTGAAAGTCAGAGTCAGCTATATCAACCACAGTATATTCAAGTGAAATGACCTCTTGGTGCTTCATTTTTACTAATGGAAAAAAATAAAAAATAAAAAAAATAAAGACAAGGTAACAATAATATGAAAAACTGTGTTCCTCTGAATTACAGTAGTATATTACCACCAGCTAAGACTAGAACTATCTAGAATAATAGAAAGAGTGAGAAACCTAAAAACAAACTATTTTGAAATAATGTTCCTTCAAGCAAATGATTCTGCAAATTTGGATATATTTTTTGGATTTTTTTTTTTTTTGCATTTAGGATTACAATTAACTTTTTGTTAGTCAGAAACATCATTATCATGCTGGTTCTTTCTTACGTCAGGAATGAAAGCAACAGAAGAGAAAAGGCACTGCGATATCTTTTCAGACAGGTTTCCGTATTTGGAAACTGTTCTTTTTTATCATCTTCCTTCACTGTCAGTCCTAACAAGGAAGTGGCAGTATCCTAGGTGTCCAGATGACCTTTCAGATGCAAGATTTTCAGGTGCACCATATCAAACTGATTACTTAAGTCTTATCACACAATCTTCCCTCTGCTTTCCCATTGCTCTCTAATGTTAATAATTCTCAACCCCATCTTGCTCACGGCTCACGATCCCATTGTCCTCTAGAAGTTTCATGATATTTTCTCTGCCTTTACATTCCATTATTTTAATGGAGAGAGAAGTTAGATTTATAGGATGGTAATTGCCAGCACCAGAAGAAAGAAACTGAAAAAGACCTATTTTTGTAGGTCATCCAGCCATTTGCCTTGCCAATGTCTGAATGTTCTCTCCTGTATATGTTTTGCTCAGCGTGTCTGTGACTGTCCTCAGCATCGGATTTTCCATTCTTTCCTTTGGGAGACCATGGCTTGATATACCTCACTGCCAGTAAGTGTTTTATTCCTGATATTTATTGTGAGTTTTTCTTTGCTTAATTGTATCCCATTACTCTTAGTTATATCCCTGTGGACCATCTTAAATAATTCCTTCCGTCATTGGCATCTTTCCCCTTCAAGTTTGTGTATTTATTTCTTGTCCCGTTAATCACCCTTTAAGAAAACTACAGTCTTTCAGCACCTTCATCCTTGAGATATAGAAGTCTGTACATTCTTAGGGTCATTTTTTTCCTGTTCTGAAAATCAAAGAGCTATACAGGTAAATTCCTTAGCAATAAACACAAAAGGTATTTAAGTTAAACTGGTTAAGCTTTACCATGCACAAAAGGAGTGTTGGAAGAAACAGCTGAAAGAAAAGGATTTACAATAAATGTATGAGATCTATTTAGTAATCTAAAGACCATTATTATAGGAACTCACTGGTACTCATTTTTGTGGGGTCTTGGGAAAAGTAAACTACACTGAACTGGCCTCCTCAGGAAAAGAAAAGGGTCTTTATCCTTTACTTTGTCTTGTTTGGTGAATGATATATTGCAAGACTCCTCTAAAAGATGTAATAAGACAAAACATATGAAAATAAAATTTTAAAAGCATCAAACCAAAACACATGGACTGAAGCAAGTAGGATGCTTGGTTGTTGCTTTTTTTGTTGTTGTTGTTCTCTTCTTCAAAATTATCAGCTTCTCTAAACACATTCAGAAAGAAGCAAAGCTCTTGCTGGATGGAAAATCTGTTTCCTGCCCACTTTTAGTTTTAAGTCTGTATTGTTCAATTTCTAAGGATCTAAAATACAGGCTTTCAATTCAATTATAGGGTGCAGATTTGGTTGCAAAATTCATGTTAGTGCTAGATGTCAGTATCGATACTTCCTCCTGTGCCACTGAGGTCCAATGAAGATTACCTAGTTAATGCTCACAAAGGGCTGAGAAGCACTGTTTAAATGTTATTCTTATGAGCTCTTTGGTTCTTTGGGCTGGTTTCATTTCTGTCGCTAATACTTCCTTGACCTTTTGATTCAGCTGTAGCACCTTTGGCAAGAGACTTTGCTTTTGAGGCTGTTGGCATTTCATCCGTTTGATTCACTCCTGAGCCTGAAGCATACTTATTTACAGTCAGTATTAAAGCACACGACCAAGGCTGTTGAGCTAGTTCTTTAACCCTGGTTAAAAACCTGCCACATGAAAACTATCAGAAGAGGAGATGGAAAGCAAAGACAGAGTGTGTCTGTGTGGAGTCCCTCTTGCCGACATGCTCCTTTTGCAGCATTTGCAGAGGGAGGAAGAGATGTAAATCAAATCCAAAGAAGTGTTAGATAGAGTAGAACTGACATTTGAAGCTGTAATACCTTAAAGTCAATATCATTATCTCTGATATTTACTGTAGCATACAATGCTCTGATGAAATGGTAAAGTTCACCTGTTCTTCCCGTACACACTATATTGTCATATGTGCTGTTAAACACACACACACATACACAGAAACAAGATTTAGTTTCACCTAAATGTCCAGTGTGAAATGACATCTAAAGCTATCTGCTGCTCAGACTTTTCAGACGTGTGGTGTTGGCGAGTGAAAAATTTCATAATATAATCCAGCATACATATAAAAGGCCTGCTCCAAAAGTAATGCATCCTATTTTATTATACTTGTCCATGACAATCCCAAAAGTAGATATTGTTGATCTGATAGAGGTTAAACCGTTCTGCCAGTATTTCAACATAAGCCATTTTATGATAGTATTTGGGATGGTGGGTAGCTCAGAGAGTCTAAGATGACTAAAAATATGTATAGGAGGCTGGCAAAATGTCGGACTTTTCAGGGGATTAAAGATTGTGCGAATCCCACTTGTGCTTAGACATCTGCAGTCACTTAGTCAGGACTGTTTTCCAGACAATGGAGAGAAGAAATACCCCTGGAAGAGCACACACATCTCAGCTATCTGAGATGTGTATCTCAGGATGTGATGAATCATTCTCAAGAGAGGACTATTTCTCTCCACTGACTGTAAATGGAGGCTAGTATAATTAGACCAGAGTTAGATGTCTCTCTTTTAGCCTTCAAGATTAGGACAGACAGACGTCACCCCAGGTTCTACTTTTTTTCATTAGAAGGGAGAGATCATATGTCCTTAATAAAGGGAAAAATGTTGAGCATGGAACCAAGAACTTCTGCAGTGTCTTCTTAGCTCTCAAATGAACATCTGAACTGGTCTTATGTTAAACTGACCAGATTGATACCTTAATTTGGGTACTGATAACACATAATTATTTCTAAATACATCTATCAATTTCCTACTTCATCCATCGGGACTGCTGATTGCAGCAGAAGACTTACAGAGAAACAAACTTGAGTAATTTAACCACTGAACCATTTTTGTTCAGGTCATTATAGTATTAACGAAGGGCTAGGATCTACTATGCCTGTTCCTAATTCAGGAGTATCATTTAAATTGTACATTGGATGTTGTTTTGTGTTTGCTGAAATCCCTTTTACGGTCTGACATGCGTTCCTTAAAGAATGCAAAATAAGAACAGACATCCATGTTCTAAGTAAACTTGTATGTTTGAGTCCTATTCTCACGTGAAAGAATATGTCTACTCATTTCTTTTACATGTCTTTAAACAACTTATCATGTTCTGTTGTTTCTCTTAAAGCGAACCTCACCTCAGCATTACTCGTGATAAGCTGAGCTATCTCACACTGGGCACAAACCCTTCTTCCTCAGCTCTGCAGCGCACAAACACATCTCAGTAAGTCTATGGTGTCTCACTCACACACTACTCACAGCACAGCAGCATTTCAGAAAGGACTTGATAGCATAGAGCAGTCTACAATAGGAGTAACATAACTGCTATTCGTTACTCTGGCTGTTGTTGGCAGTGGGTAAAAGCTATGTGGGTATCCCTGGACCGCAATAGGGAAAGGACTGCAATGTACCACTTGATAATCAGCAAAACAAGAGCATCATAGACTTCCCAGTGATTGTAGAAGATGACTGAGTCAAAAAATTTTTTGGAAGTTATTTTTTGGAAATTTTTTGGAGATTATAGGGTTATTTAAAGGGAGCCAGTGTTTCTAGATGCCAGAACACTATATACTACAAGTGATTTAGGTTTTTTTTCTTAGAAAATGAAAAGAAACACACACACATACAAATGCAGAAGCATCCCCTCTCAGTTCTCAGTTTCATTATTAATGATCTCAGAGTTACGTCTCTGAGAAATGACCACCATGACAAAGTCTAGTGCCTTGACTTCAAAGGAATCCTGTTCATTTTTATGCCTTTGTAATTTTACATGAATTAAATACTTTAATATGATCAAGAGATTCATCATATAAGGCTTCATCTTAGGAAGGGTTTCCTTTTTTTTTCTGTTATTCTTTCTGTTATTCTTTCCACTATTTTGTTATTATGTGATGGTTTGGTCTTTAAGAATAATAACCCCTATTACTATAGCACCAGCAACAGTGGAAATAGCAAAACACACACAGAAAAAGAGAAGACATTGCTGGAATGAACAAAAAGTCCTGTAAAGCACCTTCAATTTTTTAGAGGGGATTTGAAAAGCTGTCAGTTTTCTGCTGCAAGCTGACTACTACCTCTAGCCACAACAATCGATAATAATGAAGCTTTCCACTTCTTATTTCTTCACCCGATCTTTTCAAAACTCTTGACTAAGTCTAAACTTGGCAGACTAGCATCTGGGAAAGGTAGGTAGGCTTTGCTATCAATTCTTTGGCTGTTCTCAGGATTCATTACTCCAAGGCATGTGGTTAGATGGTAGGAGTTGACTTTTTATAGGACTGAAGACTAATGTTGGAGCAGAATCATTTTTCAAGGCAGGAAGCATAACAAACATTTGTGGGAAATGGTGCATCCTGCCTTAGACAGTAAGGAGCTAATGAAAAAATGGCGGCATCTTCTTCAGTACAGGTTGGGGGATGACGAGCTGGAAAGGAGCTCTGATGAGAGGGACCTCAGTGTCCTGGTGGATAACAGGCTGCCCATGAGCCAGCAGTGTGCTCTGGTGGACAAGAAGGCCAATGGGATCCTGGGATGCATTAAGAAGAGCATGACCAGCAGGTCAAGGGAGGTGATCCTCACCCTCTACTCTGCCCTGGTGAGGCCTCACCTGGAGTATTGTGTCCAGTTCTGGGCTCCTTGGTACAAAAATGTCTGGAATCTCCTCAAAAGAGTCCACCAGAGGGCTACAAAGACGATAAAGTAAATGAAACACTTCCCTTATGAGGAGAGTCTGAGAGACCTGGGTCTGTTCAGCCTTGAGAAATGAAGACTCAGAGGGGATCTGATCCACATCTATATGTATCTAAGGAGAGGGAGGCAAAGGGATGAGGCTGAACTCTTCTCAGCAGTGTGTGGTGATAGGATGAGGGGAAATGTCCACAAACTGAGGCATAGGAAGTTCCACACAAATGTGTGTGGGAGCTTCTTCACAGTGCAGTGACGGAGCAGTGGCACAACTGCACAGAGAGGTGGTGGAGTCTCCTTCTCTGGAGATGTTCCAGACCCACCTGGATGCCTACCTGTGCAACCTGGGCTAGGGAGCTGCTTTGGCAGGGGGTTGGACTCGATGATATCCAGAGGTCCCTTCCAACCCCTACAGTTCTGAGATTCTGTGATTCTTCCCATTCTTGGTGGTATGCATGCTTACCCAGGTGCTCTTTCCTCACACCTTTTTTTCCTGCTTGTCAATTTAACAAAAGGTAACTTGAGAATTTTTATTATTTTGTTCTCTGAACAGCAGAGTTTCTCTTACTTTCTGCCTCATGGATTTACTTTAACTCTCACTTAATGTTTTATTTTTCCCTATGTTTATGTGACTAGACTTGGAGTCTCTGAACCTCAGTTTCAACTCAGTCTGTTAAGGATTCTTCAGTTTCTCGCTGTCCCCAGTCTGAAGGAGCTGATATCTCATTCACCTGAAGCATGACAATATTTAGCTATTCTAGGAAATTCACTGCTTGCAAGTTGTTCTGCAAAGTATTTTGTACTTTAAAATATAGACTATTGTTTCCCATGTAGAACCATCAGGCACTTTAAGTGAGCTCATTCTACTCATAAGAACTGCAGCCTCATTTTACTACAGTGAGTTCATTGGGTTCAACCTCTGCTGGTCCTATTGATCCATTCTGGCAGCCTGAAATAATTTCACTATGGGTGGGAAATACCTGCTGGAAAAATCCTTCAGCTTCAGAAGAAATGTACGGTGTTCATGTATCTCTTCCAGTTGCACCCAAAAAGAGTACAGAAAGCAGAACTCAGTTTTGAAACAGTAGGTTTCTCTAGACAGGTTCAGGCATGTTTCATCCTAGTCTTACTAGGGAAACAAAGACAGGTAGATTTAATCTAATTCCCCCTCCCCTATGATCTCTCTTATTAACATGAGAACAGGAAAAAGGAAAACAAATGACAACAGAACAAAAAAACAAACAAACAAACAAAAAAAAAAAACAACCCTACAACAAAATAAATAAATAAATAACCAAAATACCAGATAGCTCCAAAAACTCTAGTTCAGTTTCTTCAGGACTCTCCCACCCCCTTGCAGAATCACAGGCAGACTGTGATAGCTGAAGTGGGGACAGTTTTAAATGAACAGAGGGGAGATTTAGGTCAGATATAGGAGGAAAATTTTTTGCTGAAAAGATGGTGAGGCACTGGCACAGGCTGCCCAGAGAAGCAGTGGTTGACTCATCCACTCATGGTGGTATTCAGGACCATGTTGTATGGGGCCCTGGGCAACCTGATCTGCTTTGAGGAAACCCTGGTGGTAGGAGAATGGTTGGACTAGATGATCTTGGAGGTCTTTTCCAACCTCTGTGATTCTGTGATTCTATGAATATTGGTCCTTTTAAGCTCACAATTTGGAACTTGCTTACTGGACAATTTAACTGCCTCAGATGACATCCTAGTCTTGAGGTGTACATCATCTGTTCAGCAGTTACCCAACCCTGTGAGGTCTTTACCTCATTTAAACCCATATCCTATGGAATTTAGTGGGAATAGCATGGGTGTGCCTTACACGGAATTAATAGTTTAATAAACAGATCTCTGTGTGTAGGAGATAATAAATAAAATAATTACTCAAAGAGTGAGCTGCCTTTCACAACCAGGAAAGGGCCCTAAAACAATCCAGAATTTTAGTTATGACAGCTACAAAAATGGAGATTTTTAACTAAAAGACAAAAATGCACCTTTGGCAGCATTTTATTTACTCATTTAATTGATATTCACTCTCTGAGCTGACACATTTTAGTATCAGAGTGGAATGATCTATTACTTAGTAAACAGAATGATCTAAAGTAGAGGTGGAAGAGATCTACTGGGACAGATTCTCAAGCAATTTACATACTCTCTTATATATACAAAATATGAGCACCATTGCACTTATAACTATACATGCAAGTCTGCATCAATGCATATGCAAATCAGGCTATTGTGCAGGGTATTATGCCCATTCAGTGACTCAATTGGTGCAATTAACCAATTTCTATGCAGAACTCTTGTAAGTGGGCATGCAAATTAATGCAACTACATGCAAAGCTTATACCAGCGTTTATGTACTTAAATGTTCTGTGTATCTAGCCCATTAAATAAAGGTCTGTTTTAACTAGACTGTGTAATTCAAGCCAGACCAGATCACAATGTGCTTAGAAGTCCAGTTCATAAAAGCAAAACCATATTTTTTATATGCTGTGTTGCTCAAAACCACCAAAAGCCCTTCACTACTTCTCTTGCATCATGAAATCAGTCACAGCCTATCAGATTGTAACATAGGAAATATTTTTTTCCAGACATTCAGTCTAATTTTTTCCTTGCTTAACATTATCTTATTTCCTCTAGTCATCCTCCCACTCTAAACACTACCTCCCACAGTCTCATAAAGTGGCTGCTGTGTTTGCTTAACTCAGTTACAATATTTCTAGGAAATGAATTTTACTTGTATGAAGAAAATAGGCAAATGTATATAGAAGGGGGATCCTCTCCAAGGTGTCTTGTTAGTGACACCAGTTAGTGACACTCTGTGTTTTGAGAGTCTAGGCTGTGACATGTCCTAGTAAAAGTAAACCTTAAGTAGTATCTTTCTCAGTACTCACTAGAACTTGTATAATGATGTCTGATGGATTAACTGGACCACACTAGGTGAAGAAGAAATGTCTCGGGCTGCATATCCGTAGCTTGCTTTGAAGGTAATGCCTCCTATTTATTTCCATAGAAGCTACAACAGTCAGTAAGTACAATAGCACTGTCTGATAGATCACATTCTTGGTTAAAAAACCTTGTTTTTCCATGCAGTCATCACCACTAGTTCTGCATTTTTATTGGCTATGAAATGGAGCCTGCACGCCATGCTTGTAAAAACCTGCACCAACACGTGTACTATTTAATATTATGTGGGTGCCCAGTGTATGGCATGAAAGATAAAGCATCTTCCACAAAATCTCAGAGTATATCAGTAACTAAATAAGGATAACTAAATACTATGTCTTGACTTGTTTGACCTGCTCTGATTGGTCACTGCAAACTTAGGAAGTGTTCAGGAAAAGCAGACCAATTTCCGAATTCAATGCAAGAATTCTTAAAGTAGTACGAATCAGCTCTCAGGAATGCAAAACTGGAAGCATTTAGATCAGAAAGAATCTCCTAGTCCAGACTCTGTCTAAAGAAGAACCAGTATGGTCCCTTCCTTAACATACCTATATTTCTGTATTATATTTCATATAATTTTGTTCCTTTGATAATTACATCTTTTATTGAGTATAGAATATTTATATTTTCAATGCAACCATGCCATGATAAATGAAAACAAACAAACAAACAAACAAACAAAAAACCCAAGAAACAGAAAACAAAACAAAGTCTTTAAAGGTAAAAATTTGTTTAAATACAAAGATGAGGGTTATCTGTGGCTTTCTTTAGATGGATGACTGTGTGAAGTCTGTATAAACTCATTGAACACTACTGAGTTAAACTGCCATTATTACAAAATCTGCTTTGGCTAATGGCTTATAAACATTCTGCTTTATCAGACTTATATAATACTATGCTTTGCAGATCACATATCTTATAGCTATACTAGAAGCATTTATTCCATGCTCAAGGTCCCCTTTCCTATATATCTAAAAACAAAATAATGAAGAATTACGCAGAGTTGCTAAAACACTAGAGAGAGAGGTGGAGAGAGATACACATTTTTGCAATATTTTGAACCTAGTGTCACTGGGATTTTTTTAATGCATAAGAGGCAGAGTAATTTTGCCCTAGTTCCACATTAATTCCTGCACAATATGCATTGGGGATATTATTTTTTTACAAGACGTTTTAAAACCAGGCCTGAAAACAAGCAAAATCCATTACCGACTTAGAGTAAATTCCTAAAGGATTCTATGTACTTCTATTCCTACATCAAAACGGCTATACGCACACACACAAAAACAGATTCAGCAAACATGGCAGTATATTTTAAGATTCACTATCCTGAAGAAAATAAGACAAGAAACAGTAGGCCCTATTCAGCAAATTTATTATACTGCCTTAATTTCCAAACCTCAAAAGCACAATGGGCACTTACAGTACACGATCATTTTTAATTCCTAGAAAGTGATTTAAGATAGGAACATTCCTAATGATGACTTCCAGCAAACCATTCAAACATGGCCCTGTTCCTAGATTTAAACACTCTGGTGAGGATTGTAGCCTTAGTGATACTTTACATTTAATATGAAGGAGAATTAAACTTTTAAAACTACTTTGTGCTGTTAAGTCAGGAAAAGTTAGTAGCTGGACTGTAAATCTGTGACGATATATGTGTATATACATATATATATGCTGCAGTAATAAAAAAGACTGGATTTTTTTAATTAAGAAGAGATGGGGAAAATGAAAGAAAAGGTACAGTGTTATACTTGCTAAAATACAGATATGGAAGGAAAACTGGAGACCTTACATTGATGTCAGGACAGAGTGTATAAGCTTGCCTATGGAAGTTGTTCCTCAGTTGTAAAGGAGTTTGGACCATATCCTAAATGTATTTGTGTCTGAAGAACTTGGACACAAATCAGAAGGCTGATGAATGAACCTCAGAGGACTGAGTGATGAGTTGACTTTTGCATACTTCAGTGTCACAGAAAAGCTAAAAATATCAACAAAGTTTTCATTATCTGTTGTCAGAACCCATCAGACACTTTCAAATGTTGTTACATCTGGAAAGATGCATGTAGGTGAGCACAGAATGGCACAAATATTTGATGTCAGCATTCTCTAGCTCTTACCCTGTGTGATTTAGCCCAGGTGGAGGATCAGCCAGGTGGCAGAACCTGCAGTCATACTGCCACGACTCCTTCCTCGCTGTCAGCAGTCAGAGCAGTCAGTAGCACAGTCGACCAGCACTGTTCCTGCTCCCAGAATGAAAGGCATGGTACACAAAGTGTTTCAGAGGCTTTCTTTTGAGATTGCAGAAGGAGAAGTGAGGCCAAGAGACTAAAATTTTGATACTCCATTTTGGAAAGAGATTGCAGTGTTGGGTGTTCAATTTGAACCTCCTACAGTAAAGCCAGAGGTTGTACTGATTTCTGTCGGAGAGCAGAAACCTGTTCTTCTAAAAATCTCATGTTGTCTTTACTCTGTGATAGCTTATGTTCTCTTACTTTCACCTCATGCAACTCACTGTAAAGCACACAAAATCAGAGCCCACCCTGCTTAAAGTCTCGAATCTGCAATAAATAGAAAAAAGAAGCTCCAGGGCTGGGATTTGAACTAGGAACCTGCCAACTTTTGTTGCTTTGTTGTCCACAGCTGCCTGGCTGTGACAGATGTGGCTGAGATGAGACCTGACAGAGGAAAGGCTAGGCTCTCCTGAGCCTTGCACCACATCATGTCATCCACAGTGCATGCAAGGGATCAGAAGACACAACACCTACCCTTTATATACACACACATATAAGCCCCCTTGTGTTGCACATTCCATGCTAAGCCAAAATTTTTGGAGATTAGAAGATGCAGCAGTGAATTCAAATGGAAACAGTGGAACAGAAAAGCATTTTGTTGTCACAGATAAGACTTTTGGTCTCTCTCCCACTACTTCCTTGTAATGTTTTGTTAATGTATAAACTTAATCTAAACAGCCACCGGGATTTCCCCATCAAAAGCAAAGGAGGAGGAAGATGTCCATTTCAGTTCTATTTTTAAAGCAAGAGAAGGGTAAAAAAGGTGATTTTGTGTTTAAACTTTCAGACCAAGTAAAGGAAGAATGAGCTAGTAAAACTGTACCTTTAGACTATGTTTTGGTTTAATGGAAAGCTGATGAAGCAAGTCTTCAGCCTTACCAAAAAAAACCCAAACCAAACCAAACCAACCAACCAAACAAAAAAGATCCCTGGCTTCTCCTATAAATTACTGTGTCGTTTACATATAAATGTCTCCCCTTCTCTTTCTTTCCTTTGCACTTTGTATCATCTCCATCTATTCTGTCAGGCAATAAAACAGTTGAACTCATCACCAGAATTTATAGGCCAAGGATTTGCTCTGGTCACCAGCCTAAGGGCAATACAACACAAAGAGTCAGGTCTAAAGAGAAGGAAGTAGTGTGTGTGCATGTCTATGTGAGAGGGAAAAAACTAAAGAGAATTTACAATGACGAGTTTCCCATACTAGTTACAAGATAGGTATGGCTATGAATGTGCATTGTCACGTATATACAGTTGCAATCTGGACTGTTGAGTAAGAGCTTTTTTCACTATGTCCAATTTGCTTGTAAAATAATGAGCCTGAGTGCAAAAGTTTGAATTAAGCATATGAACTTCATGCTGAAGCTCCATGCCTGCTCTTGCGAGAGGTGTGCTCCCATGATGCACATGCCTGCAAGGGTGTCCACAGGTGTCTGAGGAATTTATGGATGTGTGCTCCAGCTACACTTACGTTAGCACCTTCTGGCTAACTGAAAAGTCCTCGAGTGCTAACTGGGAATATGAGGGCTCTATGCTTGTCGGAAAGTCTGTATGGTTGTTAGGATGTGGATCTTCGTGTTCAGGCATGTACTGATACACACTGACTTGTATATGGTTATGTCACATTGTGCAAGTGTGTTGCCTTGTTTGAAAGTCTCAGTGAGAGTGTGTATATCTGCCTTTAAAAATTGCATTGCCGCAGCATATAAATATTTATATATGTAACTGTCATAAATCTGTCAGCTTGGCAAACGTATGAGTCGCCAAGGTAACTTTGGGAGATTTTTATTGAAGAACTCATAAGCTGGAGTTGAGGAATAGCTGAAAGAAATGAGAATTAATGGCTACTCAACATCACTATCATAAAGTTAGTTATACCAAGTTTCAGAAAATGAAGCAGACAGCGTGTTGGCGACCATGGGCATAGTGTAAGTACAACAGACTTGATAAAAGTGTAACACTGTGACTAAAACTAAATCGGAGTACTGGGTCAATGCTGTGGGAGAAGTGTGGGCGGTCACACTTTGGAAACCAAAGGCTGTTGCTTTCCTGCGCTTCACTGCTGTTGGTTTTGAAGGAGCCTTCCGGATTTTCAGCTAGAGTTTCTACATGTGTCAGTTTACAGAAAAGTCCTCCATAGGAAAATGTTTTCCTCATTGAAACCTCGCTTGAATGTATGGCAAGCATGCCTTTGTCATTGCTGCTCTGAGGCACTCGGCTGCACAGACGTGATGGGAGAGGCACAACAGTTTGGTTTGCTACTGGATTTCATCAAAGTGCTACCTCCAAGTGACTAGGGTTATATCTGGTAGTGTTTCAGAAGCACAAAGTTAAAGAATTATTGCAGAGTATCTAAAATGTGTGAGAATTAGTAAGTCTTAGTCTTCCACTGATTTCTGGCTTATTAAATAATAATAATAAAAATTCTTCTGGCTGTTGTAAGGAAATAAATATTTTTGTTTTTGTTTTTAATTAAAAGATGTGGTCATGCTTCTCTGTTCTGTCTCATGAAACACACCTTCAAAATCTGTGAATACAGCTGCTGTTCAATTGTTTTACAGTACTCAGTTCAATGGGAAGCACACAGAGCCACAGGTCATTGTTTGGGTAGAAGAGAGGCTGGTGAAAATCAGAAGCAAACCCTCAAGGATTTGCAGATGAGCCCAGGACTGTCCACACTCAGAGACACAGTGCAGGGCCTCACCTCTCCAGAGACACTTCTGCAATGTTGTGGATAACACTCCCATAAAACAAAAATCTAACATGTACCCTTTTATTTCCATGTAGTTAATTGATTTCCCTTCCATTACCATTATTACTTTGATTAGGAATTCACTAGGACTCCTGTTTCTTGTCTCAGCTTAAGATGAAGGACTGCAGCATCTCACAGAGACAGCTTCCACCTTCTCTTCCAAACACTATGTAAATGTATTTGTTTTTAAGTACATGTTCCTCTCAAAGTTTTGGTCTTCAGGCATAGAAAGTGAGATTAGCAAAACATGACATATCTCCCATTATGTTTATTCATATAGATATCATACAGTCATTGAATCACAGAATGGCTTGGTTCGGAAGGGACCTCAAGGACATATGTAATAATGTGTAGAGCTGTAACTATGTGTGCATGTTTACCTAAAAACATCCACATTCATCCACTCATACATAGAAGAAAGAACATTTCTACAGTCTTAACTCGGAGGAAAAGCTTTTGGTGTGCTGACTCTCCTTATGTAGTACACCTCATCTCCTATCCCCACATGTGGGGCTGAGCATGTCCTGCCTGGAATGCTGCTGCAGGGCCAGCTGGTCACAGTTGGCAGCTCTAGTTAATACTTCTGAAAGCTGAGAGCAGCTTTCAGCTTGATTTCCATGTAAGTCAGTCTTGCTTGCTATTCATCAGACCCCTATCCCCTGCCCTCCTTCCTCAGGCATAATTGGCCTCTCATTATTTGCACATTATAGAGATATCTCACTTATTCGGGAGCATTGCAGAGTCAGGAGAAGCAAGAAGTGCACACTTCCTGCCTATTCTCTTACTGTCTCAGACATAAATTGCTCCTATTTCTTTATGGCAGAAGACAAAACTGAACCCCAAGCCTAAAACAAACAAAAGCCAAGGATGCAAGTTTCAGACAGCAAGCGAGCAGTGCAGCACTATATCAAGCTGGATTTATGACATCCCAGAGTGTAGGACAATTCCTTAAAATGCACTCACAGTCAGGAAACTGACTGTATAAAATGCCATCTGGGGTTTCCATATTTTATTCTCTTTCTCTCTCTCATAACATTTCCAGGTTCAGTTTGTTAAGTCAGAAAGACTTTTTTTTCAAACTCTCAGCTCTGCCACACTCCCCTAAGGATGGGTCATGTATTATCGAGCTCTTACATCATCTTAGAGGAGAAAGATTCTGCCAAAAAAATGCAGTTTGATCATGTTCACCTTTCTACTTTGTCTGCCACCTTGAAAACCAGTGGAATTTCACACAGAATGCAACAAGGTGCTAAGTACACTAATATTTGTTTGCACCTACTTCACTTGGGAAAAATTATTTCAGTCAAAGAGTTGGAGAATGAAACAGACAAACTGGAAAGATTTTGCAGATGTTTTGCAGTTGAGTCACATAAACCTGCCATTTTGATTTTTTTTCTTTTGTATTATGAGGAACTCTCTAGCACAGTATTTAAAAATATTCAAATCTGAAACTGTAAAGATGTATTACAGTCAAACTGAAATACTTGTTTTGTTTCTCTGAGGAAACATACTGCTGTTGTGCTAGCAGATTTCATTTGGGTCAGTTCAACACATTTAAAAATATATATTTTTGTTTAGTCAGAAAAAAATGAAAGCATTAAAAATAACTAATTGTTGTATGCTAACTGAAATGCTCATCTCTGGAAACGTGAGGAATGAGAAGGAATCAATGATGTAGCTTGGTGCAGCACAATGGAGAAAAAAATGTAATTTCTTAATTAAAAATTATGAATGTTACTTTTATTGTGTAGAATTCCCTACAGAATAGCTCAGATCTTTCTCAGAGTGACTTCCAATAGCTGCTTAGAAAGCTGGCCTCGACATCAGTACAATTATGATCTTGCTGGCTAGCTAAAGTGAAGTGAGAGGCGTCTCTTTGTGCATTGAGCCTTTAATTAAGAAATAATAAATGAGATCTACCCATAGTTCCATGCACCAGGCTTTGGCTTAGGAAATATAAAGACTGAGGAGCTGTGATTCATGTTCAAATATAATGCATGGTTAGGTAACATCCAAACTGATCAGAGAGGGGAGCCAAGGTCCTGATATAACCCAACCATTCATCACTATCAGCTCTAACCTCTTGACAAACAGGGCACCCCTCCCTCCTTTGGTAATAGGTTAATTAATTACCAATTTAGAAGTAATCTTACATATCAGCTGTTGCCCTTGATAAGAATTAATTGCAGATACTTTTGGGGGGAGGAACACATTAAATGGACCTTTCTTTAAAAGCAAATATCAGAAAGCAGATGAGGAGCAAGACTTATAAAGTGGTTCCAGAGATAGGAGGATTGTCTGAATCCACTTTGGCTGGGCTGTGGATGACAATTAAACTCATTAATTTTATTTATTGAGGAATTACCAAGATTGTGATAAAATTGTTCTAAGCTCATTTGCAACCCTCCTTGCCCACCCATGTTCAACTCCCTGAAGCAGAATCTTCACCCACTCCTCCTCCTGGTGGGGGATTTAAATGCAATCCTGTTTTCCTTGCAGTGAATCAAGCTCTGTAATTATCATGGATAAGATTTGTGCCACTTAAGTTTAAGAAACTGTAAAGTAAATACTTAGGCTACTCCTATAATCAGCATAGGTCACTTCAGTCTATTCAGATAATGAACTGCAAGCATTCACTTAAGGATGAGATGAGCACTGAGCTAAACTTCAGTAACTGTTTTTTACTTGCTCTCTAAAGGCAACCTTGAGTCACTTGTTTGGATGAAGATATGCATATTCCAAGCAGAAAATTCTTTTTGAGTGGCATTCAACAATTTTACCATATCTGAACTTCTTTTGAAGAGCTACTGGTTCTAGACTTCCTACAGAGACAGAAGAAGAAAGGGAGCATCTTCCAAGATGAAGGGGTGCAAACTTTTTAGATGTCTGCTTTGATAGGAGAATCATCTTGCAAGTTTCAACTCCTCTCCACCTTCTACAAGGCTTGTGTGGAAATAGAAGTGCTTGTACTATGGGATGTCAATAGGCTTGGATGAATCCCAGCCTAGGTAGTCTGCCCACCAACTGTCCTACTGCCACAGGCTCTTCAAATGAAAGTATATGACATCTGATGCAATTGAAAACTACTACTAGAATATTTCACTTTGTTGAGAATGAGCTTTCATCCTGAATGACCGTACGTTTAGGCTGACCTTGGCACAATGTATAAAATGTAAAACGATTATGACAATATCTGATGTCAGACTGCAAAATCAAGTCCCAGAGTCAGATCGTGGAAATGCAAGCTTCTTCTTGCTTTCAGAGGCTTTGAAACCTGAGATCATGAGAAAAACAGGTAATGGCTATAAAAAGCTCAGTGAATCTAGATCTAAACTCCTCCAGAGTTGGAAAGGCTTTTCACAAGCAGTGTAGATTCTTCTCTAATAAGAATTCAAACTCACCAGACCTCCTGATGTTTATCCATTACTACAAGAATATATGCTTCATTTCCCATTCCCATTAACATGGATAGCTGTGGCAAAGGTGCATGAGAACCAGCAGGTTTATAGATCTGTAGCCATATGAATTATCAGCAAGATGCTTCAAATCTACTGGGGTCTGATATTTACATCTCCTGCACAGAGCCATCATGAGGTCTATGCATCACTTGAGTCCTACCTAAGCACTCAGCTGGGCTCTGCTCTTTCATTTTCTGCGCTGCAATGAGATCAACCCAAAGTATTCTCACCATCAGCAATATCTGGCTCAGAATTTTAGGGCAAATTTGAAGATTGGTTCTTATTTTATGGTACTGAGTTTCTTATTTCTTACAATAACTATGTAAATTTAAAGAGTCAATGTTATATTCTTCCATTGGGTAGATATAAGATTGATGATCTAATTCTTTCCCCTCCATTGCTTTTTGGGCATTTGTTGGTCAGAAAGGACTGATTTTCCATTCTGAAAATATCTGCCATAATATGTTCTTAAAAGAGAAAGTCTCCAAATCTGTGCAGAGAATATTGGAAGGAAAAAATATAAAACCCCTCATGCTACTATAATTACAAAATAACAATGACCCAACAATTCCAAGACAAGAAGACTGGGAAATGTCACTACAAATTTACTTCTAGTTTTGAAATTTGCTTCATACCTGAAGGACTAAAATCTAGTAAGGTAAAAAGTAAATTAAATGGTTTAAAATCATGGTCTTAAAATACATTCCCATGTTCTAATCTGATTTTTTTTAAATTTCTTTGTCACATTTCTTCCAGTTTCACTTTACATACATGACATTTAGAACAGTAAATGTGATGTATAAAAACAATCTCCAAAACTCTTTCCCAATGGGAATAAACAATTGCTCTCCAGCTCTGGTGTGCCACTGCCCAATTTTTGATATATATAGAACAATGTTATTTAGCCATTCCACTGCTAATGAAGAGTCTCCTTGAGCTCAGTGGTAGGGGGTAGCTTTTGTGCTGCAGGAAAACCTATTTCTGAGACTCTTTGTCACCATGAAATTCTAAGTGGCTGCAGAAAGCAGCATAACAAACACCATGAAGTCACAAACACCAGTGGTTCTGTTACAAAAGCATTTGCTGCTAGGAATTTGAACAGCATTGTTACTATTTCTAACTGCAGCACAGTTCCTAAAATGTTTTCCCTAGAGCCATGCAAACATGTTGTTGTTAGAAAATGAATGGAAACTAGGTTTCTGAGGTGTTTTTTTTTTTTCTCCTGATCGAGACATGGAGTTGAAACTTGGCTCCTGGATGTTTAGAGCCTTCAGAATTTGATAAACAAAAAACAAAAACCAAACTAAACCAAAACAAAAACAACCAAAAACCCTCCATCTCAGATCCACAAACCGTTTATTAGTTGTAGGGCAAGATTCAGAGTTTCATTTCAAATTGGGCAAAACTCTGCTAGTGAAACCCAACATCATTATGAGTCCCAGAGTCAACAGGGATGTCAAATTCAGACCTGTGGTTGTTTTCATTTTTCAGTTGTTTTTACCTGTGAACCTGTCCAAAACTGGAACATAGCTTCCTCTGAAGAGAATCCCTAGAGATTCTTAGTCCCTGCTAACCCTTCAGTCCTGCATTCCTCACCAAATAGATGTCATACATCATTTCTGAAACTCAGACTACAAATGGGAACTGAGAATGAGCATTTCCTAGAGGCAGGAGTAAATGATTTCCCTGACATCTCTTTCCCCTATATGGTATTCCACCACCTATTGTCCACTCCATATGCGTCCATCTCCCCGGCAATATCCCCAAGAGATGGCTGATGTCCTGCAAAATAAGCTAGAGAATGCATCTTTAATTGGTTCCAGAAGAAACTTTATTACCCTGTAGCTAGCTTCTTTGTTTTTTTTCTATAACAAATTATCCTAATGATCTGACCCAGGACCAGATGTTAATTGCAATGGAAAGTAATCAATTTCCTTTACTGAGCGTGAACTCATTTGCAAGGTTAGTCAGTGAGCAGATATGGAGTTCTTAATGAGGCAAGAACCTAGCAGACCTTCTGGGTTCCTTGTGTCAATTCCAGGTTTACTGCATTGCACCCATTTTTACCCTACCCATCTTTAGCCAGGCCGCACTATTAAAAAAGTAGTGAAGAAAAAATTGAAATCTGCCTCTAATCACTTGGTAAAGGATAGGAAAAAATAATAATGCAACAACCACAGCCATCTGAGAGCAGTAGATTCTGAAAGATAAAATCACCCTCTGTATGTATATATAAAAATAAAAATAATAAATATGTAAATCACACAGGAAATTATGGCTAACGGCATGTTGTTTAATAGAGGGTATTATTATAAATATGGGAGATGCTCAAACAACAAATTAAGCCTGCAGTATTCTGAGAAAGAGCTCAGAGGACGCAACCTAAATTCTAACTTGGCTGCCGTCTTCGGTGCTTCTGTGCTTTCGTCTGGGTTTTATATCACCACTGAGCACAGCTTTAAGAGGGAAAGGTTGGGCCATCCAGAGCGATAAAAATATAAAGAGGGGAGGGTAGGAGCAGAAGGAGGTACTTAATCTTCCAGTGAACTTCTCAAAAGATAGTTTTGTAAAAAAAAGTGTTTTCACTAGGTTGGATGGGGAGAATGTTTTCCATCCTGGGGAGGACAGGGGGAGGAAGGTTATCTGTTCAGCAGCCAACAGGATAGCTTTAATAGTGCAACCTCTGGTGTATTTGCACCAGTGGAGCTGAAAATTGGAGTAAACACCATTGCTGTAAAGAGCAGTTTAGTCTGCCTACCTAGGGGTTGCAGTGGGGCAATTACACCCTGCTGCTGCTTATGGCAAATCTCTATTCTACCCTGGTTCTAGCAAACAACTTTTTTCTTTATTTTATTTTATTTAAGAGAAGATATGCTTCCCCTCCAACTCTCTCTCAATTCCTAATTCTGAAGCACTCCATGCCGCTTTTCAGTCCAATTCCTAGTGTGCAAAATCCCATATCCACCATTTTATATGCAAAAGGGGACCATAAATTTAAATCAAGGTCTCTTTCAACTAAGCTTGGTTTTAAAATATTTAAGAATTAGCCCCACTGCATCAAGACTGAACCTCCTATCTTAGTTAACGGGGAAATTTTAGATAAGAAATCAAGTAGTTGTTTCTCATGAGGTGATCTTCCACAAAATCCTCCAAGGTATACCAGCTGTCAGAACAATCTCCATTCCAAGGATACTTCTGGACACAAGGAAGAAAAGCATGCTACCAGGTGGGAGGTAATAATGCCTAGGACTGTAACTCCTTTTCAGATGTCTCACATCTCCAGTCCCTGCAAATGATTCTGGGAATTTACAATTTCAGGGCTGGCAGTGCCACTCCACAGAGATGCACAAATAAGGTGAACCCAGACATGAAGGGGGTGTGCTGGGGAAGTGATGGAGACAGGCAAGTAAGAGAAATGTAAGGCAGCAAGGCTTAATTAAAGAGGTGTAGGGAAAAGAATCCATCTCCATAATATATTTTTATTCATATATATTATAGCAGCTAATTGCAAAACTGAAATCTCAGTGGCCCCCAATGGAGTTACATAAAGCACAAGTAATTTTCAGTGCATTCAGCTAGAAAGGGGTATTGGAAGGTGCATTCTGCATCTGTCTACATTAATAAATACTGGTTCAGTAAGAGACTTTCTCGGTGACGAGGTCACCCCCATGTTGTGCCTATATTAGAGACCCTTTCAAAGTGCACACGACAGGTTGTTCTGCTACGTCAAGCACAGGGTTCGACGAAGCCTGGCAGCTTCCCAATTTGTTTGAGGTGAATACGAATCCTGGAGGTGAGGAGGGTGCCCGTGGCGGAGGAGGAAAACATGCTTCTCACTGTCATCTCTCAAGCGTGTTCAGGGGCAAAATCTGAATGGAGGGACTTAGTATGCGGAAGCTTCCCTACCAAATTGAGTTAATTGGAAAGATGTTTAGGGAAGAAAGTGTATCATTGTGGTTCTGTCTGAGTAGAGCAAGCGTGCAATCAGCTCTGCTCACAGAAAAGAAGCAGCAACTTTCACTGTATGCCCTGGAGTCAGCTCTGCTGAAGGAAACGTGTTTTATAGAAGTCCCCTCCTAACAGTTGTTCAGGCTCTTTTCTGGCCCATTTAAACATGTAAAGTGAACATCAGAGGATCACTTCACTGAACTGTGAGAAGATGGACTTGAAAACTGGTCACAGTTTTTGGCAGCACTCGAGCCCACTGCACTGCTCTGCCCACTATGGAGAAGGAAGAGCTGCTCCTGGAGCTGCTTCAGGAAGAAGTGATAATGGCACAGTGAAGACCTCAGACCTCTTCACCCACAGTTAGATCTTATCTGCTCTCAACTCTTCAAGTCCACAGCCTGTTCATCTGCCTGTCAGACACCAGCCCCAATATCTGCATGAGTAATCACTGCAGATCCCAAACACTGCATGTGACTTAGATGCTACTTTCTCCCTCACTTATCCTTTCCCTGCCTAACCCAAAATAACAGACACAACTGCTATTTTCACCTGCTTCCCAGAAGAGACGTCCAAAAGCACTTTTGTGACTACTTATCACCTTTCCTTTCTCCTCAGAGTCTCTTTATGCGCCAAGAAAGAAATTCTGTCTGCTGGGCATCCAGTGAATGTTCCCTCACTTTCCTAAGATTGCTTACAAAAAAAAAAAAAAACAAAAACAAAAACAAAACAACTTTTCAGCAGGGAATGCTGAATATTACCAGCCAATGCACTCAGTTATTAAAATGAAGCTGCAAAGAAACTGCAGGAGATATCACAGGTTCACAACCTGTGCTGTGAACCAAAGACCCCACATAAACACATTTTCTTTCTTCACAAAGGCTGTAAGACAGTCAGCCTCTTCAGTCTGAGCTCCCATCTAGTGGGAGGGCTTGGAAGAGAGGGGTTCAGGGGTGCAGCATGGTGGTGAGATGATGTAAACAGCCGAGAGATACACAGAGGAAGAGAAGCAGATCTGGAGATTGCCACAGTGCTGGCTTGGACACCCACTCTAGTGGTGGCATCTCAGCAAAAGCATCCCCCCAATGAGCAGCACTTAGTTGTGCAGTGCTGCATGTGGGGAAAAAGAAACTTCTTCCTGACCCCTGCAGGCAATCAGTTTACGCCCTGAAGCATGAGATTTGATTAGCCTCATTATCTCAGCTTACATAACTGTAAACGTTATTAATGGTAATAAAATTATCTACCCTGTTTTAATAATACAGCCACAGTATTTGTCTCGATGACCTCCTGTGGCTGTAAATCCCACAGGGTACTAGCACATGGCATAGTGGTTCTTTTTATTTATTTTAAATTTGCCAGACATTAATTTCACCAAATCTTGTTCTCCCATTATGGGATGGAGTGAGAAGAAGCTAACTGATGCCTCTTTCCTAATGGCAGACACAGGTAACACCAAGTCCATTTAGTAAGTCTGAGAGTAGACATCACCAGACACTGGGCCTTGGGATTCATCCTCTCTCCCTAGCTGTCAACTGACATATTCCCACGATATCATGGGATTGGGTCTGCATTCTTTAAAACCCATAACACAGCTAAGGAGTTTAAGTACAGTACATTTGAACTCATCAGTTGCTTGAAGCCTAAACTAGAGCTTTGACTTCCAAGCAGCATAATTGCCCTGACCCCCATAGAGAGGTCTTGCCACAAAGGAAGAAGCAACACCACTTTACTTTTCAGACATAACATCTCACCCCACCTCTGCTACCTCAGCCAAACAGCAGAGAAAATCTCCCTCCTGCCAGAAGGTGATGTTTCCCTGGAGATCTTCCTCAGCGCATACTCTGGGAATGTTCAGGAGAGCAAAAGCTGGCCATGGACACAAATCTCTCTAAAGAGAGGGATGAATTCTTGCTCCCCAGTATGAGAGGTGAAGGAAGATTCTGTCTATCTTATGCAAAGAAGTAGCTGAGCAAATCAGAAAGAGCAACCTATTTCTAGTCTTGCCTGCAGCAGACTGCATCTACCAATGCAATTTTTATGGAAATCCTGAGGATCTACTCCTGTATCCACATCTTTAAATACTAATGTTTGCGTTAGAATGGAAAGTTAGAGGTGCTTTGAAGAGTACAGGAGTAATGAGGAATTAATATATCATGATTCTTCTGCACATGGTGCTGTACTGTGTTCTCACATAAGATGTGGGAGGAAGTACCACTCAGCCTTTTCTTGAAAAGATATTATAATATAACTCATGCAAAAGGTTTTTTTTTCTTTTTTTTCTTTCTCTTTTTTTTTTTTTTTGTAGTGTTTGCTTTCTGAATAAAAATACCAAATGTAAACATTCACTTATTGCAATAGATGAGGTTGCCCATAAATGACTAAACCAGAATGAGCCTGGCTAACAGCTGAAGGTCGACATGGGAGCTGTGCTATTGGTTGGCCTAACATAATTCATACCTTAAACAAAACTTTGCTTTTTTGCTGTACAAGGTCTTCCATATCTTTTTTTCTCCATTTTAAGCTGTTCAACTAGTGGTAGAGCCTTTCTGGTAGAAACAAGAATTTGAGGTGAAGAATTGCAAAAGACAACTTCCTCAGACATCTCATCAGGGGCATGGAAACAGCACCAGGAAGTGTGGCAATGAGATGAATAAAGAATTAGCTCTGTGCAGTGTGATTATGGCACTTGTTCACTGATAGCACAGGCACATGGTCTTCCATGCTACAAGCCACTGTGCTGCTCCCTTCTGAGGAGATTATGGGTGTTCAGCACCAAACTGCAAAATCCAGATCTGTCATGACAAAACACGCAAACAAACAAACAAAAACCTCTTTAAACTACTTGAATCTATACACCCTTAGTATTTTGCCTGAGGGATCAGCACCAGGCTGCTTCCCTTTTGCCCATTTGACCAACAGCTCTTTAGTGACAGAGCTGCATAAAGCCAAGTCCTGAGAGAAAGAAACACTCATTTTAGGAAGAGCAGTCCCTCAGTAAAAGTAGTAAGAGGTAGAGTGGCTCCCTCTGTGTTCACCAGCTTTTGGAGTGAGGGACAGGTCTTAGAGTCAGCACCATCCAGGCCCTTCTTGTGAAAGTGCTGCCCCTCATTACCAACACGGCAGCATAAATCTGTGTAGATAAACTCTCCACATTGAAGGCAGAGCTGAATTCCCAGTCCACAGCATTGACCTACTAGTTAAGCACTGCAGTGTCGTTTGCTGGATTCCCAGTGCAAACATATGCTTTCAAACACAAATTGGGATTCTTCTAGCAGATTAAAGCTGTTTTCCTTCCCTGGAACACAGCCTGTGAGGGTGAGAGCTGAAGGCTCGGCTGCCTCACCATGCTCCATGGCTCAAGAGGATTTAATATTCAATTCGCTCGTCTTCCATCCTCCCCTAGCCCCCCTTCCCCTCTCCCCCTCCTGCAGACCATCTCCACGTCTGGTGCCTTCCTCCTACCGATTTCCCTCAGGTCAGAAGAACTCTGTCATCAATCCCCCACTGAGACTTATTTCCAAAGATCAGCACTGACCCAGAAGTCACTTGGCACCGCACCATCAGAACAGCGTGTGCCGGCGCTGCTGAGAGGAGAATCTCACGGAGACCGGATTCAGGATGTCGGGCCGTCTGCTAAGCACTTGTCAGGCTCCCATATTTCAGAAAGAAGTCTTTATGTGGATGACCCGGTGACTGGAGGATGTATTTATAAAACAACACACAGGGGGCAGGCAGGCTGATCCGTTCGTAACGCTCTGCATTGCTGAGCAGAAGGGTCTGTGTTGGATTCCTGGTTCTCTCTGCTCTCACCCCAAGGAAAGGGTACAAAGAGGATGCAAGAGTCTGAAGGGGGAAAACACTCAGTGTTGGGGACGTGCTGTGAGAAGAAAATATATGAAGAGGGTGAATAGTGCATGGGATGCAGAATTCTGCACCCAGTCATGTGCAAAGGGCACAATTAGGGCTGCATGAGAGAAAGGACCTCCACTTCCGGACTGATGTGAGGCAGGGACCAGGTGGGAAGGGTTCAAAAGCCCTCACTTAGAAACTCTTTGGAGCACAGTGCTGGGACTTCAATTGTTTCTCCCTGTACATCAGAAGGGTCTTGCCCCCAGACAACACAATGCAAGGAGATGCCACGGCACTGAGGAGCAAATGCTCCTACCTAGAGGTTTCCATCCCTCTAGGATTTTATCTATGGCCTGCAGCAAATGATAGCCCCACCCAGCTCATTATCTCACAAGACAACACTTGCAAGCTTCTCTGCAAATAACAAGTACAATTTGCAAACATCCCTCATGCAATCTCTGTGGCCAAAGCCTGAGCAAACTGTTACATTTTTCATCACAGTCCAAATACGCTTCCTTGGTTGCTGGTGGCTCAGAAGACACAGAGATTTCCCACAGCAGGGGCCACTGGACTGTATCCTGCATGCAGACATTGGAGACCTGCTCCCACCACCAAAGCAAGACAAAAGTGTCTTGTTTAGGGCACATAAAGGAATCTCATGACTGCACTAGCTGCATACTATCTGCTAACTCGAAACCTACACTGTAGCAGCACCAAAGGAACCCCAGCCACAGAGAATGAATGCAGACTTTGCCAGTGATATTTGGTGTACCTAAGCAGGTGAAC
This sequence comes from Cyrtonyx montezumae, assembly GCF_038088225.1. Taxonomy (NCBI): domain Eukaryota; kingdom Metazoa; phylum Chordata; class Aves; order Galliformes; family Odontophoridae; genus Cyrtonyx; species Cyrtonyx montezumae. Next base: position 17,323,229 of record NW_027071992.1, read on the forward strand.
ATCAAACAATGTTTGAACAGAAAGTTTCAAAGGTGCAAATCTGAAATTTGAACCACAGCTTCTTGCTGTGGTTGATCAGATTATGACGTATACCCCTATGAGTCCTTTCTTTTGGGGTGAGTGAGAGAAATTTTTTTGGTGGTGTTTCAAGTTGTCATTCACATGGCTTTGAATTCTGCACTCTTTGAATACTGCTAAGTCCTCAAGGGCTTAAATGTTCAGAAAAAAGGGGAAAAGACCACAAATGAAAGATGAAGAGTGAATTAAAAAGGGGCCACAACATAACAGATAGCTAAACACAAACACACAATCAGCTCAGACTGAGTTTGAATGGCATTACTCCAGGAAGAACAATTCCTTCTCACTCCAGGAATTACTGGGTGAATTTCTCCAGCCCATGTTATGTAGGTCAAAGCAGATTATCACAGTAGTCCTCAGGGCTTTACCATCTATGAATACACCCAGCTGATTGCTGAGCAGGCCTTTGGAAGGGCTAGATGCAACGTGTGCTGATACTGCTCAGCCACAGAGGGCGGATGCTTGCCCATATTAAAAGAACTAGATTTTTTAGTTCTAAGCCATGATTTTCAGTGCTGAGATACTGAATTCAACTCAACTCACCCACTTTTCCATCTTCCATTTTGATGTCTGTGCAGTATGGGCAAGGGACATGGGACTTCAGCTGTCACTGTGGATCCCTGGGACATCTTTTGTTGGCAGCAGGAGTTAAAACTCTTTTTTCCTCCCCTTCTGTCATGACAGCTCTGCTGCTTGCCTGACTCCACAGCAGCCCCAAGCCAAGCATGCGCAGACCAGGTGCCTGCACCGGTTCACCTCAAGCCTACTGCATGCTGTGATTGTGCAGCCGAGAGCGCAGACACAGCACTGAGGGCAGGAGATGAGGCTGCCCCTTCTCGTGGCAGCTCGCCATCAGAGCTATTTACTTCTATCATCAAAACATGTCCTTTGCTGTCCTGATTTGGGAGCTCCAGTGATTTACGCGGGGCTGACTTCAGACACCGCTCCCCTCTAACCCAGCTAAGTACCTCGACAGCGACGGCAGGGGGACTGAAGCCGGATCCTTTCCCAGCCACGCTGCTCCATCAGGATCCGGGGCTGGCATCTGTTGCATGTTGTGTTAGGACCCCGGGCTGTGAGCTGTAGCAGCATGGAGCAGACGTGCCTTCTGCTCTGCTGCCATGTCTGTGTGGAGCAGCAGAAGCTTGGGAGAGGGGTAGACAGGCAGCACTACAGATTCCTTATCGTAAAACACCAGGAGCCCTGAGATGGAGCTAGGGCCACGTCCCGAGGCAGTTTAATCTGCACTCTTCCAAGTAAAAGTCCAGCTTATTTTCAGGGCTCTCTCCTCCTTCTGCATATAGTGACTGAGTTATGAGGATCTAAGTATTCATCCCACGGTACAGGTAAAGCCAACATTAATTCTTTGCTCTCCCATCGCACCATTGCTATTTCAGGAGCTCTGTGCACCTTGGGATGCAGCCCTTATTCTCTGAGTTTAGCCCACAGGTAAATCTGCAGAGGTGGCTGTACTCTCTCTATGCCCACTGCTTTAAAAAATGTAACAAAAAGATGCCCACATTAGTATGCAGAGAAAGCCAATTTATACAGGGCATTAGGCATGCAGTATAAATGAGGCTACAGGAAGAGCAGAGTGGATGGTGAATGTTTATGGAATAACTTAACAACTGGGAATGATGTTGCATTTTCCATGCAAGCAGACAGACAGATATAACATGGTCCCAACAGGGAAGAATAAATCCCTGTAGTTTGTGGCCTACTTTCAGCTTCATTAATGGAATAAAGGCCAGAAGGCATGATGTCATGAAATTAGCTTCCTAATTAAACATTGCCTTTGCCTCTCTTCCCCTCCCCTCTCTGGATGAAGTCAGTGGCTTTGCTGGCTCGGAGTGCTTGCTATTAGTCAAAGGTTGAGAGTCCTTCTGAGCAGGATGTTTAGATGCCTTTGCAGCATCTCACAACAGCACGTTCTGCAGCTTGCAGCTCCGAGGCTTCTTTTTTCAGAACACCTTGGAAGATAAAGGACTCTGATTCGCAAGCATACCAATATCCTTTCAAGTGCTGGTCTGTGTAGAGTGCTCCGAGAACCTCCAATTAAAGGTGCCAAGTATAAGAAGTTCCTAGAGCAAACTCTCTGGCTGGGCCATCCCAATAATTTAATGCTTGCTCAGAATTTGGGTCTTTTGCTTTTCATGTAAAGAAGAGTCAAAAAATCAGTTTAACTCTGGACTGCACAACCCAGACTAAGTGATGAGTCTTCTTTGTCAGGCACCAGGAGACTGGGTCTTTGTTTTCATAGCCTCTCCTTCTTACTCCATGCCTATCACTACTTCAGGAATGACTTCTGTGACTGTCTGAAGAGATTCAAACGTATCTTCCTTTCTTCTTCTTCCAGGCACATATAACAACATTGTCTTTGCCTTACAAATGGAGACTAGAACCACCACGTCACATTCATCCTCACCAACCCTGACAAGGCGCAGTAAAGAAGTAGACACATAGGGCATCCTCCTGAAGAAGGAAGATCTATCTTTTTCCTATTTTTTTTCTACTTATGTAAAAACTTATTTGTTAAATCCACTGTTTAACTTAATGGTCAGTTATTACTGTAGTTGATTCATACACAAAAAACAGTACTTTCGCCATTGCACATTTAGTTTACAGTGTTAACTTCAGGAAGAGACTGCAGTTCAGCCATACCATAAAAAAGTCAATCATGGGCCTTCAAACTACTCCTCTCATATTACAATATCCTTAAGTGAAATCCTTACTATACCTATGATCAAAATCAAACTAGACCTCTCCCAGGTTTCTGAGGATCTCTCACTGGCATGAATGTGTTCATTATTCTTTTCTCAACCTACAACATGGGCAATACCATGACCTCTCTCCCAGAAACTGTCCATGGCTTCACTTTGTTCATTCAGCAAATACAATATGGCCATGAATAATAGAGAGCCCAAAAGCTGATATTGCCAAGAATGGGTGACTCAGGAAGTGGTTCAGACATATGCATAAGAACATTTAGCTCTGCAATTCATCAAACGTAGAAGTGTTGCTCATATTTATCATTTTTATTCCAATACCAAAACAGTATCTATTGTCTATATTAAAAAGTGTAACAGTTCCTGTGTAAAAGAAGTTCCCTGAAGATGAGTAAAAAAGGAAGAGGCCAAAACCTTATTCCTTTCCCTTCTTCACTCGGTTTGTGTGAGTTGGCTACACATGCCCTAATATATCTGTCTTAGAGTTCATGGTGTGGAGCAAGGACACACTTCAGGGTTTTAGATGGGACAAGGCTCTAGCTTGCCCACATTATTATCCCTATATGGGATCTCACAACATTTACATTGCACCAGTTTCCAATTTATCACCTGCGTAAACCCTACATTTCCTTAAATCCCATGTATAACAATCCTGAGATTCAGCAATGATCTGAAGTGGTCTCTAAATGTGAACACACCACTGGAGTGTGACTGGCATTCAAAATCCAGGGACTGCAGCATCTATCACCTCAACTGGCCATCACCATTCAATGGAGCCCCCTGCTGCTGGCAAACTGAGGCAGAAAGCAAGCAAGGGGATGGAATGCACAAAGTCATGCAAGGAAGTGGTAATGATGCTGAGTGTCAGCATTCCAAGATATGATCTACAGTCTGAGTCCCAAATCAAGCATCCTACCTATCCTGCTCTTCTCCTCCCCTCTCCGCATTCCTACTCTGCTATACAACTCCCAGTGTGATACTACTACAGGGCATCCCTGTAATGTATGTTAAGTAAGTGTGTGTCTTCGGGTGCGCCTGTCTCCCATCGAGATGGAGCTATTTTCTCTCACTCGGCATCTTTTGTGCAGGTGTGTGCTTTACAAACAGAAAAATCAGCACTCTGCAAAAGTGTTTCTGTTAACATTTATCACCCCTTCCCTTAGTCATCACCACAGCAGCCCTCCCCGGGGAATAGGAATGGTAATTCAAGGGAAGATGTAATGCTAGCCCGTTGGGAGCCTTGGATTAGAACAACAACACAAAAGAGAGAAGGAGGAAAAGAGGAGAGAAAAGGAAAGAGTCCTTCTAAGACAGAGGCAGAGAAAGAGTTGAAGTCTCATTCCCTTTTATTGTAGCCCCATGCTTTTTAATTGTTCCGCATGAGTAAATCCTTCCTCTGTGATCCTGTTGTTAATGAAAAAGTCCATTGCGGTCATTCTACTGGCTTTAAGCTTATGCTTGTCCAATGGTTTCTTGAATCCCAGAGCTGTTAATATATCTGGAGTGGAGCAGCTGCAGGGCAACCTATTTCTATGATAATGTGTATACAGAGCTTTTATCTTCTTCTTTTTTTTTTTTTTTTTTTCTCAGATGGGGGCAGGGAGGAGAGTGATGCTTAAGTGTTATCCCCTTTTCCTCTTCCTCACTTCTGATCTTTTTCCTAAATATTTTTTAGAAGGCTCTACCCAGAGCCCCAGGTGTTACCATGCAACTTCAGTTTCGATAGGTCACTGCTGGGGGCTGAGACTATCTATATCTGAGTTGGATAAGTCTCAATGTTGCCATTGCAAAATCATGGGTGTAAAATGGTTAATCTTTATAAAGAACTAGCCTGTTAAAATGAAAATCCCAAGCTATCCCAAAGTGCTTTCAAACTGCAGCAAAACCTCTGGTTCTGAATTCCAGGAGTAAAATGATTTCACCCTCCAAGAGTTCCCACAGATATACAGTGATTGAAATTGAAATCTGGAGTTTCACCCTATAAAATTGTAAAATGTTACGTGAAACCAAATCATTTTGCAGACTCAAACAAAAAATGCCAGCTTTTGTGTATGAGGCACCAATGTGTTGTAGTACTCCATAGAAACCTATTATAAACAATGTTTACATAGTTAAATACTGTGTTAATTTCTCTGCAACATAGGTTGGTTAAAAAGTAAGTTTTTTCCACTCATTCCTAGTTCTGATGAAAGCTTTAAAAATTAGCTTAAAAAAGTAAAATGTCTCAAGAAATGCCCAAAAGACAACAAGCCCTCAGCTCTCTCCCTCTAAATTGCCCCTCTGAAATGTCAAATTCATTTTTTAATAGGGAAACACATATGTATATATTAACAATAGTTTTCTAGTACACATTATCCTTATTTTTAGGAAGAACTGTAGTAGAGTGAGGATTGCCCTACAAAACTAAGCATGATGTATAATAAAATAATCAGCATATCAAGACACAGAACTTTGCCTCCTTATCCATAGAGATCGTTTGGATCTCATTTGTGTAATAGAGAGAATTTCTTCAACAATGTGCATTTAAAGCGCATCAGTTTGAAAAGGGTAATAAAGAAACTTCCTTAAAACTGTTTAAACCAAAGAGATGTGGGCAGGTCTCTAAATATTCCAGTTCAATCCACTTCTTGATATTGCTCAAAACCAAATCATACAAAACACAAGCCTCCTTGAGTTTTGGTATCACAAACACAACCTTACATCAGGATGTGATTGAAACACAGCAAAAAGAAGTCCAACTGTATGTCCTTTTGTTTTCCCAAGCCCTATAAATATGAATCCTCAAATCCCTGTAACTCCCAGTAATAATTTGGATGATACTGTTACAAAAATGCCAGACAACAGAATGCTTGATTCCATCTCCCATAGATGAGTTGGAATGAAAAAGATCAAAAGAACTACACTGACATTTCAGAAGAAAGGTCTGTACATCTTTAGCAAAGGCTTTTGGGATAAAATAATTACTATATACACAATCACAGTGCATCCATGCAGCACTGGAGTTTGTTGCTTGCTTTTTTGTTTGGTTGGTTTTTTTTTGAATGGTCAGATATGTTAAGGGAAATACTCTGATGTGACCAGGAAAATGAAAAGATTCAATGACCAACATCCTGCAACTTTGTATTTTTCCCAATTTATGGACAACATTGTGTCAATGAAAGGTTTTGTTTGATCAGCTGGAGACCTGAAGATTTACATTTGTGGACAATGTAGAATAGTTTGCCAGTGGGAACAATTCTAAAGGTGAAAGGAAGATTAAGTATGAAGCCTATTCAAAACCTCTGCCTGTGTGGTGAAGCCAGGAGTAACAAATTTTATCCTGATGAAGCTGACCTTTGATTTCACTACAGCCCAGCTAATGTTCCTTCACAGTACTCTACCAGAGTTGCAGAGGTTTATACTCTAGTAATGCTTTCCCATATAGAATTAAGTTCACACTGTACCTTCAACTGGAGAGATGGAGGATATAAGAGGAATCTATTCCAAAAACAACTGAAGATTCATTTGAAATCTCATGTATCAGGTGCAATACCTTTCAGTGGTGAGAAGTGCTGCTCAGTTAAGCCTGTGTTGACATGTTTTGACATAATTCCCTTTTTTAAGATAGTTTGCATGATCTTAGAGTGCACAAGATTAGAATCCTGTTGTTTTACACATTGTACAAGATCTTAATAAGTGCATGTTCCCTAGAGGAGTTAAAGCAGACAGAGCAGAAAGCAGGAACAGTAGTAAAAGCAAACAGAAAAGTTAAAGGGCACCATTTTAAGGGAGGACTCAGATACAAGAATCCAAAGCCCAGCTCCTTTGACTGTCAAGCAGAGAACAGTGGATTCTGGTACAAACCAGTTCTGGATGAGAGGATAGGACAGCTGGGTCTGCTGCTGCGTGGACATATCCACTGGCTCAAAATGGGTTCAGGCATTTGTAACTCAGAGCTCCGCTCTACAGTGCAGGCAGCACTCTAAATCTCTAAGGTTGCTTTGGTGCTTTTTAAAGCTCTGTTCACAACTGGTCCACAAGCAAAATCCCACCAGATTTAGGATTAGAATGGAAGCCTCCGATACAACAGGCCAAAGTCCACATCAGAGCAGAGCAAAGGATCTCTTCCAAAATTGCTGTTTATTTATTATTTGTTGTTTCTTTCACTAAAACTATGGACTGTGAATAGTGTTAGGTAGGGCTAAACTACAATCTGCACAGAAGGTTTGGATGCATATTTGTAGTTCAGACAGCTTTCTCCAGGGCTTGGGTGTTTCAGTTCTCTGACAGTGCTACAGAGTACACATCTAGAGTTACCATTGGAGATTAAAGACATTTTATTTCAAAGGACAAAAAACAAAACAAAAATCCATTATAGATCCAACTGAGACTAATATATTTGGCTAGTTTAAGGTCCAGGTCCTGGCATCTTAACTGGATCAGATGGTTTGGGAGAAATGCTTGTGCCATTTGCCTACTTCTGTGCGGGCTTAAACTGGAATGATGCTGCTTTCAGGAAAGCTGCAGCTGTGTACAAGGGAACAAATGGTCAGCACAAACCCAGGATGGCAATAGGTAATGTACTGAGCTAGTCCATTTCTTATTCTAGAAAAAAATGTGGTGAACTGATGACTTGGAGAGTGAAGGGAGAAAGAAAAGGGAAAAGGAAGCTGGACCAATCCCAGTTCAGCCTTTGAAAAACCCAGGCTTGGCGTCACTGCAAGACAGAGAGGAACAGAGCAGTTCACTCCCTGGGGGCTCTACTAACATGTATCACAATGGTACCAACTGAACTGCAGATGCTTTGTAGCAGGTAGCCTTTAAGGACCTTGGAAGCCAGCCCACTGCCTTATTGAGCTATTACCTATTATACAAACATTACATTTCCTATCCACATTTCTAACAGAACCTTTGCTATTTCATTCTTGCTTGCTGGGCACAATAGATACTGCTCCCCTCTCAGTCTGTCTCCTCTTTTGTGTTTCCTTGCTTTGCTGTCCTTGCTGTCCTCGTGAAGAAGGCAACCTGAGACGAACTGCTGTAGAGCCTACTGCTGCTTACTGATCAGTGCAAAGCTGTATGCACAGGTTTCTATTTAGTCCTCACTGTTCGCTATGATGAGCAAAACCAGATTTGCTTTACTTCCAAGAAAAAGTTTAGAACTTGATAAACAAAAACATTCCCATTTTTGCTCTGAAATTACAGCAAGTATATTCTTATACACTTATTGCTAAGCTACAGTAAAGCATCCTGTGTTTTTTAGCTGCTGCAAGTAACACCAAATAATAACGCAGCTTGCAAATTATCATTTTCAATACAGTAGTTGCTGGCTCAGGCAAAGCAAGGGGAGAGGGGGGCAGCAAACCTAAAAGGATTCTGGGTATTTTTTTCCTTTTACCTCATTAAGCTTTGCTTCCAATTACATTTTAATGATGCTTGATGTCTTCTGTATGCTAGCATTTACTGCAGTCTCTTTAAATTTAATCGTCTTGATAATGGGTTACTCTGACACTGCAAATTAGGGGCTGAAAGAAACCTTTTGCCACATCCAGAAAAAGCTGTATGTCCACTCTGCAGCCTGTTGCAACTCAGCAGGAAGCAGCAGACTTAGACTGTGGCCTTCCTACGTGAGTCCTAAAGATGAATCCTACAGGGCTGTTATTGCACAGTGTCCTTCCCCAAAGATTGTGTGAACCGAAGAATTGCATAATAGAATCATACCACAGAATGGCTTGAGTTGGAAGGAATCTTAAATATCTAGTTCTAACCACATTCCCATGGCAGAATTGCCAGCCATCAGATCGGGCTACCCAGGACCCCATGCAACCCGGCCTTGAATGCCTTCAGAGATGGGACAGCCCCAGCTAATCACATTTATAACCTCCTCTTCCTTTTTTCACCCTTCAGGCCTCACCTTTTTCTTCAGCACGTTGGAGGACCTGAGCAGCAATAGGAATGCTTGCCCTGATATATTTAGCCCAACAAATGTACACATTTGAGTCTGAATGACTTTAATAGTAGGGCAAAAAACACAGATTAGATTCAGCAGTAGAATGCTATAATAAAATACTTCAGAGCAAAATGTTTAGGTTTGATGATTTTAGCCAAAATGGAACTAGAGCTCCCAGGACTTCTGGATACTGTTGCCTCAGAAAGAGTTGTGGTGGATTGTGAGAGTAAGATGGACAGATTTATGGAAGATGTTTTCTACCAGCATGTTTGAAATCACTGGAAAATTAGATCTCACTTTGGAGCACAGGGCATCATTGCAAGGTCATTTTCTCCAATTTTTACCAACCTCATTAGGAGCTCTAAGTGATTGGTTTCCTACTGTAACCAGAAGCTAAGGGGAATTTAAGGCATTATTTTCACAGCCTCAAGAGGAAAGATGTAGAAAATAAAATTAGAGGGCCATTGCTTACATATTTTCACACTTGCTTATGACTTGCCATCATCAAAACATCTAATCACCTAGCAACTGTTAGGTCAAAACTCTTTCTAGGATTTGGATATTTTATCATCATTTCTTGATCAAGAAATGTAACAAATGAAAAAGAAAAAAGTTATGTGTTTTTTGTTTGTTTGTTTTTTCCTTTTTTTTTAATCATTATTATTTTTCCTAAGAGCAGAAACAAAGAGAAACATTTGGAGAGTAAAGAAACAGATAAGTACCAGAAGTCATAAGTCAAAAGAGTGGTGTAATGGGATTTAGATCAACCCCAGATTCTCTCAAGATCTAGTCTTCCTATCCTTAATATTTAAAATATTTATTTAAGAATTAACTGTGAATAAAAAGTGCTACATAGGAGTTTTATGGATCCCGTTCTTTATTTAGAATGTTGTTACATTTCCCAGTTCACTTCTCTTAATATTTCACCATGCAAAATTATTATTTCATTAGACAGCACCTTCAAACATTATCTTTTTTAGTAGTTAGTGGAATTGTTCTCTCTCCAGACAATGCTGCAAACAAGAAAACAGAACACTTTTTTAGCTCATCTGCTTTGCCATCACAAAAATTGACCTACAGTTTCAATTTGGTTCTGTCCTTTTGAGCCTTCAACATAGAATTCACAAATTGCAACTCCTTTGGTAGACACAAGAAGAGGGAAAAGTGGAACGGAGACACCAGTTTCTTTCCGGCTGGCATTTTCCTACTGATCAGCACTAGAATATGTAGGAAATCATTCCCATTCTCCATCTCGTAAGAGAATCTCTTCTGCAGTGAGAAGAAGGACATCACTGAGACGGGTACATGATTTTGGGTCATAAGGCAGCAGGCTTATGCAAGCAATACGGATCCATCTCATCATGTTCACAAAAAGTAACTAGTTCACTTAATAGCTGTTACATTAAAGACAATAATTAAACAGATTATGGAAGCTGAACTAATCTAACAGCCTCTGTGACAAAGACAAATATTTCCTCTATAAGTCTGATGGATTACATTCAATTTTTTGATACTGTCTCCTGTATTTTTCTCCTGATGAAACTCCTCTGGGATATCACTGGCCATAATTTCAGCCATTTCTGAAGGTCAGGACTGACGCCCATTTCTGGAGGAAAAATATCTGGGAACAGCTCCTCCAGATATTTGGGTAGGAACACCTTTTTGTGAATATACTCTGGAAAGGACCAGCTTGTTCATGTCTTTATCATATTTCTCAACTGACAACTGATTTTTCTAGTTCTGAGTTTCACAAACTCGAATCTCTCTAAAATTGACCAAATTGATTACCAGCTTTTTCCCAAAGCAGAAAAAGGTCTTTTTTCCTATCCTTCCCTAGTGTAACTGTAAAAGCATAATGAGATGACCATGAATAAAAATATATTTTTGAAAGTGTTTGTAATTTCTAAAAGGGGTATGAATTTTTCTCTGAAGGCTGGCAATTTTTCCATCTCCAAACTTTTCCAGTGCAGAATTTTTACCTACATTGTTTTCTCTCCAGCATATCTCTGTTGTGCTAAAACAAATTTAGAAAATGGAAACAAACAAACAAACTCAGAAAACTTCTGAATTTAACCTTAAAAATGAACTTGAAAGAAAATAATATCCATTACTGCCAAGATGTGTCTCTTGCAAGCAAGAGCTACTATTTTGGGGAAGCAGAATACGCAGAGGAAAATCCTGACTGTTATTTTCAGTCCTAAAATAACTCTCTGTATTTTTTATTTGTTTTTCAAGGACTTGATTTTGTTTGTTTTTAAGGATCTGATTTAGGTTAAGTACGGTATAAAAAACAATCAATATATCAAGGAAAGTGTATCTCTTCAAACAACCCTCAACCTCGCACATCTCCATTTGTTCAGCTTCTTTTCCATTTCACTGCTATTTTGATGGGGTCTCCTCCCTTTTGCTCTAAAATAATCCCCTTACATCTTTAGAATCAATTTCTCAATGCCTCCAGATATCATCCTGTTGCTTCTCCAAAACCCTTGGAAATGGACTGGAAACCACAGAGGGTCAGGCCCTCTCTCCAGAGGTTCTAAACACCCACTGATTCAAGCAGACGTTGCTTTATCGAGGAAGGTAGTTTTCCTTGGCACATTTGTATTTCTGCTTAAGCGCTCACTCAAGAAGTTGCAAGAAGGCATAAAATATATCACTCCTTTCCACCTCCAGCTCTAAAAATGGGTTGTTTTTCCAGCTTTGAACAAACATGACTCTAATGAATACAGTTTTCACCTGGACCAGGATCAACATAGATATACATGAGAAAAGTTTAGCTGAATCCAAGAAAGTTTTTGATTTTACATCAGCCACAGAATTTGTGCTTACTTGCACTTTTCATAACTATTTTGCAAAAAGAAGTGGCATCCTTTTATTTGCAAGTGGGGAAGTTGAGGAGTTTCCCAAAGTGTATTAAATAAACTCATGATAAAATTAGGACTTCTCCTAAAAAATTAAAAAATAAAAATAAAAATAAAAAATTCTTATGTTATAGTGTTTTCCTCTGAGCCTTACTAGGTGATAAATTGAACTCCTAATACCAGCTCATCTAGGACCCCACTTATGTTAATTATCAGCTCAGCTCATATTCTAGTCTAAAATAAATAAATAAATAATATGGAAAAAGGATTCTTTCTTTGGATTCCCACTATCTTTTGCCTTCTTCCCTTCTCCATCCACCCATTCATCATTCAGGGAACATAAATAATTGAAAAGAATAGTACATAAAATTAATTGTAGAATACACAGGCTTTTAAATCCTCATCTGCATTAAAAAATAAAACAGGGATGTTTCAGCACTCCATTTTGTAAAGTCACTTCCAGCAGACTTTCTGTATCTTCATAGAATTAGCCGCAAGACTTAGCAGCACCATTCATCCTGTGAAGATATTCTTATCTGACACCCATAGATCTTTATCATATGAAAACATTAATTGAATATTTATTGATGAACACCAGAGAGAGGTGAGAAAAAGAGGCTGAGAGTGTGGGGATGGAAGGAGACAAAAAGAGGTGAAAGTGGCATTGGAAAAAAAAAGTGGAAACAGAATGATCACACAATTTTTCCTTTTATAGATGGCCCTGACTAATCTCTTTGAATAGCTTCATCCCTTCTGCCATTAGACAGCAGTGTGCCCTTGTGGCCAAGAAGGAAGTGGCTTCCTGGGGTGTATTAAAAGGATCACGGCCAGCAAGTTGAGGGAGGTGATCCTTCCCCTCTGCTCTGCCCTGGTGAGGCCACATTTAGAATACTGCGTCCAGTTCTGGGCTCCCCAGTTCAAATAAGACAGGGATCCCCTAGAAAGAGTCCAGCAGAGGCTCATAAAGTTGATAAAGAGCTGGGAGCTTCTCTCAAATGAGGAAAGGCTGAGGCCTGGGCTATTTAGTCTAGAGGAGACTGAGGGGGTTCTGATTAATGTTTATAAATATCTAAAGTGCAGGAAGAAATTAGACGAGGCCAGAATCTTTTCAGTGGTGCGTTGTGATAGGGCAGGGAGTAATGGCCAAAAACTGAACCACAGCCAAGTTCCACACAAACACACATAAGAACTTCCTTACAGAGAGGATGACAGAGCACTGGAACATGCTGCCTAGAGAGGATTCCCCTTCTTTGGGGATATTCAAGACAGTTCTGGATGCCTACCTGTGCAAACTGATGTAGGAAACCTGTTATAGCAGGGGGGTTGGACATGATGGTGCCTTGAGGTCCCTTCCAACCTCTGCAATTCTGTGATTTTCTGATTCCTGCTCTATTCATGCACTGCGTGATGGCGAAGGAATAAAATGAATGCAGTGAGCTCATGTTCTCCAGCAAGATCTTACTCAGACAGGACAATTAAAATGTCATGACTTAGAAAATAATAAGAGCAAAGACTAAAGAGAAATAGTAGAAGATTTTGTGCTGCTGCTTTCAGGACAACCAGGTAGAAAAATATGTGATCAGAAATCAGATCAAAAACAGATCACTAAACCACCATGATCAAAAACAACTTCTACTTGCCCTCCATGTGAGAGATCAGCAGGTACAGTGAACAAGCAGGACCAATCTGAATCCTGCATGTCCTAATGTACCCAGCTCTCATAAAGAAATAACACTTACAGAGCCTGGCTGTGTGTAATACCTAATTCCTTGTCCCATTCTTCCTCTGACAATTTTTTTTTTTTTTTTGTAGCACCTTGGCAATTTTAACCAAATTTGACAGACTGAGGGAAAGAAAATTCTTTGAGACAAAAAAAGATATTACATTCCAAAGAAGTTTATAAGACTAGACAGCTGAGTGAAGGAAACCTTTGTAAACCTCTTCTGAGAAAAGCTGAAGTATGAGCACATCTTTATATTAGGCACCAGTGAATCTACAAAAAGGGTGCATTCAGAGAAAAGGAGACCGTATGTCACTGGAAACCAGGCTTCATTCTTTCCAGTGCACAAAGATAGACTATTTTTGTCACCAGCACTTAAGCGCCTTCCAACCATACACAAAGTGACATAACTGATGTCTGTCAAAAATGTTTTGTGCCCTCTCTCTTCTACCTCCCCCATCTGAAGAAGGAGCATGTGTCGAAAGAAAAGACTTTGCTCTGAAGATTTTATGGTAAATGTCATTTATTTTTTTTATTATTATAAAAGATAGACTGATGAAGGGTAACTGAAACAAAACACTACAGGTTAATTTAGAAAGAGGAAAAGTAGAAAGGTAGAAACTGGGCAAGAAACAGGGAATAATGAAATGATAAGGAGGGATGGATGGTAAAATTATATTTGGGTCAAGTAAATGGATTTTGAGGTCAGTGAAATCAGGACTGGCATGAGAGCATCTGGATTCAACTTGCAGTTCTATCAGAGGTTTATGATGATTCCAGTTTTCTTATTTTTCAGGAAGTAATGATGTGTAAATGCCATCACTTGCCTCCATCACAGACAGATGTAAAGGGTTTTGTGACTGAAGGAGAGAGAACTGTGATGAGAAAGGATCTATCATTCAAATGTCACTCAAAAACAGATCTAGAACAAGGATGTTCTGGAGTAACTGACATCAAGGATGGATTATTGCAAGGAATAAGGAGCTGTGATTAAAAAGGGGAAAAATACAGAGTGAATTCTTGGGGGAAGACTCATGACAATGACATGACACAGTAGGCTCTCGAGAGAAGTGGTGGAGGCTGTTTTTCTTGGGGTGTTAAAAAACAAACAAAATACACTAGCATACACACATCAGAGGACACTCACATTGTCCTCTCTACCCTTAAACTGTTCCAGACAATTTCTAAACCCTGTAGGTGTCAGAATGCAGCATCCTTGCCCCACCACTCTCTCTCCTTCACTTTTTTTTTCTTGGAAGAGCTCCCAAACTTTCTTTCAAAGGGCATTTAGATTCTTAGCTCACACTCTGCTATTGACAGAAGACCTCCGGTTTGTTTGCGTCTTGACTGGGAGTCAGATAATCCTGACACAAACATTGCCTAGACATGCTGGCTTTGCTCTCGCCGGCAAACTCATTGATGTGTGGCCCAGGGGTGTGTGTGCCACTGTTGTACTTCTCTTAAATCTCTGTTTTTTTTAGTTGAGACAGAATGAAAAGACAGAGGATGCCAACACTGGTAGGGGTGTAGCTGACTGCTCCACTCTCTCAAAAATTCACTTTGGGCCCCCTCTGCTCTCCCTCTCTGTGTTGCCATTCATGGGCTCACTTTTGCTGAATAAAATTGTAAAGGTTGCAAGAAGAAAGATGGTCCAGTAGTAAAGGGCTAACCGATGGCTCAAGAAATGTGATTTTAATTCTTTCTGTGGCTTCAGGCAAGACACTTAGGCCCACATCCACATAGGAAAATGTCAAAACACTGCAGTTCAACACAGTCAGAGATAAAGTGTTTCATGGTGAGAATGCCAAAGGAAAACCCAAACTAAAACAAACCTTAGCATTTGCAAGTTGGTTTTCCTTTGCAAAAAAAGCTTATTTTTAAATCAAGAAGTTTTTTGAAAGAGGCATGTGTGTGGAGGAGGGGAGAGTAGGAGCATTTAGGAGAAAAGAAACATAATTATATGACTTTCCAGCATCTATACCATATGAAGCAAAGCAGGAACAAAGGATCTCAGCTTGCCACTGAAAGAGTTCATATTTTTTCTTTGTTTCACTTGAAAATTACATATTTTGATTCAATTCAGACTGAAAGCATTTCTCCCTGCTCCAAACTGTAATTCTGCTTTGCCTGTCGGACACAAAATTCAAGCTCTAACTAGGAAGGTATAAAAGAAATTGAGGAGAAAAAAAGGAAGAGTTGACAATGACAAAATTTCAGGTTGCATTTTGTTTTGTGGATGTTTTTGTTGTTATCACACATACAGAGCAGTAATCCAGGAAGACAAACCTCATAGGTCTGAGGGTCTCTTTGAAGATAACATTTGTGAGACAGAGGTTTCTGAAAGAAAATCATCTGGCTACCAGCCAATTTATCTGCTTAAGACTGATGAGTCATATAATTAACAGAGATGGGGAGTATATATTTAATGCAGCAGTTATCAGTAAGTCGTTCTGTTTATGTATCTCCCTCTTTACACTCTCTCTCTTTTCTGGCTACCAGACTACTTATATGATACAATTCGAAAGCCCATTTCTTGGGAAGATTTTGATCACAGCTTTCCTGCTGCGGTGGAAGAACTCAGGGAGGGCATTCAGCATTTCATCCTCAGGCATTTAAAGGAAGAGAGAGAGAAAGACAGAAAGGAGGACAGAAAGAAAGAACTAAGGAATTCAGAAGGATGCATTATTCAGCATGCTTGGAAATAACCCTTTTCACTGGCTCCACTAAGCCCAAATGCCCTGGAGGTTTTCACTATCTATCTTTTTCCAATGCAGCTCAGAAAAAAAAGCTCACATCTGTCAAGATCACAGTTTCAAGAGTCCCAATTTATTCAGTTGAATGGGATAAAAGTGGCTGTTGGAAAAAGATTTGAAAGGAGGCTGGGGGAGGGAAACTGTCCAGTTCCTACACCTATCTATCTTCCTAACTCTGTGTGCATGTGTGTGTGTAAAACACACTCATTCAAATAAACACACACAAGCAAGCTGCACTCCTGTCAACGCAGAACTGTTTGTATCTTTACGAAGGGCAGTTCTGCAAATCTCACATCTGTCAAGAGCCGGGCAAATTTACATGCATTGACCTATAGATATGCAACCTAAGCACATACGGATATGGTATAAAGAGATATATATGAGAGGCTAGGAGTGTGAAGAGAAGGAAATAGAAGGGAAAAGCTTAAAAATCTTGTTGACTTTTTTAATCTCTGCCCTTCTTGATCTGCTAAATGCTGTCACAAAAACATTTATTAATATGCAAATTCTAAGTAGCAATCTGGAGCCAGTCAGGTTGCGCTAATTTGCACATTAATATCCCTCTTCTGGTTTGCCTTTGCTCTCCAATGGAGGAGAGGAGACAGAGGAATCTCGTGCTGTATCCTTTTAGAAAGCTGCCACTGCGGTGGTCCAAAGTTTCATTTGAAATGCTGATGCACATTTGAAGAGGAGAAATACAAACTAACTCGGAGGCAGAGAATAGGGTGAAGAGAATGGAGAGGGTATGAGAGAAACCACAGCCAGATGCTCTCCTCCCAAATCCCGTAATTGCTCCATAATTGCTGGCTATGAAGAAAGAAGCACCATAATGAAATTGGTCTCAGGAACTGGCTTTGGAGTTCTGATTGTTTTCTTTAGTGAACTGAATTGTGTTTTCTCTGGCCTGGTTGCCTCCTGGGCTGGTTTTCCCTGAAGACTGTAGCTCATAGGCAGAGGAAAAAAAAAAAAGACTTTTTTGTTTGTTTGTATGTTTTAAATATAACAAAAATCCTTCCTTAAGAAATGAGCTTTCTCTTTAAAATCTGTTTATAGGAGAATGATTCTTTCTTCAGCCCGGAGGAGACTGAACTGAGGCAGGAGGTAATAGAGGTCTGTAAAACTCTCAGTAGCGTGAAGTGAAGGATATGGAGCAGATTGTCAGTGAATGACTGTCCAATATCCTTCCAGCACAAGAATGAGGGACTATTACATGAAAATAGCATTCACTGGGTTCAAAATATGGAATGGAGCTGATTATTCACACAGTAGGCAATCTATGAAACTCCATGATTAAAAATACAGGCACAAAAATGTGCATGCGTCCCAAAGCTGTAAGAGAATTCAACACAGAAAACTCCACCTGGTGCTCCTAGATGCAAAGAGGTCACTTTGAAAAATGTCTTGCCTGAATTTGGTTAAAGAAAACTAAGGATCTAGCAAAATCTTTCTGCCTTTCTTAGGCACACACCCACTTCCAGATTCATAGGTTCATAGGTTCACAAGGTTGGAAAGGACCTACAAGATCATCTAGTCCAACCATCCTCCTATCACCATCCCTACCCACTGAACTACTAAATCAAATCTCTTAGCACCTCATCTAAACGCTTCTTGAACAGCGCTAGGGATGGTGCCTCAACCACCTCCCTAGGCAGGCCATTCCAGTGCCTGACCACTCTTTCAGAAAAAAAATGTTTCCTCAGGTCTAATCTAAATCTTCCCTGGGAATAATGTTGATAATGTTGATAAAGAGAGCACTGGAAAGAGGTTTTTGGTCTGGGTCTACATGCAGAAGTTGGACTTCTGCTTAAGTGATTAATGTAGGACAAAACCTTTAGTCATGATAGTTGAGTACTAGAGTGATTATATACCTGACCCTGTAAATGTGGGAACAATCCTGCAAGTTTTAGGAAGGCCTTAGGTGGCTAAGGTTGGAGAATGTTTAGCTAATGAAACATTTGTTCTTACAGGTAAACTGAAACATCTAAGAGAACACCAGATTTTTCAGTGTTCTATCAGAATTTTTCCTTCTGGTTCCTATGTCAGACTTGGAGACTGCAATTTTATATGTCCCTCTGTGAAAACAAGAAAAGCATGGTTTTGTGATGTAAACCCAGAGAGCTATCCCTCGTATAACTTAAACTGATTGAGATCTCCATACCCTGAACTTCTTTCTCTTGAGACTTGGTTAAGACCTTCAGCTTGCTCTTATCATTTGATAACAGCCACTTTTGCTCCTGAATGCCCTAAGTCAAATGGAGTCCAGTGACCCAGAGGTGAAAGGATCATTTCCAGCCAACTTAATCAATAGCCTAGGACTGTTTTGCAAAATGGTCAGGAAGATTTACCAGCCAGGTCATCAAGTGTACTTACTCAGATTTTCACTCACTATGTTGATTGTAAAGCTAACGACATTTTACCTACACATACACACAAAACAAAACAAAACAAAACAAAACAAAACAAAACAAAACAAAACAAAACAAAACAAAACAAAACAAAAGTTCTGTAACCGTCTCAAGCCATGAAGTGACTGTTTGTACAGGTTCTTCAGACCCTATAACCAATTGCAACATTATGACTAACAGTGTTGTGGTTTAACGTGGCAGGTAGCTAAGCACCATGAAGTGTTTACTCACCAGTGCCCTCTCAGTGGGATGAGGAAAGTGAAATGGAAAAAAAAAAGCAAAGTAGAACTCGTGGGATGAGATAAATCTGAATTACAGTTCTGTTCCCTTCCAACTGCTTGTGCACCCTCAGTCCTCCTCTCAGGCAGGGCAGCACAATAAGATGAGAAAATGAAATGTCCATGGGTGTGTTATTAACACTGTTTTTCTCCCATAGTCAGAACATAGCATTGCACTGGATACTATGAAGGAAAAGATCTACTCTGTCTCAGCTACGTTGGATTCATGAGAACAATTTTGAACGAGCTGAAATCAGCTGATGTGCTAATCCACCAACCCAAGAGATAAAGTAGCTGTGATCTTAGTTCTAGCTTTTTACTATTACTGGTTCCATGTTTATAGAGACCTGTATCTTATGTCAACATTTTTCCTAGTGCAAAGCCAGTACAAAAATCTGATCAAAACAGAAAGATGGTGCTTGCCTTTACTTGGAAATATGAAAAAGAGCACATAGATAAAAGCACGGGACTCACTATTGCTATCTCAAGAGCTGATAGTGAGACAGTAAAGAGGGAGATCACTTTGGTCAAAGTTGGACCCACTGACATCAATCCCAGACATGCAGGGGAAGGTGCAAGGTCAACCTGTAGATCACTGGAAACTAAGCACTTCCAATCCATTAATTAATTACACAGCTGGAAAGAGGGGACTGTGAAAAAGGTGAACACAATGACATTGCTGACAACGGGAGCCCTCTATTTATCAGTCATAATGAGCTTCCTTCCGCCCCCCTGCATCCTCCCTCCCCCAGAGCTGCAGCTGCACTGATGTGACTGAGCACTTGGGCTCCCCTCTTCACTCCCCAGCCAGTCCCCTCCTTGCCAACATGAAGGTGACTCAGTTAGTCATGTCACTTAGGCCTGGGTTATCTCAGTCAGTAGCAAGATGCTTGGAGTGCAAACACCACTGCACTGATGCAACACATCTGCCTGCTGCTGCTTAGGGTTCTTTTGCCCAACAGCTCCTTCCTGACATCATGGGTAATGAGCCCCTGGCTGGAATCAGAGGGTTGAAGACAAAAGTGCCACCACCTGCTCTGAATACTTGAAGCTAATGAAGTGAGCAAACAAGCATATTGAAGTTGTGCTTTTTTTTCTTCCCCCCCCCCCCCCCCCTTCATATGGTACAGCAGAAACAAACTTCAGAAAGACAGATTAGGCAAATTCACAGGTCTATCAGTAACTACTGAGCATCCTTACAGCATGAATTTCATGAGAAAAGACATTGTCTATTCTCATACTGGCCCAAACTGCTCACTGTGGGCTTGCCTAGCAGAACTACTGTGAGCTATTGCAAGATAACAGGCTAGCAATTATAAGGGGGAAATTGAGGCAGGACTAAATAATGCACAAAAATGGGAAAATCTGTCTTTCTCAAGGCAGAAGTGAGAGTGTATCAGTTTCTGAAAGGTGTTTCTTTTTAGCTAACTCGTTCACTCCCTTTCAGTGCTGACTTCATTAGGTAGTATATAGTTCATGCTGGAGAGCAAAAGTGAGTACTGGATCAAACATAACTGCATATTTCTACGAGGGGAGCTTCAAACTCATGAATGATGTCCCTTAAGAAGAGAAGTATAGGAAGGTGTGAACTTGCCATCTGGGAGAATGAAACTGGGGTGCAGATGGTACAACTTTAATAGTCTCCTCCCATCTGCAAAAGCTAGGAAAAGGAACAATGACTATTACTATCTTCTGCTTTACTCCACACTAATGGATGCCTCTGAACTAGCAGAAGTCATTTCCATTAAATTCCTGCATTATCAGGCCATTACTTGACAGGGCAAAGATTAATCGCAAACTTTCTGGGGACCATTTATTCCATTTGCCAATCTATCTCTCCCCGTTACGCTGCTTTGGTTGTGTTGTCAATTTTTCAAGTGCCAAGGAGTTTGGACCGATCCAGTTTTCTGTCCATCCATCTGTCACACACCTGTCAATCTGGTTCGATCTGAATGCGCTATTTGCTTTGGGAAAGTCAGAGCGGGAGGGGAGGTGGGTGGGATGCTGGATGGTGTAGGAGGCAGAAGGCCCATGTTTGAAAAATAAACAGAAAATAGATCAGCAAGCTGTACTGGAAAGAGAACAGAGGACTGAGAAGAACCACAGAGGTAAGACTGAAAATTTAACAACATAAATGTAACAACTCCCCTGTTCTGCAGGCTGACTCATATCATTAGCCTGAGAAACTATGAATGAGGTACATTAAAACACCCATAGATTTATGGTTATAGTTCATTTTATTGTACTGCTTGGTGCAGGGCAGTGTGTGAAATGGATTGAATGGGAGAAGAGATCTTTTAAGAGTATAAACTTTTAACTCAGTGGTTTAAGTTATTATTCAACATCTTCAGAGCTTAGCACTAGGAGTGCTCAGGAAATGTAACAGAGGGAAAGTGAATTGTACAAACACTTGAGAGAAGAGTTAATTACCCATCCTGATTTCCTTTTAATCGGTATGCATTAAGGCAGTGAGTTTGTTCACCGTTAGTTTGGTTTTGAAGAAGCCGACCGTTCTTTCTAAGCTGTTCTACTTCACCACTGGTGTATTTGACCTGTGACTGAAAAGTATTCTTGCCTCTTTGGTATATATCACAGAAGATACTGCTGTTCATCTCAGCTCAGGAAACCACCCTCCGCTTTGCCATACGATTCATACAGATTTGTGATTTGGAAATGGTCCTGGCTCTGCATTACAATCAGGGTAAAATCCATCTAAGTTCAGGAGTGATTTAATTGAACAGTGGCCCAGATATTCCATGTAACTTCAGGTATTTAGCTAAGATGCCAAAGCTTGGAGTTCAGCCATCCTAATCTCTCAATATAGTCAGTGGAGGAAAAGAAATAAGCAATTCAAATATTAAGTGGTTGTATTCCCTCTGGAAGTTCCCCTCTCCCACCTTTATCAGTCTATGGTTATTAGGCAAATGCTGTAAGTTTCTCAGGTAGTTGTGTAAAGCTAGATGGGCTGAATCTAAGCCACAAGTCCATCTGGGATCCACCTCTAGCTCAAACAATCCTGATCTCCAGGAAATATGAAATCCTAGAGTTCAAAGGCTGTAGCATTAGTTTCATTGCTCAGAACTCTCTTGACACTCCGATTCTTTCAATCCTCTTTCACATAAAATTTTCTGGGAAGCACAAGGCAATGATTCCCTTGCTCCTCCTCCTTCATGATAGTTAACCAGACTTTGCAAATTGCTTGACTCTAGTCCAGATCAGTCTTAGTCATACTTTTCTTGGAGTCTGTACT
The DNA here is from genome assembly GCF_038088225.1 of Cyrtonyx montezumae. Lineage (NCBI taxonomy): Eukaryota > Metazoa > Chordata > Aves > Galliformes > Odontophoridae > Cyrtonyx > Cyrtonyx montezumae. The sequence goes on from NW_027071992.1 coordinate 17,345,229, forward strand.
CAACTGAAATAGGTCCCTCAACAGGGGACAGCCTTGTGGATCAGCTATTGATTCAGGATCTTTAGCATGACAAATGTAAGACCTAAGCTTTGCCAACATCAAATGACTGACAACCACTAAGAAAAGATGACAAAAATTACAATAGATAAAAGCTGGGCTCAAAACATTCCACACCAGACTTCCGAGAAAGCAAATGTCTGAAATTAAAGACTGATGGCAGGTATGCCAAGTCCAGATGAGATGGAAGAGGGAAATATTCCCTTCTTTATAGAGTGATGGTGTGATGTCTTCTTGAAGTAACAAGAATGGGGGAAAATGACTATTTTTTTAAGTTTTCCTCTTTCTTTGTTCTCATGCGTCAGAGCAGAAGACAGATCTTGATTTAAAACTTGCTTTAAACAGTAAAAAGATCTTTATTTTAAACAGTAAATAACTTCCATGGAGTTTATGCTTGTGAAGATCACTAGTGCAGAATTAACGCTTAAGCATCTCTATACCTTCCTTCTTGTCATTTTCCTGTCTTTGAAACTGAAGGTTAAAAATTAGATAGAGTGGAAAGATGTTCTCAGACAAGTTTGAAAAATCAGACCTGCCAGCTTTCTCCCATTGCTGTGAGGTGCCAGCTCTGCTTTCATCAGCCCACATTATAAGTTTCTCACCCGCAGCCCATTCAATCAAGAGAAAACAGCGCAGGCAGATGGAATAAGGATAGTTGATCTAGCATCTACACAGATTGGAAAACTCCTTCCTGCAAAGCCTCAGTGGAGGTTGAAAATAGAAAAGGATATCTTTATTCATTCCAAGTAATAGCCCTCCCTCTCACTTGCCCTCACCTACTTTGCATGAAGCATCAGTTTATCAGTGTCACCATTTGTGCCATTGTGTTCTAGAAAACTCCTGTGTAAAATAGAGAAAAGTGTGAGAGATGCTGAAATATTTCAAGTTTGTTATGAATCTTATAATGATGTCTCACTTGTTTGGATCCCCCTTAAGGGGACCAATAGAGCTTAGAGTGGAGTTGAGATGACCTATCTGGAGAAAAACAGGACAGAAATTTCTAATGGAGAGCTCTTGAATCACACCTACTCTTTAACTTTTCACATCATATTGCACTCTTGTTAAACCTGCACGAGGACTTTGTGAGAAAAGGACTAGATCATAATTATTATGCGTAATGCTTCAGGATTGGCGCTGAGATTAACTCAATGGGGCTGGATGATCCCAAACCACTCATCAGTATCATTCTCAGGTGAGATACTTGTGCAAGTGACAGACGGAAGAGTGCCAAAATTTTTATAATTCCTCCTTGAAATACTCTATATGCCAAATGTAGGGAGGTGAACTTTGTACAGCTGTCTCCTGTCAGGCCCTCCTTCTCTGCCTCCGGGCTAGCTCCATGAAAGGTGCTGGAAGGGACTCTGAGCACACTTCCAGATCAGGGCTGGCTGTCACTCTGCTTTTCTACTCTTTATTCTTTAGTACAACTGCAGCTCCCCCCTCCCCTCACTCCTAGCTTTAGTTTTCTTTCAAAAACAAAAGATACTTCTGATCTCCCCTTAACACCCACTTCTCCTTTCCATTCAAAACTGACATACTGTGCCTCTGCAGTTTCTTTTTAAGTCTTTACCCATTTCCAAGCCAGTTGCTACTTTTGTTTCTAAAGCAGACTCTTTTCTCCATTTATGTTTCCAATATTTTCTTCTTAAAAAAAAAAAAAAAAATCATTATTTCAGCAGAAATGTCAAAACTATAAAACAAGGCAGTGGGGGCTATACAGTTCTCTGTGCTGAATAGAGAAAAAAAAAGCCTCTGAGAGAACTGTAATATTCATCAATGATATAGAACAACAAAGGGTATGCTTTCCCCTATCCCAGTTTTAACAAACAGTTGGAATGGAAAAGCCCTAGAAAACCATGCAGCTGAAACAGCAAATGGTATATTAATACCGCATACACAGGAATACTTAGGGGCAAAAAAGTGTGTAGTCACCCACTGTCAGGGCATGTTTATATTGTCCTGATCAATACACTTACAAGTGTAACCTAGATTTTTCAGCCACTGGATATCCACAAAACAAACAACACGGTATGTAGCAAGACATCATTTGATTAGATCAGCCAAAATGCTGGAAAAGAAGTGTCGCTGACTCAAGCCCTGTGAATAGCTAAGGATTTTGTCTGCAGTGTGAAAGGAAATAATTAGGCTCCGGCTTTGCCGTTTGTAAATTAACAGAATTGGAGAGTGGTTTGTGAGGATGAAGAGCTCGGGCTACGTGCAAACCCAGCTCATTTCACTTTTCAATGACGTTGGCTTGGCTCTGAAACAAAGCAGGAAAGACTCTGAGGTATAACTGAGTAAGATGCTGTCTGTTACTGCCTGAAAAATAGAGTTCAACAACTCATTGTTTGAGTGCCAAAGATGGCATGGGGCTAGCCACAAGAGCGAGAAGATGTGGCTTTTTGAAAGACACATTTGCGAGAGACAGGTGCCTCACACAGAAGCAAGATACTGCTGATCAGCTGTGTGTGTCTTTCAGTGGCAGTCTTCTGGCTCCTGTTGGAATTTTACCTGTGTGTGTAACCTCTAATTGTGGAAATAAAATGCTTTTCACTGAATTAAAAAAAAAAAGAAATAAAAGAAATAAAAAGAAAAAGAAAGAAACAACAACAACAACAACAACAACAAAACCCCAAACCCCAACATTCTGCTATTTAATGGTTGCTGATTTCATAGTTTCATTCATTATTGACATTTCACCTTGCTCTGAAACAATTAGGAGTGTTCACATGATCAGTTATCAAGTCTCAGTTGGGAGGCAACAATTTATGACTGCGAAGCTGGAGGTAACAACTTCTGAAAGTGCCTTTCAATTGCATCTCCCCACAGTTTAAATAAATGTATGCAAAGACATAAATATGTATTTAGGATCAAAGGAGCTATGGAAGGATGACATAATGCAACAGAAAGCATGACCAATGGTACAACCTTATGCACCTAAGGGTGTGCAGCATAACAGACTGAAATATTTGCACATTCTTTCAGAGAAGACAAGGAGTGATGGAGAAATATAAATTAAAACCATCTTTCCATTTGAATTAGCAATATAAGCAATATAAAACATTTCATAATAACATAACATTTCACAACTATCTATGAAGGCTTGCAAGAGGTACTGAAGAAAGATGACCCATGCAGACCAAAACCAGTGAGAAGGGTGCAAGCAACTAAGCTAGCAAGTTCCTTACCATAAACACATTCTGTTCCCATCCTCTTAGCCTGACAGAATGTTAAATCTGTTTCAGGATTGCACTGATAACCTTGCCTGGCTGTTCTCATGTGCTACTCTCCCACTGAGACCATTAGAATAGGTTCCAGCAAGGTGGGGATAAGCAAAGGAGGAGCAGGTTGCTAGTTTTCAGTGCTATGCTGTTTATCCTGCTTAGCCATAAAGCAACGTAAATCAAGCATGTCATCCTACCTAATTGCATGTTCATATAGGACTTAATTGGTAATATTCCTGCAACCCAGCTCCTCAACCTTCATGTTGCACTGAGTTCCTCTCAGAGACTAATGAGCTTTATACAACAACAAACATTTAGGTCTGTTGTTCTAATTCATTAACATAATGGGCAATACAATGAGCAGTTATAATAATAAACACTAATAAGAGGTACTTGCGACACTTACTCCTGGCAATACCAAGGCTGTGCAGTGTGCTTGTACTGTGGCAACAAGCTGACAAACAGGGGTACAGTCACTTTGGGTCCTCTCTCAGGAGAACCTATAACATCAATTCAACACCTCCCAGTTGAAAATGACAACACTGTAAATAACTGCCATCACAGTAATGAGAGGGGAACAAAATATCATAAGCTTAGTATTTTTTTATTTTATTTTATTTTATTTTATTTTATTTTATTTTATTTTATTTTATTATTTTATTTTATTTTATTTTATTTTATTTTATTTTATTTTATTTTATTTTATTTTATTTTATTTTATTTTATTTTATTTTATTTTATTTTATTTTATTTTATTTTATTATTTTATTTTATTTTATTTTATTTTATTTTATTATTTTTAAACACCCAAAGAATTTGTGAAGAGAGTAAGGAAAAAAAGGAGAAAAATGCTTTTGACTCATTTTGTGAAATACAGTGGCCCATCCCAACAGCTACAGACTTGACTACTACCTGGATATCTGAAGAAACTTAGCCATTGTCCTATTTACAGACACTCTTTCGTATGTGCAAAAAAGAAGAAAACACTAACAGTTTTTTTCTTTACACTTAGGTAAGCCATCTTTCACTGCAATACACTGTCCATGTTCAGCTGACACATCTCCATATCTAACCAGTGGGTGAACCTCATACTGAAATGAACAGGTATATACATGTATGCACATGCTCAAGATTTTTGAGACCACTGAGCACAGCTCAGGTTCATTACAGCAAAATTAATGTTTGTAACAATGACTTTTGGAGGTAGGATTTTGTGTAGAACTCCAGCCTGCCATTGGAAAAGCTTCTACTTTCTTTCTTCTTCCCAGACAGATAAAACCAGACAGCAATGGTGGCTTCATTGAAAAATGTACTATATGATACTGAAAGCTTCCAGAATGTACTCAGTCACACTTGGAACAATGGGCTACACAGTTTCAGATCTTAGACTACCTGGAGACAACCTGCTTCTCCCCAGATCTGTTAATCCTTAACCTCTTTCTTTTTGGGTTGTTCGAGAATTGAGAATTTGACAGGTTCACTCTTCTCTGGGTGGAGAACTGGCTGGAGGGCCGTGCCCAGAGGGTAGTGGTTAATGGAGTTAAGTCCAGCTGGCGTCCTGTTACGAGTGGTGTCCCCCAAGGGTCAGTACTGGGCCCATCTTGTTTAATATCTTTACTGATAACCTAGACAAGGGAATTGAGTGTACCCTCATTAAGTTTGCAGATGACACCAAGTTGGGAGGATGTGTCAAACTGCCTGAGGGTAGGGAGGCCCTTCAGAGGGATTTGGATAGGCTGAATAGCTGGGCTGAGCTCAATGGGATGAGGTTCAATAAGGCCAAGTGCCGGGTCCTGCACTTTGGCCACAATAACCCCATGCAATGCTATAGGCTTGGGGCAGAATGGCTTGAAGAATGGAGAGAGGAAAAGGACCTGGGGGTGTTGGTTGATGCTCGGTTTAACATGAGCCGGCAGTGTGCCCAGGTGGCCAAGAAGGCCAACAGCATCCTGGCCTGTATTAGAAATAGTGTAGCCAGCAGGAGCACGGAGGTGATCATCCCCTGTACTCAGCTCTGGTACGGCCGCACCTCGAGTACTGTATTCAGTTTTGGGCCCCTCACTACAAGAAGGACATTGAGGCCCTGGAGCGTGTTCAGAGAAGGGCAACAAAACTGGTGAGGGGTCTGGAGCACAAGTCTTATGAGGAGCGGCTGAGGGAGCTGGGATTGTTTAGTCTGGAGAAGAGGAGGCTCAGAGGAGACCTTATTGCACTCTACCACTTCCTGAAGGGGGGTTGTGGTGAGGAGGGGATGGGCCTCTTCTCCCAGATAACTAATGACAGGACGAGAGGGAATGGCCACAAGTTGCATCAGGGAAGATTTAGATTATATTTGAAGAAAATTTTTTTCTCTGCAAGAGTGGTCAGGCACTGGAATGGCCTGCCTAGGGAGGTGGTTGAGGCACCATCCCTAGCGCTGTTCAAGAAGCGTTTAGATGAGGTGCTAAGGGATTTGATTTAGTAGTTCAGTGGGTAGGGATAGTGATAGGAGGATGGTTGGACTAGATGATCTTGTAGGTCCTTTCCAACCTAATGTATCTATGAATTTATGAAACTATGAGAAAAAACTTTCATCTAAGGTGCCATGGACATGCTGTGGGTAGGACAAACCCATAGATTCGTACTTCGCTTTCTGTCATGTCAAACTATCTTAGCAGATCTGCATACTCAAGAAGTAGGACATCACTTTTATTTCTAAAAATGGTACTACATTTACAGGGCAATTGGTTTGTTGGATTTGGGTTATATTTTTGTTTGTTTTGTTTTCTTCCCTTTGTTTGTCTATGAACAGACATCTTTTCTATTTACAGTCATACTCAGATTCTCAGTGATAGATACTGCATGAAAAAAGAATTATAAGGCTACAAAAATATATTATTTCTGAAACTTATAGCCAGAACTTTTTATTACAATGGAAATATATTTTTTTCTAATTTAAATTTACACTGCTCTTATGACACTTATTTAATTATTCCTAATATTTCATCTGTCATAATTTGATCTTCTTGTAAAAGGAAAGTCAGTTTTTTTCCTTGACATAGACAGAGTTGACTAGAGAAGGAAAGGATAAATCTGCATGCTACCAATATCCTTTCACAATTAATCTTATTATTTACAATATTTCAAAGGTTTATAAGAAAAGATCAAACAAAAAGACACCGACAGTTCAACTTCATATTTCTGAGAAGCTGGATAGCTCTTTGGCACAGTCTAATTAAAAAACGTACAGAAGGCTACAGGAGGGTGCAAAACTTTTTGCTGCTGTAAATAAGAACGTCCTTTCAAACAGGTCACAAATCACCATCAAAGACTGCATGTTGCTGAGCATCTGTGATATGCAAGGTACCATATAAAAAAGTCTTGTGCATCATCTTTCATAACTCTGTCATTCTTCATTGACTCTTCTTATGCTGGAAATATTTACAATGACTCAAACGTGCTTCCTGACAAACAGTATTTCTGTATAGGCAATGACTTTAACAACGGTGGGAGTTAGTACCTCCATGGGCACTTTCAGCTGTTTATCTTATACACATGAGGCTCATACACTATGGTAACTTCACTGGTTTCTTTGTCTATGAAATTCCTTAACCTAGTAACAAAATGCTAATGACTCTTTTGCTATGAACCTCCTGTGGGAGTTTTTTTTCACAAGATGAGGAAGTGCTTTATTGTTGTTTTTTTGTTTTTTTTTCTCATGCAAGGTCAAGTGCTATGTGCAGAGAAATCAGGAAGGAGTGTCTAAGGAAGTTTAAACTATCCAGAACTTAAGCCTCCTTTTTAACACAGTTGTTCAAATTGACACTGTAACCAATGAACAGTAATCCATTTATCCCTGATGACAACTGATTCTATGCTAAAACTGTCAGCATACTAGAAATGTTGGTAATTTTAAGTGTATTATTTCAGATGATTTAAGGGAATCTACAGTCTTCCATCAACTGCAGAGGTAGTGGGAATCTGGAAGTCCAGTGTTTACAGGTTCTCCCAACTATTCAGTGCTTCTTGGAACTTATGTTTAGTCATAGTGTTTATGTTAGATGTAGGCAAAGAAAGTAACTAAAACACAGTATTCTTGGGCCATGTAAAGGAAAATTAGTTCCCACGGGGAAATAGAAAGGCACCTACAGCAATGCCTTCCCTGAATTTCTCTCTTTCATTCCACTCTGTTCTTTGTAGGAAACAACATCTTCAGGGCAGAAGTTAGATTTTCAAGAGACCTCCTAATCACTTTCTAACAGCCATTATCATCAAATCATGTCATCAAAGGCCTGGAGAACCATCAGGTCTGGTACCTGCCATTCACAGCATCTGCTGGTCTGCACTTGGGCTGTGATCCACAGCAATTGCAGGCAGATGAGAATATGTCACTTTTCCCTTCAAAGTTTTTTTATGTATTATTTTTTTATTTTTCCCCCCCCAAACACTCTTGTCAATATTTTTTGCTGATCCGCAGCAGAAGCAAGCCTGTGATTCAAGGTGAGAGCTTATTGCGATTAATGGGGTGTGAGGATGGGGAAAGACATGGTCATTTGTAACCTGGGAATTCTGAGGGGTACTTTTGCCTCAGAATCAATATTGCTGGTGCCACAAATATCTCTGCTATCATGCCTCCTCCCCTCTTCAAAAAACACACCATTTTTCTTCCTTCCAGGTCTCCTCCTTGCTCATTCCAGAAGCTTTAACAAATCTAACCTCTCCTCAGCAAACCAAATTCCTAGTGGGCTTTTGGTCCCAGAGAAGGGGCAGTCAGGAGAGAAGTGGATTGTTTTAGAGAGGAAAATTATTCTCTTTTTGTTTTTTTTTTTTTTCAGTTTGTTTATTCTCTGTCCTTTTGTTTTCAATCTGGAAATCATACATTGTACTTGAAAGAGATATTATTTTTAAAAGTAAAGATGAGACTTTGTAACTTTGAATCCCATCTTTATTGATTTGTTTACAGCTCCGCTGTGAAGGATGCATTGGTGGCAGCTCACTTAATGATTTGACAACTAGTACTGCTGGTGCCCCAAGCCAATTTGCCATTAAACAGCAGAGGCTTGGCACCTTTCTGCTATACATTCTAATTTCTGTAGGGAGAGGAATGGGTTTCTCTGTGTGCAAAGAAAAGTTGATTATTACCAGTAAAGATTAGAAATCTTAAGAAAGGTGCACAGTTTCAGAACGTACATTTTAGAAGAACTCAGACTGCAGAGCCATGTTGTGCAGAAATGGAAAGCTATGCCTAGCTTAGGAGCGTTATCTACCACGAAAGCTACTTAGTTTTATCTGTTTATTTATTTACCTAGGACTGGTGAGCCCTAGGGTTGCCCCCGTAATACAGGCTATAGTTAGTAGCTTATTTTTCTAGATAGTCATGTAACATACATAAATATAACTGAGACCTTCAGATGGAATGTATCAGCTATAATTTAAAATAAACTGAGTTGGCTATATGATAAACAAGATTTTGAGCTGCCATCAAGGCAGCTCTCTCCATACCCTTCAAAACAATTATGTTTCCAGGAAGTAAGTTCATTCATTCAGAAAATTTGAAGAGCTTTAGATCAAGTGCAGCAACTGTAAATCCTTCAGGTGCTTCCTGCCAAATTTACTTAATGAAATCAGACCAGCTCGTTTTTGCCCAGATCTCTGTCAGTGCCAGACGTAGCACCAATGTCAACAGTTCTTTATCATTCCTTTTGTCCGACCCTTTACAAAGCACAAGGCAGTGAATTTCCCCATTAGGTCTTCATTTAATACTGGCTATATAAGTTGAAATTTATCTTCTAAAAGATAGCCATTTTGAAGAAACTAATAGATTGAAAATACACCACTTCTTTTTTAGTTGGCAGTAATATCCGCAAATTAAAAATTGCCCTTTTGTCTGATTGTAATTTCTGATCTTTGTTTCTTGAAACGCTTTCTTACACTGAAATGTCCTTTTAGGCCTTGTATCCAATTCATCCAAGGGGCTAGACACATAGTGATGAGCTAACAAGTCACAACATTAGGTTTTGAATCACCACTGGGTTGTACGGATACCTTCAGCTCAGACCTTTTATTTGATATCTGCTGTGCAATACTAGCATGGCTGTCTGGCTGCTGTGTCTCATCAGGGTGGTGGTTAACTTCTTTGGTGACAATACTGTTTGTGACCATATAGTTTAACTCAACTCCTTTCCCTCTGTCTCTGCTTCTCCTCCCACTCCTCAGCTGTTAATGCTTCTGGACATCTTGTTCCCCACTTTCTTTTTTTCATATGTTGTACTTCCATTCCACTGTCTTCTCCTCCTCTTCCTTTCCCTTAATCTCTGACTTCTCACTGCTACCAAAACCTGTTTGCCTTGCAACACCACCTCCTCAGCTCCCACTGGTGGGGCTGGAAATTCTGTTTCCTTGATGAGTCAATGTTAATTGTGGCAGAAAATCTTATTAGCTTGGATTCTGTAATTTGCTTTTGATGCCAGTGAACTACATTTCAACATGAGGAAACAGTGATTTAGACTTCAAGACAAGGTCTTCAACTCTGATGATGTACTGTAATAGCATATTTTCACTGTGATGGTTTTCATAACTTGTGGGAGTCTGGTAACAATTACAATAAGTGATTTTAGTGAAGATATGGTAAGTATGTAATTAAGTGTCTGTCTTTGCCCCCCACTCCATTCTGTATTGTTACAGATCAGAATGCTTCTTCATTTTCATTTCACTTAGATTTCTAATACTCTTGAATTTTTTTTCCATTTAGGAGCATATTTTCACTCTCCAAGGAAAGGCGGAGTGGGTTGCCACTGAGTTCTTCTGGAAGATGGGAAGTCAATCACCATTTCTCCTTTTGGAAAGCTTCTAAGTCTTACAAAAGAAGTGTTAAATCACAGAAAACTTTGTGGCAATAGATAAGAAATTCTCCTTTCAGGTCAGAGAAGGAACAAAATCATAACAACAGGTGTCATAACCCTCTGTGAAATGAAATAGCTGAATTTCACAGCCTCTTTCGCTGCCATTTAAGTATGACCACACTAAGAGATTCACTGGTTTATCCAGTCCTAAGGACTGGTTTAAATGTCAGGATGTGAGCACTGGCTCAGGCATTTTTCAATCACTAGTAGCCTTTCTTAATTAACTTCTCACATGTTGTGACTGAAACTCTCTCAGATGTCCAAGCTAATGATTTATTCTTAAGAATGAGCAAGAAGTGCCTATGATCTACTCTAGATATGACTTCAGATTGAAAAATCAGGAAGTTCACAACAATCTTGAAGGATAAATCCCTGGAACTGTGTTATTCTAACAGATACTTAGGTCTCTTAAGATCTCCCTATTACTTTCTTTAAATATTATAGTTTTAGGAGAAAATTAACGCTCAAAAATAAATAACAAAGTTACACCCAGATGGAGGACTAACTTCTGTGGGTAAGTTTGCTTCAAGCCTTTGGCAATCTTTGTCCAGCTCCTAGGATAATGAGGTAGATGCAATTTCTATATTATTATTGCAATAATAATAATCTCCATAAATTTATATTCAGTTCACAGTGTTATCTGTCACTTTCATCTAAGCTGCTCGGCAGAGATCATTCTGTCTTTCTGGTGTTGGTCTAATTTAACATCTGGGAAATATCTGTTAACAACTCAAACCCAATTTTAATATTGACAAGTGACAAAAATCTGGAAAGTGCTGCCATGGTCCAAAACCTTAATATGTACTCACAAAGAATATTATGACCTATACATTCAAGTGTTAATGGTACCTGAAAGAAAGTACTAACTAGATGATTGGATCATCCTCTAGCACCAGTTCTAATCTAGGACCTTGGATGGAGCAATCCAGCAGTTTTTAAATCTATGTAAGATACACAATGAATGCCCATTTCTTATCAGCAGTATTGGCAAATTCCCCATCACTATCTGTGTTTGGATAAAAATAGTTTAGTATTCTCTGGAGTAAGAATAAAAATTCCTTTCTATTCTCTATCCAATGCTTTTTTTTTTTTTGCTTGAGTACATGTTGTTTTTTTTAGTTGAGGGGCAGATGTTGGGAGGCAGAGGAGGCTGATATATCACTGAACAATGACAATTAGATGAATATCATTTAGTAGGTCATAAAGTTAATGTGACTAATTGGAACATAACGATAGAAGTAGGAAAAGAAAAAAGAAATCCTTGTATTATCCTCTCTATTTCTTCCCCCCTTTTTTTGAGGATAGTGTATCATTAGTCATCATGAAAGCTCTTGGTGACCACTGAAACAGAGGAGGGACCTTTGACACAGCTTGATCAATCCTAATTGAATAGACCAGAGGGACAGCAGCCAAAAGGAGGGGACCCATTCTTTGCATTTGACAGCCTCGTCCTTTTTAGTTTGTCAGCTGTCAGGAAACATTGGGGTATTCTCAGGTTGTATACAAATGCTTTAAGTTGCCATACAATTTTTTGCTACACGAAGAAGACTGTTTTAAGGCTTGAAAATTATTGTCTGCTCAGAACTAAGATTGTCACATAGGGAAGTACCTGCTGGAGAGATGAAGTAAATGGGAAATTTGCTAGATGAGACCCAGCAGTTTTCCCTCAAATTAACAGAAGGCTCAGTTCCACTTATTATCTTGTATATTCTAGTCCAAACTGATCACTGTTACCCTTTTACCTTATACTCTCCTGCAATGCAAATGGGTATGTAATTACCTAAGATGTGAGGCAGAGAAGTATCAAACTCAGTATTTCTCATGTATCCCTTGAAGATATATTCTGTATACTTCTCTGTTTCTTTTGAAAAGAGAAAATAAAGAGAAAAATTGAATGCCCAGAAAAACTGCATGTAGGGAAACATACTCATTCTTTTTGCAGTGCTGTAAATGAGCAACATCACTTTGACTGCTGGCTGTCCTACTTAAGAACTAACAAAATCACAAAATCATAGAATCATTTGGATAGGAAGAGACCTTTAAAGGTCACCTAGTCCAGCTCCCCTGGAATGAAAAGGTGCTCTGTGCCTGCTCCACCCTGACCTTGAATGTCTTCAGGGGTGGGGAACCCACCACCTCTCTGGGAAACCTGTTCCTGTGCCTCACCTCTCCTACTGTAAGAAGCATTTTCCTCATAGTCAATCTAAATCTCCCATCTTGTAGTTTGAAACCATTTCCCCTTGTCCTGTCAGGACAGATGCTGCTAAACTGTCTGTCCCCTTCTTTCTCTTTAGTTACTGAAAGTATACTGAACGTAACTAAAACTACACCTGAATGAATACTTGCAGAAATACATAGGTGAGGTATGAAAAGTGGTGGAAAATGACTGCCTTCATCCTTTCTGATCCCTGAACATTGTTCACCCGTCTCTGCTTGTCTGGCATCAGTGCAGCCAAACATTTTTTTTTTCTTGTGAGAAATGTCAAGAATTAAATAAGGAAGTAGAGTTGGTATATCTACGCTTGATTAAAAAAAAAATAAAAACAAATTTACACTAGACTACCATCCAAGACTGTCACTTCACACTCACTACTGTCATATTCAGCTCTGAGACCCTTTTCTAGCATGGGCTTCCCAATCTTTCCTCTTGCCTTCCATTACCCATACTGTCTGAGAATTTTATATGTCCTGACTATACTTCACATGCACGTACCAGACAACTAAGGCAATTCACAACTTTCATATTGCTTTCAGCTTGATGAGGAGTTCAAAACACTGAAAATCTCCTCTGAAGTTCTGTCCTAAAAAAGTATTCATCCTAGCAAGTAAAAGCCTAAACAAAGATGCTCAGAGGTGCTACCATCTTCTCTTCCTGTGTTATTCAAGGTTCAGTCATGAGTGCATCTCATATCTTCTCTCACATTTTGACAAGAACTTAAATAACGTCCACACTCTTTTCACTTCCTGATCACGTACCTTACTGCACTGCTTATAAACCACAGGCTTTTCTGCAATAAAGGCTGTCTCCCTCCGTGTATTTGGCAGAGAAAATCTGCAGAAAGGTCAGAGCTCTTCTGGACATCAACTGCATCAAGAAGATGCCTTCTTCTTAGGTTATAGAGGAAAATTGTCAAATTGACAGTTCCTCTGGGCATAGTTTGGAATTTTGTGTATATTTCTACAATGAATGATTTGCTACAAACTTGTACTCTATATAAGGTTTTTGAAAGAGTCCATCTCCAGACAATTGATGGGCTGCACAAAGTTAATATAATTAAAAGAAAGGAGCAATGACTCCAGCAGAAACAGAAGAATGGAACTCTGAAAAGAAGAGCAAATAACTTAAAAAAGGTCATAATGGTCATCAGCACTGTCATGACTACAAAGGTCTTAAAAAGAACCTGCATGGCCATACAGGGAGTTGACAGACATCCACAGAGAAGGTCTGAAATAGGGCTGTAGTGGTGAGAGTTTCTGTCATATTCTAGAAGCAATCTCAGCAGTGAAAAGCCAGGTGAGCTCGGCTGTACTGGATGTATCATCTGAGCTCTGACAGGTCATACCTAACTGTTAGTATAGAGAATCCGCAGGAATCTTCTCTCTCATTATTCAGCATATGCTGAGAGAGATGAATTTCACCCTGTTGCACTGGTTATTCCTGTGACAGCTGAGTGGGGCTATATGCCCAGGAACAGCAAAATGCCATATTCTTATGCTGTATTTCCACTGACAAATGCCTCCCACTGTGGCAGGTTCACAGGATTTTAATTTCCATCTAGAGCAAAACAGGTACTCATATTGGCCACTGACTTCCTTTTAGTCTCAGAAAGGGGAGAGGTCATCAGAGAGATAGTATAAACTATTTCAAAATGTATCTCAAGCTGCAATTTAGAGAACCCAGGTCTCTGCTGGGTTTAGTCCTCCAATAAATAAGCAAAAATGATTTGAAACTCAGGTTTCTTTGCCAACAGAAACTTTTGATTCTCCAGCTGCCCATGATTCACAGAAGTATGTTGAAAACCAATTTTAGGCCCAGCATAACTAAATACAGCGTGACATTCAGCCAGCTGTGGAGATTCATGCCAGTGCTTCTGCCACAAGACAGATGATGAATGCGTCTGCTGGTGTTTGGGAAGATTTTGCAGCCCAGAACATCTTTCCCTGATCTTGAATATAAGGTCCTCACACTACTAGAAATTACAGAAGTGTCTGGTATTCACCTCTTACTTTTATCATGACAAAGATAGGTTTAATATTAGGATAAATATAAGGCAAATGTAAGGTTTGAAGGTGGGTGGCACTATAAAAAATTACCAGCATAAGGTGCCAGGGTTGTTGATAATGTTCTTTTCCACCATAAACAGAAAAGGTGCAAGACAACACTGTCTATAACTAACATAACTCGCATATTGGCTTCAGGAAGAAGATTCATTTAATTCAGGATTAAGATACCTTCTGGAGAGAGGAGGAGAAAGTCATCTGTGACTGTTACCATTTCTGATCTTCAGTACAACAGCAAGGCAATTCTTAAAAGGACAGATTTCTGCATATTTGCTGCCCACCTGCTGCCAAACCAGAGGGTCAATCTCTATGGCTTGTTATGTGCTGAAATCTGAGTAAATAATATCAGTTGCCTCTTTTGACCTTGACACAAATCAAGGACATGCTGAGCTCTCTCTTCACATGATTACATATTCCTTCTGGTCTGCGATCATATGGAATTATTTCACATCTTCCTTCACACACACATTTATTGTTTGAGCACTAAAGTGTTGGCTCATATGTAACCATTTCTAAGTGCTTTAAAGGCTTCTTTGTCCCTCAGAAAAGAAAAAAGTTCCCAGTCTGGATTCTCAGAAAGCACAAGAAGGCAAGAATCTATGGGAATAAAGTTGTGTCCTTCATACATATGGAAATACCGCTGCAGGGGATTGAAGGCAGAACAGAGAGAGATTTCGAAACTAGAGTCGGAGCCTGGAAAGATACATACTGAGTGATGGATAGACAGAGGGAGGACTAACAAAAAGAGGGACCCAAAGCAACTGCTTTGGAAAGGACACAGTTTACAGGAAAACTAAATGAAACAAACAAAACCCACAAAATTTCTCTACGAATTCTGAAACAAAGTGAACCTTATCTCGTCATGGCTCTCCTGATCATCCAGTTAAGTCCAAAGATGCATACACCACTTGCTAGTTTTAGCACACTTTTCAAGACAAACCTTAATAAAGGTGCATCAGAAAGACCAAACATATAAATGAGATGTTACGTTTCTGTGGCAATCTGCAGATGGCGATTGTGTGCATTTGGAGCTTCATTGCTGTGGGTCTGTGGTGTTCTAGAAACAATTCTAAAAGAAATTACTTAGCAAAGAATAATTTGATACTGAAAGTTTTATGCAACTGGTGAAAAATCGCTAAAGATTTTATTGTGAGAACCTTTGATAATATTAAAGTTGTCATGCCTTTAAACTTCAACTGAGGAGCAGTAAAATTTGGTGTAATTGAGAAACAGTTGCTTAGCTCATTACAAAATCAGATGTGCCTTTTTTTTTTTTTTTTGCAGAAATTAATGTGAAGACAAGAGGAAAAGAAAAAAAAAAAGACAAGAGAATCACTATACGGCTCATTACAAGTAAATTTGATTCTGTTCAAACAACCCTGACTACAGAGACATTTGAATCAGCAAAATGAGATACTTAGCGAGTGACTGGTACATCTCAGTCTTACTGGACTGTCCTGGCTCTTCCTCCATGTAGTAGTAATCAATTGCAAAGACTCATTATTATTTCACATCTGCTTATTACCAAGATGATTTCTGTGTTAAGAGTCTGAAATATTTTATTTCTAAGGCAGAGGCAGAATAAGGAATGACATCCTTATTGTATAAAACTAAAGCACGAGAGCAAATTCTTGCACGATGCCTCCTCTCATGATGGAAGAAGGGGTTTTATGCATGCCACCCTTGATCCCCCCCAGCCCTGAGCTTTTATTTGTCACAAAGCTACATTTGTTTCACATTATTTAGGTGATAAATCATTGCTAATGTATTTATTCATTCAAAACCACTGGGAATTAGCAAAATATCAGTTTTCTCCAAATGCAAGTACATTTCTCAGACATTTCTCTCTCTGCTTCTGCTGCTAGCTATGCAAGAAAGTCCATGGGAGGAGATTCCTAACCCAGCCATCAAAACCAATGCTGACAGGCTATAACTTGTAATCAAAGATTGACCTCACTCAGATTGTATAGGACCCTAGGGAGAATCCTAGGAACTACAGACTACTGAGTCTGACTTCCATCGCTGGTAAGATGACAGAGTCTATAATAAACAACACAATCATAGAGCACATGAATTATATATCTGTAGAGAAAAAAGTCAGCATGGCTCCTGAAAAGAGAAAACCTATCTTGGTAATCTGCTGGAGTTCTAAATACATGGTTAAAAGGCAAAAAAGATTCAAGAGAAGTGGACTTCAAGAAAAAAGTTCAAAAGGAGGTGGCTCAGGAAGCAATTTCATTCATTATATTTATCCATGACCTGCAGCAGAAGAATATACAACTTTGTAGATGATAACAGAATCTTCTAGAAAGGCAAAATGCCTTCACTTCTGCAATAAAGTTCAGAGCAATCTCATATAACTGTGAGTTAATGGTTGATAGATGAGCTCCAATGTGGATAAACCTACAATAATCCAACTAGGAGGAAAAAAAACATGCAAAAAAACAATAACAAGGAAAAAGTAGCAACTAAGCAGTCTCTGATGGTTCTCAGTAATCAGCATAGAACTACCAGCTATAGTTCAGTTAAAAAATCTGATTCATTGCTGACAGGTGTCTGAAATCTTCATCTAAACATATAGAGGCAACTGAAAAATCCAGTAAGATATTGGTGACTGCCATAAAGGTGTTGATAATGAGACATGATACAAGCCTAAAAAGTGTGGTGCACCCAAATCATGAGCGCTGCAAACTTTCCAGGCCTATACATCTTAGGAAAGACATGCTGGAATTAAGGATAGTAAAGAAAAGGGACAAATGAAATGACTGATGAATGATGGGACATCTGCCTCCTCAGAGGAAAGTGGAAGTCTAAGACACTTTAGGAATCTGAAGCAAGATATCATAGAGGTAATTGAAAGATGGAAACAATGCAGAAATCTGAGGCAAGGTACCACTGAAGATTGCATAAGTTGAAAGTACTAGATGGTCTGAATATGGAAATGATCACCAGATCATGCAATAAAAGGGAAGAAACAATGAAAATAACACAAGACAGGTTTAAAACAGGTGAAAGAAAAGGCTTCTTTATGCAGTAAGTAGTGAACTTCTAGAACTTGCCACCACAGGAGATTGTGTGTAAGGACAGTATCAGCCAGTTTGTAAACTGACTAGATTTTCCCAAATAGTTTGTATGTAAAAAGGAGGCCAAAATGACTAGGCATATGCATTTCTTTGAAAATCCCTAACAACAACAACAACAACAACAAACAAACAAACAAACAAACAAAAAAACCCCAGGTTGTAAATATCATCTGAGTACAAAAGGAATAGCCCAAAGAAACAAGCACATCTTTCATGCCTTTCCTGTGTGGCATCTTTTACTGTTTCTGCTGGAGTCTGAACACTGGGACAGATGAACAATCAGTCTAATTCAATGGACATTTCTTATTTACTTACATCTATATGCTATTTTGATGACAGATGTCATTCTGGTGCCCATATTCTAAGGCAGGGACTATAATGTCAGTTTTTGAGTCAAAAGCCATATAACAATGTTTGATCAGGGTTTACTCCAAGCTAAACAGTTGTTCTGAAAATCAGGGAATACATGGCCAAACCCAGTACCGTGTTAATAAAAACTGCACAACTCAGTGTCACATGCTTTTGGTTAGCTCAAAGCCATGAGAACAGTAAGATCAATCTACAAAGTATTTCATAAGTACAGTCTCATTACAGTCTGATATCTCCAGGGACAACTATCTCCTGGGACACTGAATCAAAACTCCTTCACTTGCAAATTCCTTGTTTTCTAGAGCAGGACAAAGTTTTTATGAATTATTTTTTATGGATATATGACAAATCAATGTGATCCAGACTGGCTTCTGATTGAGGATATGTTTTTTGAAATATTATCTCATCGTCTTCTGTTTCTTTTATATCCTAGGTGGGTCAGTGGCTTGAATATTTCAAAAGAGTCTTTGTATACACTCTGTATACAACATATATTATTATTATATATTATATATGCCCTTTTCAGAGGCAGGTGCTTCTTATGTTCCAAGAGTTTGGGATGACCTGTAGTTGTCATTTTTATAAATGTAGTCAGCAAGGGCACTGGAGTCTAAATGATAGTGACTGGTGCTATGGAAATAGGTTGTCCTTTGTGAAGATGTTTTATCATAGCACTCATAAATGGAAGAGTCAGTCTATAGACCCAAAGCAGGGTTTCACCAGGGAAGTCCTGGTTATGATGCTAGAACAATCTTTATGCTAAAATTAGAGTAACAATTAAAACCTATTTTGGTAACTAGAATATACTGTGCGCATGACTAAAAATGAGGAATGGGTGAAATTCTGACCTCATTTTCTCCTTTGTGAGTACTGGAAAGAAAGAGTGCCATCCTCATTCTGCTGGAGGTGTAGAGAAAGGCCTTACTTAGAACTCCCCTACAGCTGAATGGGGACAATAAGTTTGGATCTCTTCAAGCTTTGCTCTGGGCAAAAGTCAACCTTGGCACGATCACAATGAAAGACATTCAGCAAAGAATAAAATTATACATTTAGTACATTTGGCTGCATGTAGTGTATCTGCTTCTCTTTTATATCCTGGAAGAGGACAGATTCTGCCATCTGTCACTGCTCATGAAAGATTGAGTGATCCAAGTCACCCACTCCTCAAGTGGAAGTCTATCCACAGCTGCAGTCTTGGAATCCACAGAGAACAAGAACTCCTGTGACCTTGTGCTATCCAAATTATAGGTGGGCTTTATATTACCTTCTTTTTACAAAACATCTTTGTTATGAACTCCCCTTAAAGATTTAAGTGCCACTGTGCTCCATTTGTGCCTTGCTTTTGTCTATCCAGAAGCACAAGCTTTTTACCTCAATCATGCCCCATTGCTACACCCAAAGAGTGAAACTACCTCAAAGCTCCTTATGATCCACATTCACAGCACTGGCAGTTCTGCAGGGAAAAGGGATAAGTGAAGTTCTGAGTTCTAGCATCTCTTCACAAGCTGACAGTAAAGAAATTAATTAAAAAAAAAAAAAAAAGCAACTACCATCAGTATAAAGGACAAAGTGTAAGCAAACGAGTTAAATATTGTGAACGAAACAATAAATCTATAGCCTTTACTGCTCATTGCTAAGAATAAAATACACAAAGGATGGTGCATTTAGCAATAAATAGCACAAGGACACCTGTCTGCCCATGTGACAGTTCCATGCACAGTTCTTGCATAGTTTCTCGTAAGAGCCTCAAATGCTGAGAATTTGAAGGGAACTTAGAGGACTAGCGTGCCACATGCTTCTAGTCTGTAGATATTCATGATTAGGAGACAGGCCAGACTATTATGTATGCCAACTGAATATGCCAAAATTGCCCCAAGAAACCTATTTCAATTCCAGTTCAGCACGTTGTCAAATCTGTAGTGAGGATAAAGCCTGCTATAAACACTACAATGCTCATCAATAGATAGTACTACTACTTACAGTAGAACGTATTTTCAAACTGGACACGTTTTGATGCATCCTTTCTCATATTCATTCCTCAGAACCTCAATAATGATCTGTGAGGACTCCCTTAAAACTCACCAGGCATAAAATCATTTGCAACAGTGTCTGTCAGTAAAAAGTACTGTGCAATAAATAGATAACTTTACTGTGTAATAGACAAATTCTGGGTCTCATTTTTGATGTAAAATCTGAGAGATTGCATCTACTTGCAAAGATAATAGCATCAGACCATGAGATGTCAGGTTACAGGAAGAATTTGGATTACATCTTTAACCCTCTATGGTTGTGAGTTTTATCCATGTGTTTCTTATATACATTCTACTGTTAATGATAGTGTGAATCCAGAGTCATTCATTTATCTGAAGACTTTTAGATTTGTTCCAGTGAGTTCAAAAGGAAGAATTAAATTGATATCCAACAAATAGCCTTCCAAATATGTAAATCAAGAGATACAAATCTGCAGACATTGAGAGGTACAAATTACCACTAATTGGCTAGATAAGGTAAGAGTTTTCCCTGTTCCACTTATTGTTGTTTCAAAATTTAGAGGAAAGAAATGCAATAAATAGGGAAAAAAATAAGTAACAAAATTAGTACCAAAAAACAGCAAAAAACAATAAAAACAGATACCACCCAAGCACTCATCACTCTCTTTCACTTATTCTAAGCATTATTACAGGCTTTCTAGAATTATTGCTCAGTTTGATTAAAAAATAAAAAATAAAAAAACCTTAGATGCTGCAGCCATTATTATTTGCTGAACATAAAATAACAGGAATCTTAAAGAAGTCTGGTTTTGAGCAGTTTTCAAGACCATCCTACAGACTGGTAAGTTTTGAATAATGCACATGAGGAGGATTTCAACTTCCTGAGTGATTTAGACTTGTGAGTGAACCAGCTGATGTTTGATTATGTGTACAAAAAAGATTTCTGCTTCTTGATTTCAAATATCCCTTTTCTTCCCAAAGGGAGAAATACAGTATGCAAAAAGGAGGTGGACCATAATAGGAGCCACAGAGCCCTAGACTAGCTCCCATTTGAATTCTGTTCTGAACTTTGTGGCCCTAGACCTCTGTCTACATCCTCCTGCTTTTATTCACTTTAGTAGCTCACTAACAACTTTGAGGCTCATGCAGAATGTAAGCTGATTGCTTTGAATATAGGCAGACTATTAAAAGCAGAATTTAGGCTTCTATACTCATAAATCATAAAAGGAAGCATAAATTCTGTGTTTTAGTGGAGATTTAAATTCCTAAGTGGGTTTTATAGGAGCCACATAAGACCTATTGACAATATGCCTTTATGATAAAAAGTAAATAGAAGTGACAAAGTCAGAATTCAAAATGTCACTGCTTAGCTCTCACTAGCCTGAAGAGGACCAAAAAATGGCTAGAGGAAATCTCAGAGGGAAACAAATGATAACATGAAATTAAATGTGTAATATTCCTTTTTATGCTGCGTGGGGAAAAAAAAAACACTCAGAGAATGAGCTGGTACATTTGCATAACAAAAGAAATCAACAACAACAACAAATTGCCATCGTGTTCAAAGCTGATAATTGCACAGATGACAACAAGAAAGAGCCTTTCTTCTCAGCTCTCTAGGGGACAAGCCTTGTCGAGATGAGGAAAAAAGGTGGAAAGTGACCCCACTTGCTTTTATGAAAATTAGCAAGCTCAGAAAATGTCTTTGGTGCAAGAGGGTGGCCAGTGAGTGGTGTGAATGCTAATGAACTCAATGAGGGCAGAGGCTCAGTCAACCTTCCATCAGCCCCATCAGATGATCAACTGGCAGCAGCCGCTTCTGCAAAGCACCCTCATTCATCCTTCTTCAGTTTAACTCACCTTGTCCAAAAGTATTTTAAGTAAAGTATGTTTTAATAAGATTTCTGTTTTGTGTTTTCTTTCCTTGCCCATTTGCACTGTCTTTTAGACTAACATTGATTTTTAATTTTTCATCTCCTGATAATTGTGGTGATCTCTCTTGTTTTCATACAGTGCAGCCCCACATAGTGATCCTCAGTTTTTACAAGTCAGTTAGCTATACAGCCCACATTGCTGGGATCAAGGGCAAGATATTTAAAATCACTAACACCTGGGAGACTTCCAGACCCTAGGAAAGTTCTGGCTCTGGAGGAAAAGGTACTACTTTGGGCATAGGAAGATCACCGATTCTAACTGGTTTTGTCAGCATGAAAATATGTATTTGCTTTGTCTGCAAGATAGAACATAATTCAATTTATCCAATGACTTCCTAGAAGTACTGCGACTCCAGAAGTCTACAAAAACTGCTGAATAGCGGTAGTATTTTTTTTAATTATCCAGCGCTACAGTGCCCTTGAAAAGAGTTCTGAAACCATTTGAACACAGGAGACTGATGTTGGAAGTCCTCGACAGAAAGATAGTCTATGAGAGAACATGGGCCAACTGATACATCTATTTAACTCACCACTTCTTCCTTACTATTTCCCAGGCTTGCATCAGTAATGCAGGAGGCAACAGGAGTGAACGAAGGCACAGAGTCTTATTCTAGTCCTTCTTATTCTAGGACAAATTCTAATGGAGCAAAGAAAGTTCCCACTGGCAAATCTCTACAGACTTAAGGGATTTATAGTACTGAAAACTGCCCTTTAACCTTATGGAAAATATCTATAAAATTTAGCAGACTTTCAATCATTGGATTAAAAAATATATATATTGGTATTTGAAGGGTTTAACACAAATGAAATTCAATTCTAAAAATCTGAATTATTAAAGCCAGTGTTTATTCTATAAGGCAAGATGTGTGTGTATGTTATAAAGTCTTCCTTATAGAATTCAGCAGAGAGTTTTAATTTTCTGTTATAGTCAATAAGATTGATCAAAAACCAAACAGCTCCTCCTTCAAACCCCCTCAATAACATAGGAAAGGAAAACACAAATGTCTAAAATCAGTCCTTTATTGCTTTGCTTTTAAATTCCCTGGCATTTGCATTTGTATTTGGTTTCAAATGTTTAATTTACTTCTATTCATTCCAGAATAAATGGATGAGACCTTGAATAGACAGACAGTTAAGGTACTCACATGATTTCCCTGGGTTCAAGCCTCTGTAACAGACAAACCAGAAACTTTTGCCTCGGGTTCCAACATCCTATGCACCTTAGCCTGTCAGTCCTTCCAGTTGGAAGAGTTTCATATTGTATAAATAATGAAACACTTGTCGGGAATGAGGGTCACAGGCATGAAAGCTTTGTCATTGGGGGACTCATTTAAAAGAGGTCTGAAGGTTCAGATTCAAATTCTCCTTCACCAAATGAAAAGAAGAACAAGTAAAATTTTTTCCTATTTTCCTGTGATCTTCTAAATGCAGTAAGCCTCTGGGCTACCAATAATCTTTAGTGTGGGTGGATTTCTCTGTTTCTTTTCCTAGTCTCCAATAAATATGAGCTATC
This sequence comes from Cyrtonyx montezumae, assembly GCF_038088225.1. NCBI lineage: Eukaryota > Metazoa > Chordata > Aves > Galliformes > Odontophoridae > Cyrtonyx > Cyrtonyx montezumae. The sequence goes on from NW_027071992.1 coordinate 17,368,559, forward strand.
TTAACATAATTGTAAATTATAGCTCAAAAACCTGTCATGTGGTAGAACTTTTTCTCTGCAAAATTAGGCTCTAAGGAACAACCCTGAACTGCTGTAGGAAGAAAGGTTTAGCTGACCAGGAGGATATAAACACCTATATGGGACTGCAAATGAAACCTCTAGCTAATTGAAGACTCCCATTTAAACTGAATTTCATCTTCCTTTCTAAATATAATCAACTCGAAAGCAGCCTTCAGAGATCAATAAAGACAAAATAAAATTGTGTCTCTAATTGCTCCTCTATGAACCTCAACTGTTCATTGCCCAGGACCATCACACTCATGCTGTAGAGCATGGATAACTTTTATGTCGCCTCCTTTTTGTCTTCAACAGTGAAATGAAGTATAGACCAGTTTTACATGGGACCTGGGGAGCAAGTTTGAGACATCCACTCACTCTACATTTGAGATAAAATGAAAAATAAGAATTATCCCAAATAATCCTGCAATGAAAAGGGAGTGAGGGCATTGAGCTCTAAAAAAAAGTGCTAGGCTTTCTCTTCCAAAGCCTGTAGAGGAGTTCATGAAGACTTAATCAGATAAGTGGGTCCTTTCTCTGCAGGTTTCCCTGCCTGGCTGATGAAGTTCAAGACCTGCTGGCAATGGATGAAGTATCAATTGGCTCCTTTCTGGGTGCAGATTTCACTACATGCATCTTTAATTAGTTACTCCTGCCAGGTTTCAGTTGAAGCATCAAGACTGAGGTCTCCAGACAGATGAGTTTTTCCAGCTGAGGGCAGCAGGAGTGCAGACTGGACTGCACAGACAATGCAGAAATGGGACTGATTTGCACTGATCCTGGCTCAATGCAGCAGTATGAACCAGGGACAACTTTGTAATATGTTCTGGTAGTTAAACTGAATGATGAAGAGGAGAAGTAAACAGAGAAAAATTTGAAAGCGCTTTGAATGGAGTCTTCAGTCCATACATATCACAAATGTATAATCAATTAACAAATGTATAACCAAGCACAGATACAAGTTGGACAGTGAATGGCTTAAAAGCAGCCCTGAGGAGAAGGATTTGGAGGTGTCAGTTGATGAAAGACTCAACATGAGCCAGAAGTGTGTGCTTGCAGTTCAGAAAGCAAACCATATCCTGGGTTGCACCAAGAGAAGCGTGACCAGCAGGTCAAGGGAGGTGATTCTGCCTCTCTACTCTGATCTTGTGATACTGGAGTACTGTGCTCAGTTCTGGGGCTCCCAACACAAGAGGAACATGAAGCTGTTGCAGCAGGGTCCAGAGGAGGGCCACAAGGATAATCAGGGGATTGGAGCATCTCCTCTGCGAGGACGGGCTGAGAGAGTTGGAGCTCTTCAGCCTGGGGAAGAGAAGGCTCTGGGGGGACCTTCCAGTATCTCCAGGGGGCCTACATAAAAGATTGGGAGAGACTTTTTATAAGGTCATGTAGCAACAGAATGAGGGGAAATGGCTTTAAACTGGAAGAGGATAGATTTAGACTAGATATTAGAAATTAATTATTTACTGTGAGGGTGTTGTGACACTAGCACGGGTTGCCCAATAAAGTTGTGGATACCCCCTCCCTGGGAAGCATTCAAGGCCAGGCTAGATGGGGCTGTGAGCAACCTGGTCTGCTGTGAGGTGCCTCTGTTTATAGCAAGGGGGTTGGAACTAGATGGTCTTAAAGGTCCCTTCCAACCCAAACCATCATGTGATCCTATGATTCTATGATTCTAAATGCATTCACTAAGCTGATCTGGAAGGGAAGCCTAGAGGACCATAAAAAAGGTTGTCTAAAGCTCATTAGCTCATGGTTATCAAAAGATTGACTGTTAATTTTGTTAACTTTCTGTAGTGTACTTCGGCTTACTGTTATGACAGACAGAACTGGAAGCTCCTACCTCAATTTTTCAACACAGTTCATCAGTGGGGACAAGTAATTCCAGATTTTCTGAAATTAATGAGAATGGCTTGCTAATGGCTTGCTTGTGATTGGATTTTCTGATGTCTAATAAAGGGCAAGATCAATTAGCTATTTCTTCAGCATAAGCACTAATAGTGCCTTTCCCCCACCATTCTGCTTCCAAAATTCATGTTAGAACAAAGTATATTTTAGTCTTTTCCTCCCATTGCCTAAATTAATTGAAATCAGCTGAGTTGAAAGTAATTCTGAAGGACAAACCAACTGTAAGCATATAATCTTCCTTCACCAGAAGCTCAAGTAACAATTTCAGGTAAAGTCCAGGATTGCTTAGGGTTGCTTTGGCATAGTGATGCCATTTGCCTAGTGAACAGGTTGAGAAAATAAAATTCTCATGACCATCCCTCTGCTGAGCTGATCAGGTTATGCTTCACCAACAATATCTCCTTCCTGGGGTCTGACCACACATCCCATTTCAGATCCTTCCTGTGTGTATAACGAAACAGTCTCCTATTATATTTTGAAATGTCTGGTAAACAATAAGAATTTTCAGTTTCACTAGGAAAGGACCTTGGTTTTAAACCCATTGACAGATACTCAGCTGAGGGAAAAACGGAAAATGAGGTACTCAAGTTGTAGAAGCAATGAAGAAAAACTGTAGCATAAAACTACCTTTATCACCCACATGTCAACATACTATTTTTTTTTCATATTCTGTCTTCAGTGTGGAGGTTTACAACATTCATTTCCCAAGAAAACCATCTCCACCATGTGAAGAAAATTTCAATTTCTTCCCTGTGCATCTCATAGCCACAAACTCAACGCCATACAGACACCAGGTCAATCTCTAGCCAAATAGAGAAGACAACCTTCCTAAATCCCATATCCCTGTTTCTACTTGACACTGGTTTTCTTTCCCCTTTATTTATTTCCCGTGCTCAATGTTCAGTGAACCCTTCCAGGTTCATTCATTCCTTTCACTTTGGCAGCATGTCACTATGGGGACAATCTATTGAGAATGAGATGGAAATAATATTACACTACTGAGCTGATAATACCCGACTTTAATAACTCTTAGCAGCATCTCCATTGTGTTATGTCAGTAAAACAGATCAGAAGTGTAGGTCTCTAGTGTAAACCAAAAGGAAGAGGGGAAATACCTCTTTTATGAAAATTAAACTTTTCATACATCAGTAACAAAAGGTGAAAGGACAGCAGAACTGCAAGGGAACAGACCAGCTATCTTTCAAGTAGTGCCTCTGAGCAGATAGCTAATAAACATGTGTATTTAACTCCAAGCACTTTTCTTCTCTCATCTCCTTGTCTTGTCTTTTCCCACTAATATACTAGTTTGGTTATATATAGCTCATTTTAGTGACAACATAACCATTCCATTGGTCATTATCATGTTACTTAAACAGATTTACTGTCTGTGACTTTGAATAATAATAAAAAAAGGATGAAAGAGGGATGTTCAAGGAGCCATAGGAAAAGATATTCAAGAAGTGTGGTTTTCTGCTTCAGACAACACTAAGAAGCTTTGCAAGTGGCTCTCTAACTCAAGTTGTAAGTCTGTCTTGTACTTAAAACACAGAGCTAGGTGATGGGAGAACCCAAGTATTGTTTTTGCTCCTTCTGTTTTTGGCTTCCTGACCTTGGAGAATTGTTTTGCTTATTAGTTTCTGCATGCTTCTGTATTTCCAGCTTGCACATGAGAGAGAATCTTCTGCACTTTGATGACTAGGTGGATGTATACAAGCTAAACATATTCACTCATTTGATTCTGTTGGTATGGCATCAGTAGACAACTCAGTTCAACAGCTGACTTTGATAGACCCTGATCATGGGTCAGATTTGGTCCTCTGAATGTCAATATTTCATCTGAGGATGAGGATGGAATCAGATAGAATATTTGTAATTCATTAAATATCCTCTGCTGCCTCAGCAAGCAGCTCATCAAGAGAGTCATTAACACCATGAAATTTTTAAATGTGTGTTTACAAATGATACTAAGCAGAAGGTGCCTGGCAGAGACTTTCAGCTCTTTCAGGTGAATTTCAATGACCCCATCAGCTATGGATAAAATGCAGAAGGTTGAAGAGGTCAAGTCTGAAATGAATAGACCTCTGTTTAACTCTTCAAGCCCTGACTACCTTCTTTTTGCCTTTTCAGAATACCTTTGGTTGATAGCCACAACTTAAACCACCAGAAGAATCTCTTGCTGGCTTGTGTGCCACTGCCATCTATAACCTATGACTGCAAAATGTGCATTAAAATCTTGTATCTGTTTCTACAACTGCCTCATACTTATTTCTAGAGGAGAAGTGAGCGAGGTGGTCCTGTATGCTATTTTGCAAGCCTGGTGAAAAGTATGAATGAGAACTATGTTAAGACAGAATAATTTACCAGATAGAAAAGCCCAAGGAAAGAAAACAAAAAATAAAGTTTTTAATGGGTTTCTGAACTTTCTGAGAGGCTGCAGACACAGCATCCTAGTTTTTGAGATCTATGCACTGATGAGTTTCCCCTTTTTCTTTTGCTGCTAAACTTCCTCATACAGCCGAAATACAAGTGGTCCCTCGGCACTGATTTATATTATTTTTAGAGATGTGCAGGCAGCAACGGTTTTAGGCACTCGAAGCTTAATAGTATTTTTACTTTAAAGAAGAAAGAGAGAGAGAGATAAAGTGATCTTTCCGAGAAGATCGGAGCAGGAGGAGGTGACTGATAAAAGTAGGGACTGATGGATTCAGTGTTGTACCCTAATTAGACAGGAACTTGGCATTTGCAATGGGATTCTGGGGAAGTTCTGTACTGGTAAAGCTCTCCTCTGAAGAAAAGAAATAAATTCAGCAGCTCTTTAAACCATCATGGTCTAAAATCTGTCCAGCTCTGTGAGATATTTCAAATTTAAATTATCCTGACTTCAAACTATATTTGCACAAATCCTAAATAAAATGTTCCAAGCTACAGAACAGTTGTTTTGGAGGGTTAGGTACTGGAACGGTATTCAGGAAGCTTGAGTCTTACGATCAGTTCTGTCCCAAATATTCAAAATGACACATGGCAAGACACATTATTTAACCCACACTTGTTGAAAGGACATGTTCTTTCTTCTTGTTTCTTCAGACAACACCAACTTAGGGAATGGTATGGGTTGGTGTTCTCCAGACATGTGAGTCCTTGATCTCATGCTCTTCTAAAGCATAAATACTCAGAAGCAATTCAGTACTGACATATCTTCATCAGACCACTGGGAGTAGATTCATCAGTACGGATTTAGTCATCTACATTATTGGCATTTACATCTGAGATAGTCATCTAGGTCACCTTCACAGCCCACAGTGAGAAACAGTCAATTCTAGAGTACGATCCATTTAATTCAAACGTACATGTCAGGAGAATTGCTCTCTGGAAATGCCTATTTCTCTCTACTGACTGTGTACAGAGTCAGGCAATTAGGTCAGATGCGTATTTATCACACACATTTATCAATGAATCACAAGTTGGGAACTCTTGTTGAAGGCACCCTTCTGGAAGCATCTGGAGTTTTAGTCATGCTCACACACCTGACTAGTGACTAATTCTGAGCCATGGGATCCTTTCAAACTTGCGCAGATTTCCCTGAGAGCTCAGTTTTTGCCAATTCAGAGGGTTAGAATAGGAATGAGTAGTGATGAAACAAAGTACAGTTCTGCGTCCTTATAGGCAACAACTTGTTAACTCACTTTGCAGGATGAAAGGAAAGCAACCTGCTTCACCCAGAATGTGCATTATTCTGTCTGTAAGAGAAGAAATGGGCTTTGCTTTCTTGTGAATTCCTGACTAAAGTGCGAATGACAAAGTGCATTCTCTACTATCTGCTAAGGCATCCATTTCAAAAAGGAAAGTATTAAAATAAGCACTTTCCTCTATTTGGGTGCCTAGTTTCACAAAACTAGTCAGAACTTCGCATTTAACTGAACATGTCCAACAAGTTCAAAGGTTACACACTGTATGTGATGAAGTAGAAAGGAAGGGTAGCAGACAGTGGGAGAACAACTTCTTAAGAAGATGGACCAGAGGGGAAAAGGAAAATAAAGAAAGGAAATCAAGAACCCAGTCCAGAAACCACCTCGCTGCCACAAAAAGAAACCATTTATTTACATTCTCAAGGAACCCAACAGCAGCTGGAGGTGTCTGGGCACTGCCATTCCACAGATGATGTCAGGCCTGCAGATTTTTCAATTAATCTCTCTTGACCCTACACCTTGAAACCTCATTCCTATTTTTAATAACCCCATTTTGTTGGATGACCTTGAGACCCAGTGACCAATAATGTCCATTTAAGTAACTGTGGGGGTATCAATAAGTATGCAAGGAGAATTTGCAAGGGGCTCATTATATAGATAGTTAGAACAAAGAAAGACTCTCTCATTCTTGTCCACAATCTGATAGCTGGGGACCTTAAGCAGAGAATGTCTCATTCTACTAAACTAGTAAAATGCTTTAAAAAAGCATTTTGCATGTAGACTTACATAGAATTAGGAGGAAAAAAAAAAACTGAATATATATCAGTTGAGATTACCTAGAACATCAAGAAAATGACTGAAAATTTTACATTCCTAAGGAAACATAAGAATAGTATAAGTTTCAGCCATCTATCCTTTTAGCAAAAAATCTATGGATTGGAGAGATGGGATGAAAACAGATGGGATTAGGCAGAAAGAAGAATGAATAAGATGGACTGGTTGTGAGGATACCCGCTGCAAGTGAAGAGAAAATTTTCTTCCCCCTATCACTGTTCTTGAGGTTCTTGTAGATAAGAGCTGAAGAGTAAGAGAGTATGCAGGATTTGCGTGGGTGATGTTAGATTAATGCTATTAATCAGAACGTTAAAACTGTCATCCTGGGTCAGACTAAAAGTCTGTAACAAAATAACCTGTTTCTGACAGCGACCTGTAACAGATGTTTGGTGAAAGTGTAAAAAGCCTTGGCAATTACAGAGTGATCTTTCCCCTGGCTGTACTCTCGTGCCTGCAATCAGCAGTTTAGAAACTTCTCAGGTTTTTATTTCTGAACCTTTTGGAAGGTTTGTACTTTAAAAGTTACTAAATCCATCAGGATAGTCTGAGACTTCATGTATTACTGATCTTTGACTAAAACAGTCTTTGGCATACAGGACGAATGTGTCGTGTTCCTCTGGGTATTCTCTGCAATGTTGTTCAAGCTCTTTGCCCATTAGATCACGTCAAAATGCCTGAACCTAGCGGAATACATGCTGAAAAGCAGATGCAGTACTTGAAAAAGAGGGTTTCAGTGCTCTGTGGATGTTCATAAATTATAATAAACCTGTTCATCAAGCACCTCTTGAAAAAACTCTTGTCCATGTAATTGTCCTTGTACCGCTTTCTCTGGGTCATTGACTACCAAGGCGGCCAGTGCACTCTGCCCTGGCAGCGTTACACAGAACTGATCCTAAGCAGTGATGAAAGAAAAACAGAAGGGCAAAGCACCAGCGGAACAAAGAAGATAAGGCCCACAGAAATCCATCAAATTTTAAAATGCATCAGATGCACTAACATCTCAGAGGAGACTCAGATAAGGACACAAGTAACTCTTCTTATATATTCCTTTGAGGCTGAACTTTGACGCATAGCCTCACCAGCTCTCCAACAGGTCTGCTCACCTCTCTGTTCTTTTGAGAGCTTTTCTCCTTTAATGGAGAGATTTCATTTTACTGAGCTCTACTGATGATTAAAAAAATAAGAACTAAAGTCCAAATGCTTCTGTGTGCATTTTTCTGCCAGCCATACAAATCTTAATTGCCTTTGTTTGCTCTTATCACTTTAGTTTCATTCAGGACAGACCCTTTGTCTGTTACCAAAACAATCTTACCACTGCTACATTCAAACATTGTCTCTACATTTTCTATTTTTTTACATCAGGAAATGCCTTCCTTTCTTCTCATCTACCCCAATTAGTTTCTATTATAGTATATTTTCTTTTCTTTCCTTGTAACTTTTAATTTCTCTTTCTCTTTAATTTGCTGGCTCTGTACTAGTGTAGCTTAACTCTCAGGAAGTATTCTGGGACATGCTTGATTAAAAAAGATAAAGGAGATTAAATTCAAGCAGTCCTGTATTTTTATCTTTCCCCCAGCAGTATAGTATCTGCAATAACTGAAGTATTTATATGTTTAGTATTTTAATATAAGTTTTGTTTCAGACTAAATTTTATGTCTTCATTGATTTGAACTTCAGAGTGAGAAAATTTTAAGATGGATCAAAAGAAGTTTTTCGTGAAAAATTATATTTTAATACATTTATTATTAATATAACATATTCTTGACAATTTAGAATGAATTTCTATGAAAATGACAATACTTCTGTTATTCAGCGTAATATCCATAGTACTTTGGATTCTGGATCTTTTTTTTCCCTAGAAACAGGGTTTGAGAGTCTGATGAATTTGCTGATCTACAGAGATGGACAGTTTAGGAAAAACAATACTGTGAGCCCTCAGTAATTACAAGTTTAACCCTCAGATAATACTTGTTCTCCTTAGATGAAAATCAAAGTGTAATTAATTTTATTTGCATTTCATTCTGTAAATGCAAAAGCTTTTTATTTTTATTTTTTTTCACCTTCCAAGATATCTGTAGCTCTCTAAACACAACCATAAAAAAACTTAGCCTTCCACCTGGATTTTTGAGTCCATCTTCTCTTTCCTTCAAGTCATATGCCTGACTTATTTGTAAAAACTTCCAATAAACATAAATCTGACTGTCAACCTAATATGCTGGAATCAAAAGCTATTATTGACTTTGCCATATTGATCAGTGGTGGCCCAAGCCCCGTAATAGATTACAGTGTTTCTCTCTGAATGCAGCTACTCAGCTGCTCTCTCTCAGTATTAAATGAATGTTCCTCTGTCAGGAAGTGTTAAAATGACCTGGTTCAGAGCCACCTGCTCTGGACTTTGGCCTCTCATGGATTATATGCAACATGCTTCTCAAGCTATGGAAATGCCAAAGAAGCATTACTTCTTTTAGAAGTGGATCTCATATATATATATCATATATATATATGCATATATATTTTTTTATTTGTTTGTTTCCCTTTTTGTTTCTAATCTTTAGCAAACTGTGTTTTGCTTGATGTTAGCAACGTGTCTGCCCCCTTTCTTCTGTCATGTCTCACCAATGTCAGTGCACTTCTACTTTTCTAATTCACTGTATAACTCACTTTATAGACTGGAAATGGAGCCATGGGTAGGCGAATTGACTTGTTACACATTTGTCATGAGAAAGCTCATGAATAAGAGAGAGTTTGAAGCCACTACCTTCATGTCAACAATATGAGCATGAAACTGACTAGCTTATATTCTTCAAACCAAACTTTCTTCTAGTTTGAAATTCCAAGACAGTTTCAAGGAAAACAAAACAAAACAAAACAAAACAAAACAAAACAAAACAAAACAAAACAAAACAAAACAAAACAAAACAAAACAAAACAAAACAAACCATATGTCTTCATCTGCTTGAAGAACCTGGCAGGATGGCTTTTCCATGACATCAAACTGAGAACATAGCAAACCTGAGAAGCTATCTCATGCCTAAAGGTGACTTACACTCTAGCAGACTGTGTAACCATGGTCATTTCTGAACTAAGTGGAGGTGTTAACACCAACAACACTGGGAACCACACTGATGCCCTCCAACCAGCAGTAGCAGCAGCCATCTGGAAGGCAGCCCCTCTGCTTTGTGCTGCTCTGGGCTGGGATTTAGGCCAATGATCATTCCGGCTAAGTTCCTAGTGGAAGCAACCTTTCATTAGGAGTACAAGTATTCAGAAATAGGAAACAGAAAATTCTGCTATTTCTACAGCTGACCTTCTCTCAAAGCCAAATGTTAAAAAAAGAAAAAAAAATGAAAAAGGAAAAAGAAAAACAGAGGCAACAATTCCGCTTTGTGGGAATAGTCAGTTCAGAAATGTTAAAATACAGAAATGTATAAAGAAAATTTCTACTTCTGTCCTAAACAAAAAGACATAATCTGTACAGATTAGCCAGTCACAAAATAAATAAATAAATAAATGCATAAATGTGTTTCAATGCTATATATTTTTTTTTGTGGACAAAAAATCTGTAATGTTCAAGAAAAATGAAATGAACACATAAATGCTGTTTTCAGCAAAGCTCTGTATCTTTCACAGGTAGTTATCCAAAGCTGGAATATTTCCACTGGATTTAATCAAAGGAAAAGCAAGAGATTAAAGACCAGATGAGCGATCCACTTGAGACTGGTCACTGTAAGGGAGATGCAGGCAGGTCAAGAGCAAGGTGTGCTCAGAAGCTATGCAGAGGAAAGCTAGTATTGCTCATCCCTCAGTGGTTAGCCCACAGACAACATTTCCAGATCTATTAATCAACCACCCTCCATTCCAGCCCGGAGAAAACAAAATCAGGCTGTGAAGCAAACAATGGACGCAAGTACTGAAATGAAAAAGGTATGGAGAAACATGAGAATTTTAGAGCAGGTGGCATCAAATCCTTTCTGAGCAAGTCAAGGGCTCAGTGTCCCCAAAGCAACTAGTCAGAGAGCTCCCCAAAGCAATCTCTTACACGCTCTTCTGTAGTATGTAAATTTATTGAAATACAGTCCCCTTTGCCTACTGGGAGATGAGTGTGCTGTGATCCGTCCTCTCAACCCACACTGACACAGGCAGCTGACATTGTGGTTTTGAAGATTTCCCTTTTGTTTTTGCTGCCAGCTCGTGGGAGGGGGAGAGGAGGAGGAAGGGTAAGGAGGAGGGGGTGATGAGCCCATGAGTGTGTGTAGGCAGGCCAAGAGAATCTGTGCCACTGAACACCCAGATGGCAAGAAAAAGTCACCTTTTACTAACTGGATTTGAGGCAGATTTTTGTAGTGTGTGGGAGTAAGGGAGGGCAGGGGCTGTGATAAGGATGCAGGAAAGCAGAGCATGTAAATGCACATATGTTTGCTCTAGAAAGAGGGTGAGAAGGGCCCACGATGGATAAACATGTTTCCATCTGCAAGTGTAGAGTGACAGAGCTGCACGGTGGAGATTTGAGTTATGGAATCAGCCCTAAGGAGCAGAAATCTAAGCACCCAGAATGCTGTTCCATTGCCCTTCTCTGTGCAGAGGCATAAGGGAGATTTCCAGCTTTCTGCTACCCTTACAAGACAATTTTTCTCCAAAAACCTCTGAAATAGGTGCTATAACAGTGGAAAAAAAAATGTCAGGTGGTTTTAACTGTACTTTCCTACATCATTTGTGGTGATACAGTCAGTCTGTACCTCTACATGTACCTCTTGATAACCAGAATCGCTGGCTTATAGAGGAAGCAATACTGGAGAAATTACTTAAACCTACCTTTCTGGGTTCCTTTACAGAATAAAAAAAAACAAGCTAAGTTAAGTTCTCTATCTAATCCCTAAAACTAGGTGAGCTGAGTCCCCCTTGCCTGACAATGTCTGGACTGTGCTGTCCCCCAGATTGTCCTCGGGTCCAGCCTCCTGCAGAGTTACCTCCTTGTTAGTGCTCAAGGCTGTGTCCTTCATTAGTCAGTGCACAGGGTCCCTTGGAAAGTCCTGCATCTCCAGGGGCTGAATTACACACAGTTTCCATCTACCTGATGTGCTTGAGAAGCTGGCTGGCTTGAGAACCTTGGCATAAGAACTCAGAGGTGCAAGAAAGCTGTCTGGAGCTGGTAAATCTTGCTTCTGCTCTCTGAGAATATGTGGGAGACACAAACAAACAGTTCTCCAAAGGTGTAATTAAATACCATCAAAAATCCCAAGTCAGTCCTATGTGAACTGAATGTCTAAATTAGTACTGATGTTCATCCTGGAGGTATCTAAAGGCCCCTGTAAATCTCTTTGAAGTAGGAGGGGTAATAAAATGCATACAAGACAGCTTAAGGCCATGACCATCTCACTTTGGGGGTTTCTTAAGGACTTGAAATTAAGTCAGATCTGTTAAAAGATTGACAAGTATTTCCAGTGAGATCTGATCAGACTGGAGAAGTTGTAAGCTTTATGGTGACTGAAAAGAGGAGGGATAGAAGGATCATTTGAGTCTCAGTTGTAATAAAATGCTAAATCACACAAGTAAATCTGATAAAGAGTGATCTTAAGAGTCCAACATGGAGAATGTGTTGTGTTAACTCATCTCTAATGTTTACAAGCCTATGGATCTCAGGTTTCAAGCCAGAATGGATCATTTTTGGATGATTTCGACATTTTGCAGAATTGTCAGTAATTCACAGACAAGCAGAATAGAACAAGCATCACTAAGTGTCTCTGTATAAACAGGTATTTTACCCACTATGTTTTATTTTATGATAACTATGCAGGAAAAGAGTAGGCTCCTTATTCTTAGTTTGGCTCCAATGACTGAAGAAGTTCAGTGCATTGCACTAATAGGGAGGTATGTAACGTCACCTCACATGCTGGCATATGTCATAGGGGAAGTCTGCTGGGGCCGCCTCTACAGTGAATATTGAGGTGAAATTTTTGCAGTGCCTTCAAAATTAACCAAATGCAAGTAGAAGAGGGGAAAAGTAATCCCCTCACGTCTCTATCTCTGAAGGCAGCAGATGCTTTAAAATTCACCAGGCAAGGCCTACTGTGTAGCAGACAGTGGGGCAGAGAGGGTGGCTGCTCTGTACGGCTTCCTCTGCTCCTCAGGTCTGCTCCCAGGGCTTGCATCTGCATGTGCAATTTTGGCATTTCCATATATCTGGGCAATTGTTATGCAGATCTTTGGCTCAGGGAGCTGGGACTGTTCCCTGGCCCTCCCCGGCCCTCCCTTTGTGAAGGAGGGAGCCCTATGCTTGGTAAACAGCAGGCTGCATTGGCCATTAGCAACCCACCAACTGGCCAGATACCAGCAACTGCTGCAAGCAGCATTCCGGCTGACTCCAACACTTTAATTGTTCTCTAGCACTCTGCGCTAAACAGAAACACTTTTTTTTCTGTCTAGAGATTACAAATGAAAGGCTTGCTTCCCCACCCTCTCTCCACTGTTATTTTCTTCACTTGAAGGAGATTATTCTCCCCAAGAGAAGACACACCATGGAAGAGTTTGCTGTGATAGCAGAAAAGGACAGCAGGTCACCAGCGTTAGTAATCGAGGGCACGAACCTTAACCTTCCTCCAAACCTCCTCCTACCCTCCATCTAGCACATACTCCTGCCCACAGTGTTGGGGAGCTTATCCTGGCTGGGTATTTCCAGCCTTCTTGTCAGGACCTGCACCTTAGCAAGGGCCTGATTCAGAGCCATCTGAAGCCAACAGAGAAATTCCCTCTGTTCTCGGGAGCTTTGGATCGGGTCTGTAAGGAATCATCTTCACTGATGAAGATTAATCAGTGCAATGGCACCAATTTCCACAAATTGAAGACAACGTAAGTTAATTTAGACCTATTTCAGGAGCTCCATTAATGGAGAAAAACAGTGTTCCCTGTAACAATGTAATAAAACTGCAGTGCCTGGAAAACAGCCTTTATGAAGCTATGACTGTATCTCCCAATTTCTTCTCAGAAGTTCTTGCAGTTTTGATCGTGATAGAGATCATTTTTAATATATGTGAACTTCTATTGTATAGTATTTTCCCCCTGCTTTTGCAAGCACAAACAAACAAACAAAACAGCTCAAAAATACACTAATGTACCAAAAAATATCACAGACTTTTCCAATCAGATGGATTTCAATGTGCAAAAATCACACATTTTCAATTTTCCAAAGGGGTATGAGAATCTTTTATATCAGATTGCTGTCCTCCTTCAATGCTTGAAAAGAATTGCCACAGACTTGCTGAATGGACTATCAAGGGAGCTGCATTCTGAGCAGGTCCTTTCCTCCATGCTGACATGCAGGAACACACGTCATTTTACCATCTCATCCTGTCGAGCAATGATGGATCACATAGTACTGAATTCTGGCAACATACAGCAGATATCACAAAAAAAAAAAAAAAAAAAGAAAGAAAGAAAGAAAAAGGTATCATAAACTTTCCACTTCATTCTGAATGGAAAGTATTTGAGGATCAAAAAAGCATCATAAGTAAATGTTTCCTAAATACGAGCTGTAGTTTCCTCTGCTTTAGACAACCAAAACTTTAAATCTTTGCCATCTGAATCTGAGGAAGTCACCCCATGCAACAACTCGTTTGCAGTGAGCTACTACTGGACTCCACCATTTCAACTTGTTGTTTTACAGACAGACTCTCCACTCCATTCATTCACTACTGAAGGAGCTGAAATAATTATAACAGGCTCTATTAGACAGAACACATTTTGAATGGAGCAGCTGTCTGCTGCAAGTTATAAAATTTGACTTGTACTGCAAACTTCTGTAGATTTCACTGCCCATAGATGATCCCTGATTCTCATGATGCAGATGAAGTTACTTCAGCCAGCCTGAGAACTCAGCTTTTTTTGTGGAGGGAGTCTTGGACTGTCCCTGTATCATGTAAATTTAATGCCACATCTGTGTCTGAGCCAAGAAAACTTTGTGAAATGCTTCTATAATGGCTGAAGAGAAGTTACCATCAGAAGATTCTAATCTCTCTTTGAATGCGCTGGCTTTAAGTCCAAGTTTGAGCTAGATTTTCCAGTATTCATGAAGAAGAGAGGAAACTAATAAAAAACAACAAACAAAGTGAAAAAAAAAGAAAAAAGAAAATGATCACTTTAAAAGTAAGAAGGAAAAATATCAAACAAAGAAAACAGCCAACAGTTTTTTTGTTGTTGTTGTTGTTTTCAGACAAAAAATTTCTTTCACCAAAAGGAAGTAAAAACAAGAAAACAAGAAAAGAGTATTTGTCTGCATTTCTCTGCAATATGAAGTGCCATATTCTCTGAGTATCTAGATAATGCCTTCTATTTAGGGTTTAAACCTTAGAGCTGTTTCTTGCTGTGGTCAATGAAAGTGAGAGATTATGCAAGACCTATCTGGAGTCCCACCCCCCAGCTTTCCTACCCAGATAATTCCCCCAGGCACTGATGCAAACATCTGGGTGTTTGTGTGTGACATTTATTTCTTTATTTTTTAATGCTGTAGGGAATTGTGGATTGAGTTTGTTATTTCCACTAACCAGGCATTAAAATATATTGAGCTGATCATGCCTTCACAGTGCTTCAGCTGAGAAGTGTTAGGCAGAGGTAGGATGACAGCCCTGGGAAATACTAACAGATTCACGCAAACCACAGCAGCATCTCAAAGAGCACCCAGGTGCAACGCTCTGAGTAAACTTTTTTCCTTCGTTCACATTGTGGTACGTCAGCCACCAGAGGGAGTCCAAGAGACCCCCAAGAACTACAAGATACGCTGATCAGCTTTTGGCAAAATAAAGGTAATTAAACATTTTCTACCGGGGGCTGCACCGTTGAAACCAACGTGAGCTGCTTTAGGTCAGTGTGCAAGTGGGCACTGTGGCAAGATTTAGCATTAAAAATAATATAAAATAAAATAAAAAAAAGAAGATAACTTGGAATTAATTGTCAGTTTAACTTCTCAAAAAGAAAAACAAAAAACCCTCAAACCATTAAAAGAGAATAAAGAAGCAAGTTGGTATTATTAGTAACACTGCTGTTGCTTAAAATGATCTTTTCCCTGTGTATTTGTAATTAAATAATATTTTGTGTTTATAGGTCAATGGAATGAAAAAAATCAGGTCAAGAGAACAGCATCCAAAGGGCAAAATGTCTCATCTGTGTTGCTATGATAGTTCTTGGGTGCATGGAAATACACAGATATTTAAAGACAAGTACATTATATTCTGTTCAGTCTTATGGTTTGCTAGCAGAGGATGAGGTGTGGTTTCAGACTGCCTTGCATCTCCCAGCCTCACCCCAGAGATGGAGGAGGAAAGTGGCTTTCTCAGGGGATGTGGAAAGGGCTAAGGATGTCATAGGCTGCTGTTCATGGCCATGTCAGGTTAGAGAGATGCCACCACACACAAATGTCAATCATCTCTCTCCTTAAAAGGTAGCACAAGAATCAACACCAGTGGGCCAGAAACATTGAAGTGACAAAAAAAAAGTAAGCTCTGCTCTGTTATATTCTGCAGCAAAAAGTAACTGCACAAATGTCAGGAAAGATAACTTCCCCAGAAGACCTTACTGCTTACCTGTGGTCTAAGATGGGAACAGCACCTTCATGGCCAACTGCTAAGCATTTGTCTTCACCACTGAACCAAAAAATCCACATCTCTGCCTTTTTTCTTGACCCTCCAACCAATAAGCTCTAAACATTCCTTTTTCCTCCCCTCTCTTTTGTCTTACAGTTATGAAATCCTACAAGACTGGCCTGAGAACAGATGTTGACATTTTAGCAGGAAATAGATACACATGTGGAGAAGGAAGGGATTAATTCTATTTCTGGCTACTGTTGGGAGGACTGTGTTTTCAATATCATTACTCTAGTGTCCAAGCTTATATAGCTGGGATAGATGAGGCAAGAGAGGGCAAAACAGAGGAGCTAAATGTGAGTATGATCACAGAGCAGACTGGTGTCAGAATATACTTTCATCCACTACACCAAACAGATTCTTCCTTCACCGTACTTGAATTATCTTACCCGTGGTTGCATTGTGTTCAGTGGTGCATTTGTAGGGCTCTGTACAAGAACAAAGAGCTGAACTGTACAAAAATTGGCAGTACGCAGGACAGTGACTTGGGAGTAGTTTGTCAAAGAGACCTTGACTGAAGTTGAAGAGAAATGAATGGCTTAGGAAACCTCCTGGACCAAAATCAGTCCAAAGTGCGAGGTGAGAAGCCTGACCTCTTCTTCCTACATGAGGATAACATTCCCTGGCAGGCTGTCTGTTCTCTGGATCAGCAGATTAGTTGGAGTGATTACAAGAAAAGAAAGGATATTTTCCACTCAGTTATTTACAAATTGTACCTAATGAATTATTGATCAAGCGAATAGAACTCTGTTCAACCCTCTAGGAATCTGCCCTTTCCAGGTCACACATATGGACTGGACCCCTGGCCCAATAAGGGAGATATTTCACCCTTTGGACTAATGGGGTACATGGCTGCTGAAGCCACTGCTGTTTTTCCATTCCACAGTGCTTGCCTGCAAATTAAACCTAATTAATTAAGGTAGAAAGCAACAGAAGTAGAGGAAAAAAATTGAAGCATTGGATGAATGCTGTTTCCACTGCTCCATGCCAAAACAAAACTGTCTCCACTGCTGAAATGGGTGAAGAATGAACAATCAGATTGTTCGGCATGCCTGACCTCCTTTCTTGCCTGTGCCACTGAAATACCAAATTGGTTAAAGTAATGGTCAACAGTGATAGTATATAGTCTGAGGGGTCTCATCCACACCTCTCTTCACAATCATCCATAGTGGCCAAGAGCCCATCAGCCTAGATCAAGTTTCATCCAACTAAACATAGATATCTGATCAAGGCCAATGTGAGTCATGCCCTAAAACTCACCATCTGTCTTGTCCACGTTTCCATTAACTATGAAAGGAGCTCAGGTACAGGAGTACACGGTACAGATCTGAAGGTAGATCAGATGAATCCCACCACTGATCTGTGTCCTAGACTCCCAGCAGAAAACAATGTCTATTTTTCTTGCCTATTGTGTCTGTTGAAATTTTTCTTGGTTTTATTGCCATAACCATGCAAGCTAATTCTATGCAGTTCTATCGTCACTCTTTCATTTCAGTACTTTCCTTGTGAAAGATGAATTAAAAATATAGGCTTCTAAAGCTGGACCATTGATAGAAATAAGGTATTTTATTCCATATATGTACAAAATACAGAGGCCCCAATTTCCATGGCAGCATACTCTTTTAGCCTGCTCAGACAATAACAGCTTGAGCTGTTCCATGCCAGACCTCTTACTGGCAAAGGTAGTGTCACAGCACTGCAGTAAATGGCACTATTTAAACTATATCATTTGAATACCTGTTTATAATCTACAACAGCAAACATTTATGCTTCTTGTAGACATAGCTTTTTTTCTTTTTAGAGGAGACAGAGTAACTTTTTATTTATTACTATTGTTGTTGGTTTCTTTTTGCATAACTGGCAAGAAGGTTAGAATCAGTCTCTTTCTCTCTCCCCCTCTCTGAGTACCAGCTGTTCTTCATGGGGGGATATATGAGCAGTTTTATACAGTTTTAATATCCACCAGAAATTACATCTCACTGCCTTTAGGGACTGAACCTTTAAAATTCAATTTCAAATAAATATAATTATAAAATCAGGCGGTGGGGGGGGGGGGGGGGGGGGGCGGTTGGGGAGGGGGTGGAAGGGCAAGAACAGGGAAAGAAGGCATCAGAATTCAGTTCCTCACTATAAGAGCTTCAGGGCACAGCCAGTGGGGCTGTATTCTTTAAAAATAGTAAGAAAAATGGCCCAGGGCTCTGCGATTAGCATGTTGATGCTTTGGTCATCACTGAACAAAGCCGGAGACACCAGCATCCCATGCTGCAAAGGAAGAGGAAAGGGAGCAGGAGGTTCGCAGAAGTTTTTGAATCTTCCACAAATCTTTTATCATTGGAGAAACAGTGGAAAAGGAGAGAATGAAAATGCAATAGGTAACAGAGATGAAAGGAAAAATCGAGGACTGCTGAAGTGTCATTGTGTTTTTTTTCCCCCCAGAAAAAAGGATCTGGCTGTGAGCGAAGTGGTGTTTTGGAAAGCACAGATGCAATTCTGGCACAGAAAAATCACAAACAACAATAAATTAAAAAAAAAACACTAGGAATGAAAAAAAAAAAAACCACAAACCATCACAAGGTCAAAGGCTTTGGAGTCTGTTATTCCCCTCAAAGATGACAATGAGCGGATGGTCATGTTGCTAGAATGTAGGAGTGATGAAAACGTGTGCAAGGTTGTTCTTGGAGAGGCAAGGCACCATTTTTATCAAGCCATGGCTCCTTTTTTTTTTTTTTTCTTTTTCTTTTTGTTACAGAGAAGCCTTCATATTAACATAAAACTAGAAGAGTCCTTGTTAACAGATTTGAACAGTACAGAGATGATAGGTGCTTCTTTCAACAGTGAAGCTAAGGGAAACAAAGCATATTTAGCATTTTGCAGAGGTGATCTGCTATTTGCTGCTTGCAATACAATACCATTGAGCTGTGACACCTGTTGGGTTGGGGCCCAGGTTTTTCCTAGTCCAGATCTCATTACAAGATCTTGCTGTGGGATCCAGTGGTCAAGGAAACCTTTCTCCTTTTCTCTAGTAATTTAGTCACTGACTGCTGGGACTCTGGTGGAAATCTGTGGAAGTAAATTCCCTCTACAGCCTTTCTACATCATGTGTCAGTGACCATCTTCACTCAGTCTCACCTGCTCAATTGCAGCAGGACACAAACAAAAACAGTTGTCACTTATGGAGCCCTTTCTGTTCTACCTCACCTAGTGCTGTCTGCTCTATTCTCAGTCTCTGCCCTTTCTCGTGCCTCAACAGATAACTAAGCAAATATTTCGGAGACCTACCCTCTTTTGTCATGCATTTGAATAAGCGCCGTGTTTGCAGTTATTTGTTTAGCCACTGAGCTGAACAAATTAGATTAACACAACACATGCAGTGATGGGAGGAGGACAAGGGGAGGGGGGAATGGGGGTGCTCTAGCAGAGAAAGGAAAGATGCTGGGGAAGTGCTGTCATCATGGCAATTAACTCTGCCTTGGCAACGGTGTCCTTCATTCCCCCAGAAAATCTGCTAGGTAATTCCCCCATCCACTCCTCCATGTGTCTTGCAGAACTGGGGCAGAGCTGCACAGGATCAAAGCTGTGCTTCAGAGCTCGGGAGGTTGTGACAGTTGCATTTGTGTGAGGGGAGATGTGTGGGAGAAGCTTCCTTCTGCTAAATTCAGTGAGACACTGTTAACAAGACAATACAATAGCCAGGGATGGTTGCTGTTTGTTTTTTTCTCCCATTAATTAATTAATTTTACAGTTCAATGAGGCCTTTCACTATATTTCAAACTTTTTTTTTTTTTTTTAAGCCATTTCAAAGATTCCCTCCTACTGCTTCTGTTGCTCTTCTTTCACTACAGCTGATGAGCATCCCACTCTATCCGGGCCTGTTCTACACATGAGATGCACAGCATGGGTAACACCTTGCTCTCAGAGATAGGAGTCTCAGAAAACATCCACTCTTAGGAAGGCATATAGTCACTCTCATCTCTAATTCTAGGGAAACTTGGCATGTTTTTCACACCCAGAGTGGGAGAACAGGTCGATGAGGTTTCCAAAGCAGCCTTCCTGTTGTAAATTAACACAGATCCTCTTTAGTCAACTTACCATCAAGAGGGATCAGATTAAAGCATTCAAAGTTTGGAAAAGCTGTTACCCATATTTTACAGATAGCAAAGCAGAATCAGAAAGGGGGAGTCACATAGAATCACTATCCTGGGAGCAGTGAGAAATCTCCTGAGTTACAAAATAGTGAGACAAAAATAGCATCTCACAGGAGTGAAGTAGCACTGACCATTTTACACGAAGTTCTCTGAAGAGCCCAAAGCCTGGTCCATATTTCAAATGGAGATCATAAATAAATAAATAAATATTTCACAGCAGAACGGTCTTCAAAGTATATACTACAAGTAACAAACCCACTCAAGGTAAATAAAGAACGATCTATATCAAGGTAGCTTCATCATCTTTGACAAACACGACTTTGATACATTCCCACTTTAACTCGAAGTTGGTGCCTCCTTCACTTTCTGTCTCTCTAATTTAAAGGTGTAGAACCACTGACCACTGGAGACACAACACTGAATTGTGATTTTCTATTTCTTAAATATATCTCTCTGGAGAAAAGTACACCCAGCATATGAAAACTTGTCAGTGATTCCTTTTCACTTCAGCAAAGGGTGGCAAGCACTTAGGTAATTGGAAAAGAGGTGAGTCTAATTGCAAGAAAAGCCTTACTAGATTAATCAGTTTAATGTCACCTCTGATAATACTTGAAGCAATTCCATGTAGATAATCAGGATGTATTGATAATCCAGACTAATCAAGGGGTGTGGAGAGATGGAAAAGCCTTTTTCCTCACTGTACTATTGTTACAAAAGACATTTTTAAAAGAACTACACAAGAATTTTCCTCTTCTTTGTCTTTTTTTTTTTTTAATATAATCTCCAGAAAATTTTAGCTCAAATGAAAAGGACTGAAAGATCTTTGCTTATCTAAACAAATGTGGAAAATCTTGAAATCTCTTTCCAGATTGCATAGTATTTTCCAGTGATATCCGATCTAGAATAGAGCCCCATAGCAGAGGTTAACTAACAGACCAACTGACTTGAACAGTAAGTAACAAGAATTCTCGTTTCTCATTGAAATCTTGCAGGGGGAACTGGTGGAGATCGTGACAGAAGGGTGACTATGGACTTGGGCAAGTCCTGTAGGTTGAAATTAGGTAGACCAGGTAAAAGCTGACATTTCTCAATGCTTTGTCTGCTACTGGTGCAAAGGAAAATGTTGAATGAGATGACTGGATGCAAAACAAAGAGTTAAAGAGTTTGTCTGCTGTTAGCAGACTGAATGCTGCTCAGAGGCACTGATATGTAAAGGGATTTTTAGCCCCTACGTGCCAATGCAAAGTGAGGTTCCTTTTATATATATATGAAATCACATTTTCTTCTGCCTAGAATCATGATGCATAGCTTTCTGCTTTTGCAGAAAGTTGACATTGAGAGAGAAGATGCATGCTATCCGGCTATCTGAAGTCTCCCTGCTTTTAACATTTCCCACCTGAGTGCACTTGACAGATTCCTCAGAGCAGTGGGGAACACAGGGCTGATGTAAACCTTTAGATGATGGATTTTCTTATTTTAAAATAATATTTCTGGGAGAAACTCTTCAAACTTGCTGTTTTCTTTTTCTTTTCTTTTTTTTTTTCCTTTTTCCTTTTTCTCCCACCCATGTTCTACCCTCTATTCAAAACAGACTTGTACATTCAGAGAATTCAATTTCCTGTGAAAATGCAGCAATTTTCATGTATTTGGTGTGAGCAGATAATATCTCTGAAATAAGATGAAATGATCTACTTAAGCTACTGGATTTCGCAAGATGTTAATTCCTAATGGTCAAAATTCATCAGTTGTCAGAGGATTCTCTACACCTTTCTATAAACCTGCAGGTTACCTTACCATCCTGTACTATATGGAAAACGAATAAACCTAAGTAATGTTTAAGGGAGATATGTGCAAAGACAGACTTTTGTCTGCTTCCAACATCAATGTGGTAAAACTTTCAGAATTAGAGAATTTAGACTCAGACACTTCTGTAGGTCCTGTGAGGTCTGAAACCATCAAATGTAAGGCCTTTTGGTGCCCCGTGAGTGTCAAACCATGAATAAAGATATTTATGCTGTGTGTCTGATACCTCTAGGCAGCTTTGCCTGTCCTACTTCTCCAAGGAGACTAAAGTATACACTCCACAAAGGGCTTCTGCAGCTGAGGATGTAAGGGGCTTTGAGGAAGTGCAGAGAGATCTGAGCAGTCAGCCTTCCTCCCCTCCTTTGCATTCTCTGGAAGTAAAATTCATTTCTGAGAAGAAAGTGTCCAAAGCAAGGTTTATACAGGCCTTAATTTGTGCTGGATACTTCTCAGCAAATGCTATTCTAGATGCCAAGGGCCAGCTGCAAACTTCACAGCAAGAGCTAAAATCAATTTGCAGCCAAAGTAAAAAGGCCTGGATATCTGTCCCTGGCTCCTTCACTTTCCAGCACAGCCATCAAATGAGCTGCTTGCTGCCTTTGGTTACATGGTTAATTTCAGAAATGAAAAGACCAGTGGCAATAACAGCATCGGAGGCTCCATGGAGTGGAGCTCGGAGAGGAGATTCTGGTAGCCTTTGCAATGCAAGCTGCCATATGCCCTCTCAGAAACAATTTCCTTCCAATTTTTGGAGAAAATAGAATAGAGTTACTTCTGGGGGGAAAAAAAAATCAATCTTCAAAAAACACATATTCAGGTAAGTGAGGAAGGCCTTAGATAAACAACAGTGAATAATGCTGAGGGCCGCAGAAAAAGGCCAGAGATTAGAACAGCGTCAAAATCTGAGGCACTGGGAGAAGGAAAAAAAATAACATTAAATGTCTGCAGAAGAGGGAAAACTTTTATTAATTTTATTAATTTTATCGTATTCTTTTATTTTCTGCAAGATAAAAAGTATTTCCCATTATGACGAATACACTCAGCTCCCGGAACAACTGGGAGATGGACAATACAATTTTTTTCCTCTCTTAGAGTCTGAATAAAGCAAAAATAGGAAACTTCTTTTCTGTAAGTTTTACTGGAAGAGCTAAATCTTTTTGCTAAATCCAGCAAGAATAATGCTTTATCACATGTGTTACAAAATTCTTAGCGATTCCCAAACACCAGGAATCTGTTCTTCCACTACGTGAACTGTTCTGTTTCACCTTTCCAGTTCTTGTCATTCTTCTATTTGTTTAGGCTGAACAGAGCTCTGCTCATACATTTCTAGGAGGAAGGCTGAAAATTTGGGGGAATTGTACAATATTTTTTCTATTTTGTTCCTGAACTAAAATTTTCTGGATGATAAAGTAAAAAAAGTAAAGTAGCAATTTGCCTGGAATCAAGAAAGTATATTTAGGCATGAAGTAACTATACAAGGTCAGTTCCTCCCTGTGCTGAGAACCAGAATCATGCCTGTACTGGGAAGACATTTCCCATTGCTCGGGTCTTGAGCAGAGTGTGGCAGGTGGATTATACCAGCAATAGGTTTCTGCACCAAAACTGAATGTATGCTCACTTCTCAGACAGAGCAATAATACTCAGTGTGTTCTCCCACTATTTTTTATATTCTGAAAGGTGACTGCTGCCCAGTGCCATTATGAAAGGATTGTTTTTCTTGTGTAGTTTTATGGAGGCTGTAAGTTTGACTCAATATCACCATTTTTACTTTCATTACTGCTCCTTGATGCCCCTGTAGGTGTTTACACTTCAGTAGGAACTTTATATCTCAACAATTTTGGAAACCCAAAATATAATTGACACAGTATGGAGACATGACAAAATGCAAAATAGATAACTACCTGTTTGAGATAACTGTATGGACTCACTGTGTCCAAGCAAGCCTCGCTTCTGAGCATATTGATATAAAAATATATTTGTACTGAAAGATCCTTTCCTTTTATAAAGAAGCACCAAGCATAAAAATGAAGATGGGACCAGATCCTCCAAATCTTGAGTTGGTTCCTTAACCACAGAACAATCTAACCTCACAGGGCTTTGGTATTTCCATGGAAGAAAGCTCCTAGAGCATGATTCAGAACAGTAAAACTCTAAGTGAAGTCAGCTGTGATTCACGTACATGGCACAACAGAGACAAGAGCTCACCCAACCATATCCTCCATCACTAGCAGAAATACAGATTCAGTAGAAGAAAAAAATTACATACATATATATATATATATATATATATATATATATATATATATATATATCACCACTGCCTCAGTCATACATGGTAAATCTGATTATATAGAGCCATGGACTGCATGGATTCTCTGCTATGAATACTTCTTGGACTGATAGATGAAATACTGTTACTCCTTAAAGGCTAACCCAGTGAGGAGACAGCACTGACACTCCAGTATATTTTAAATGCCCATATTTAACTCAGATAGTACCCTGAGTTACACTGCATATTTTTAGCTAGGGTTACATTGACTCATAATGATTTGTACCTTTCTCTTGCCTAGTAACTTTTTGTTAGGTACACAGATGTCTTAATAACACTTTGGTTTGTTTAACTTCTCCTCTATCACTCTTAGTAACTATGCTAGTGGGTAGGGATGGCTAGGAGATTTCCTTCTTTCTGTTACACGTGAAGTCAGCTAACAAATACATCTTTACTGTCATATTAAGCCCTCTTGCATCCTGAGTTCTCTCTGTATTATTCATTAACTACAGATTCTTAAAGGGGTATGATGACTGGTTTCTCTCTCTCTCTCCGCTGAAATAAGTTGCCCCCAGCCCCAAGTAATCTGTGCTGGCAGTGGCAAAGTGAAGATGCCTACAGAGAAAAGCTTGAAATCCTACATACAAGGGGACTATTACAGTTCCTAGCCCATTCTTCCTTAGGGTCAACAACCATTTATTTAGAAATGTGATCAGAAATGGTATTGAGTGAGCAAGTTTCCAAAAATCCAGAAACTCAGGAGTCCTGAAGTATTAGCAGAGCTAAGCTGGGATTTACTCTTACATACAAAGAACTTCAGATAGTTGCAAGCATGTTGTGCACTGACCATTTTTAGGATGGACAGTACAATCCACACCACAAGCATCAGTGTTTTGACAAATGTGTCTCAACTTCTGTCCTTGAATTTTTCCAGCTGCATATAGAATCATAGAATCTTGAGTTTGAAGAAACCTCTGAAGGCCATCTAATTCAACTCTCCCGCAATTAACAGAGACACCACAGCTAGATTAGGTTGCTCATGCCCTTATCCAGGCTCACCTTGAAAGTCTCCAGTGGTGGAGCATCAACCGGATCTCTAGGCAGTCTGTTCCAGTGCCTCACTGCCCTCAATGTAAAATATTTTTTCCTTATATCTAACCTAAATCTACCCTCTTTTAATATGAAACTGTTTCCCTTTGTTCTAACACTATAGACTCTGCTAAAGAGTCTGTCCCTTTCTTTCCTGTAGCTCTGTTTTAGGCATTGAAAGGTTGGTATCAGCACCTCACAACCTTCTCTTATCCAGGCTGAAAATCCCCAGCTCTCTCAGCCTGTCCTCATAGGAGAAGTGTTCAACTCCATGGATCATTTCTGTGGCCCTTTTCTTGATGCTGGATGTGCTGTCTCCTGCACTGAGGTCAGTGTCTCTCCTGCACTGAGGACTCTGCATCTGGACACGGTGCTCCAGGTGAGGTCTCACAGCGTGGAGCAGAGGGGCAGGATCCCCTCCCTGTCCCTGCTGGCCGCGCTGCTTTGGATGCAGCCCAGGATCCGGCTGGCTTCTGGGCTGTAAGGGCACACTTCTGGCTCATGCCCAGCTGCCATCCACCAGTACCTCCAGGTCCTTTCCAGCAGGGCTGTGATCCATCCTTTCATCTCCAGGTTGTATTGGTAGTGAGAGTTGCCTTGACCCAGGAGCGAGATCTTGTATTTGGATTTGTTTAACCTAATGAGGCGTGCCTGGGCCCACTGTTTGGCCTGTCTAGGTCTTTCTGAATGGCCTCTCCGGTGTGTTGACCGCACCTCACAGCTTGGTGTCATCAGCAAATTTGCTGAGGATGCACTCAACTCCACTGTCGATGTCATTGATGAAGATATTAAAGAGTATTGGACCCAGCACCAATCCCTGGGGGACACCACTCGTCACTAATCTCCATCTAGACATTGAGCCATTGACCACCACTCTCTGGACTTAATCCTGCAGCCAGTAAGCTTTGAAGCTTTGCCAGATTTCCTCACTGGATATGAAAACTTTTTAGAGAAGCTCCCAATTCATTCTAGATGTCTGAATAACACATAACATATCAGGTCTCTGATTATTGGCATATTCTTCACAAACTACTTTGTTACAATTATGAATTAAAAGAAATTGTAAAAAAACTTTTTTAATTTTTCCCCCCATTGGATGATTTTTACCAGATCACTAAATAATGAGCAGAGAAAATAAAATCCTGTTCTGACACATCTGAGGTATTTTGAAGGAAAATACAAGGGGTGGAGAAAATAAAACAACCCTGCTCTCATGCATTATTAGATTTTATTCTTTTCCTTTTTCCTTTTTCCTTATTCCTTTTTCCTTTTTCCTTTTTCCTTTTTCCTTTTTCCTTTTTCCTTTTTCCTTTTTCCTTTTTCCTTTTCCCTTTTCCCTTTTTCCTTTTCCCTTTTCCCTTTTCTTTTTTCCCTTCCCTTCCCTTCCCTTCCCTTTCCTTCCCTTTCCTTCCCTTCCCTTCCCTTCCCTTCCCTTCCCTTCCCTTCCCTTCCCTTCCCTTCCCTTCCCTTCCCTTCCCTTCCCTTCCCTTCCCTTCCCTTCCCTTCCCTTCCCTTCCCTTCCCTTCCCTTCCCTTCCCTTCCCTTCCCTTCCCTTCCCTTCCCTTCCCTTCCCTTCCCTTCCCTTCCCTTCCCTTCCCTTCCCTTCCCTTCCCTTCCCTTCCCTTCCCTTCCCTTCCCTTCCCTTCCCTTCCCTTCCTCTTCCCTTTCCTCTTTCCCTTTCCCTTTCCCTTTCCCTTTCCCTTTCCCTTTCCCTTTCCCTTTCCCTTTCCCTTTCCCTTTCCCTTTCCCTTTCCCTTTCCCTTTCCCTTTCCCTTTCCCTTTCCCTTTCCCTTTCCCTTTCCCTTTCCCTTTCCCTTTCCCTTTCCCTTTCCCTTTCCCTTTCCCTTTCCCTTTCCCTTTCCCTTTCCCTTTCCCTTTCGTTCTTTCCCTTCCTTTTTTTTTTTCTTTTATTTTTCCTACTGCAGGGGAGGGGTGGGAGGCGTTGAAGAGGAGAAAAAAATACTATAAAGTGAAAGTTTAGCCCCATAAGGACCTCTTTATAATGCTTCGACAGCAAACTCTATGGCAGTAGCAATAAAAATAATGAAAGGCTTTGTCTCTCAGTTGAAATGACACAACATATTTCATAAGCATTTCAAACATTTTCATTGAAAAGTTGTACTTTAACAGAAGAAAAGCGAAAAACACCTCAACAAGGTTCATAACACTTCCTTCTCACTTTCCTTTTTTAAAAATAACTGTCAAGAAGTTGCCTTGTGGCACTATTTCAGTCTCTTCTAGCACTGGTAGTGATGATATTTCTTAACTTTTTCTTCACACTGCCTGGATAAGCCCCTCCCATTCTGTTCTCAATTGAGTAAAAGTATTACCTTTGACAGAATGACTCTGGGACTAGTATTTGCAAGAGCTGAATGAGATTCAATAAATTTTCTCAGTATACATCTAAGTTCTTTAAATGTGAGGACAACATGTCACCTTGGCCAATATCTCTCTCTCTTTTTTTTTTTTTTTTTTACATTTCCTTTCCCCTCCTCCTTCTTTCCTCTTAATACTGTTAATCTGTTTCTGTTTTTTTCCTGTAATAAACTCTATATATTAGTATTATTAATAAAACCTTACCATCCACCCCCTCATTCAATTAATCTATGCATCCTTCTTTGTGTGTGAAAGTGTCTGGTGTCAACTTTGATGATTTAGTGGCTATAAAAATAAAAATAAAATAATAAAATAATCTGACAAGCTCTTAAAAAGTAAGGGGGGATGAAGAGGAGACCCTGTGGTACAAAACTATAAAAGGTTAGATTAGACTTTAGCAGAAAAGTCTCTGTGATAATTACTGCTATCTGCCGATCCATAAACTCTTCACACAAACTGCAACAGTAAACCAAAAAACTGACACTTTAATAGCAACGTGCTTTGTAGCACGGGGACATCTCTCCTCCTCCTTCCCATGTCTCCATGTATCCAAATGCTTCATTTCCTTGCAGCCCTCTGACAAGCAGAGCTGATAATCTGGATTCCTAGGAAGCAGTGAGCAGTTAGAGGTCAGCACTAATTACTGTTAACTTTTACAGATTCGCAGCATAACCAAGTTGGGAAGGAAGGAGGAGTGGGTAAAATGGATCATCACCTTGCTAGTTTTGGGTGTTTCTTTTAAAAAGGAGAGGATGGCAAGAAAATCTGGGAGAAGAGTGCTGAGTTTGTCCGAAGTGAAAGTCTAATCAAGAGTCCACCATCCCTCCAGTGACATGAAATGGCATGGCTCAATAACTTCAGCTGGTTTACACTGCTAGCTGTGCATCAGTCCCCAAAACCTGCAGTGCAGTCCTTTATTGATTCGTAATAGGAAGGGATCTGGCCCTCGTGCAGATGGAAAAGGAGTAAAAAGCATTGGGAAACCTTGCTGGACTTGGCTTTTGTGCCACCTGATAAAGAGCAGATTCATCACTGCCAACTTAAAGATGCAGCTCTGGACAGGGAAATTGAATGCTTTGTTTCTCATGTTTGAAAATCATTTTATGACTGGCAACATTATGCTGTTGTTGTAGTTTTACACAGTACAATCTTAGCCCTTTGCAAATACAACAGGGGAAAGCCGTGCAAGTGGGGGGGAAAATATAGCTAAGGAAGAACAAACACCAAAAAGAGGATTGAAATCAGAAAATCACCCTATACACAGTCATGCCAAAGGTGCTCTGAAGTTGATGATTCTATAAAATAATTGAGGAAATTTCAATTTTGAATTATAATTAAAGACTCAAGGCCAAAACAGCAGATAGCATAAATCACTACAGGCAACAAACCTCCACTTCCTTCTCCTGGCTCCCTCTTTGTCTCAGCTACCCACCCACTAAAATTTAACAGGAAAATACCTAAATGTTTTGAACTACATAGTAAGGTCCAAATGAGATTCACATCCAGTTTTTCTTATGTCACAAAAATACTGAAAAATCCCCCTGAAAATATTTTGCCTCCTGTTTTATGGTATCAGGTTTATTGACTCATTTTCTATAGAATGCTTACAATTAAATAACATCCTACTCAGTTCAAGGGGAATTTATTCTGAACAACAACTACTGCAATGTTTTTATTTAAAATACCATCTTATAATTCAAACAAACCAGCCAGTAAACTTCTAGGCCAATAACAACTGGGATGAAACCAACCCAACAAGTTAGAACAAAGTGTAAACATAACATTGATCTAAAAGATTAATTAAAAATTGTACAATAAATAAACAAATAAATAAAAGGGAGTTTCAGTATTTCTGCTTGTTTCAGAGATTACACAAATACGAGTAGATAATGTGATTTTTAGTCTCATGTCCATTGTATAGCATTCTCATAGAATCTCACACAGATGCTTCTGCATCAGGTTCCTCTATTTTGTCAAGGATGCAGCACTTTAAAAACAATCTAGTTTTCATTTGAAAATACCTGCTTGATGGAACATCCATCACGTTCCTAGGTACTCTGCCCAGTCGCATCCCTTTTTGCATACTTTTTGCATATTCTTTCAAATACTCTTTTTTTTTTTCAACTAATCATAACATACAACTCCAGAACCAATCTTTTTTTTTTTTTCTTTTCCCCACACAGTAGCAATATTCAGACAAACACATATGCCCAGATCTATAGACACAGGTGCCCAGAAATTCAGTCCAGAGATCAGCAAGCACAGCTCCTGTTCTTCCAGGAAACCATTACCCTGATGAGAATGCTTTCTGTGAAATTCCTGAATTAAATTCATATATGCATATATTCCCAGTTTGAGGGAGAGTCTCAGTAAACTGAAAGGGAGAATGCATTTGAAGCAGACAAAAGATTTTTATTTATTTTTGAACTACACTGCATAATTACCCTGTGCAACAAATTGCCACAAGGTTTCGCAAAAGCCAAGACCTTACTGTAATTCCAAATAGGATTAGACATTTATATGCATAATGAGAACATTCACAGTTACACTGACTTGGATAAGAAATGCTAGGGAAATAACCCTCATGCTTCTAGGCATAAGTCAAGTGCATAGGAACAAAGTTGAGAAAAAACTCAGTTTATTCTGTATTTATCCCTTATGTGTATTTTAACACTTGCTCTCTAGTATCCAAAACAGAGCACTGTATGGAGGTAGAAACAGACCACTGGTTGAGTCAAGCACTTCCAACAAGATTCAGTTATGTAACAAGTATAATTCTCAAGTCATTAGTGAATACTCCCTGCTTGGATTAAACTCACTCACATTGCTATCTTGTGTATAACAAATAGACATACTGTCTATAGATATATGAGAGAGGACACATCTGTAGGATTGAACTGAAGGTGGAAATCTATAGGGTGTATTGAAACATTCATGGCTATCTATCCATGAGATCAAAACATTACCCAATAGATTATATGCCTTTTCAGAGTTATTTCTATACAATCCTGGTGATTTCATTTCTATTGAGTTTTGTAGGAATGGGCATTCAGAAACCAATATGTCAAGAGTACTACTGAATTTGTCTTACTATGTCTATGGTAGGCAACGGGTGTAGATTCAGCAATGGCTGATACTTCAATTGAAGGCATCTTCTGAAAAATTAAACAGTGCATAGATCTAAAGGCTGCAATTTGCTGACAACCATTTAAAAATTTGCACTGGGCTTTTGTGCTGATTTGATCACCTCCTTTTTACAGTAGGCTTATGAATCCACTTCTGCCTTCTCCTAACAAGAGAAACCCTCGATCACAATCAAACAAGACTTATACTTTCAGACCAGGATATCCTAGGTTACATCTACCCTATGTCCCAGCACCTTAACCAGATTGTTAACAAATACACTCCTTTGTAGAGGACAGTGAACCACACTGTATTGTTCTCCTAAGTGTGTTGCTCTTTACCATCTTACTTTAAAGAGCTTAGGCAGAAAACTCCACAGTAATTTATCTTCTATCTGCACGAAGTGTCCTAAACATGTGCTCCATTTTATTGTTGGTGGTGGTTTTTTTTGCTTGGGTCTTCTAGGCCTGCTTTGCTTTTTTCTATGAGGATTAGATTGGGCTCAGTATTATGAGTATGTGACTTTCCTGAGCTCAGCATAAATCCTACTTAATGGAACTTCAGCAGACAAAGTGAAAGGAAGCAAAAAATGAGCAGTTCACTATTTGACCAGGCCAGTTTTAAGCAGATCCAAATTGCATTTAAGAACTCTCTTTATCAGTGTACTACTTGATTATTTCTAAATTGTGAGGCTAAAATTAAACTGACCAGTAAAATGAACTCCCTCTCCCACTGTTAGCCTTCCATGCACACAAACCCTGAAAATAACTACCAAATCTATCCCTGCCCTTGCCATAAGCTTTCCATCTTGATAAAGTCTCATTAGTCCTGTCCAAATCATACACCAGAAACCAGGAAACATCAGATTCTTTTCAGAGATGAATCAAAATAAGGAGGAAGGAGAGGCTTAAAAATATCTCAGAATCCCAGCCTCTATCTTGGTCAACTTTCAGTCTCATTTATTTATTTATTTATTTCATTTAAGCTGTGGAAGCCATCTCTGGAGAGATGGAGTCTAGAGTCACTGACCCTGGAGGTATTCATGGAACGTGTAGACACTGTGTTGAGGAACATAGTTTAGTGAGAACAATTAGTGACAGGTGGACAGTTGGACAGGATGATCTTGCAGGTCTTTTCCAGTCTTGGTGATTCTGTGATTCTATGATTTATTTGCATTTATTGCCTGCTTGGACCATCCTGGAACGAGCTTCACATGACTGCAAGGGGGAGATATGGCACAAGCAGAGACAAAGGCAGATTTCAGGCACTTTTTAGCCATGAATGACCCATGAGATACAGTGTGTGCTTTTTTAACTTCTTTGCCTGAACGCAGCTTATGAAAAACACTCTGAAGTTGCTGCATTGAAGTCAGTGCTAATGCTTCTCTGAAAACAAAATTATTGTCTGGGTTCCTCAGCTTTAAAGATGGCCTCAGAGCCAAGATAAACTCTGTCCACTTTCTGCTGTCCCTTGACAAACAATCTTGAAGCATATTTGAGTCATAACAGCATCTGGGTAGTAGGACAAGGTCTTGTCTGAGGGATAAAATAAAAAATATAACACTGAGGTTCAAAATATTGCATGACTTCTAGAGATAGAATTGGCCCAGCAGCCACTGACAGCAGAAAAGAAGGAGCCAATAAAAAGCCAAAGAGCCAAGAAATAGTGCAGTAAATGGCTGCAGCTTCCTAATTCAAAGCTATGACTCTTCTCCATGCCAGCAAACGAGGCAGAACACTGTAAACATAGCTCTCCATTTGGATTTTAAAGTAACCTATACTATAACTACGTCTGTCTCTTCCTAAAGTTACCAGTAAGTCTCCAGAGAAAGAAAAAGCTCTGGAAAAGAGCTGGGGAAAAGACTGTATCTGTGCATGTGTCCCAGACCTGATGAGCATGCAGAAGAGGGGGATGTATTATGATGGAAAGTTCTGAATGTCTTCTGATGGGAAAATGAAGGCATGAAAATGTGCACATCTACTGGTCTGGCATAACTAAGAAATGAGGCATAATGTCAGGAAGTCTGACTCTACTCCAACTCTTCATTTGGTGCCCATACTCTACCTCCCTCCCTCTTCCTTCAGCCTAGACATGTCTTTATTCTTTCCTGAAATCCATGTTTTGGATCTTCACTTAGCAGAGCCTTTTCCAGGCACAGGGATCACTTTAATCCTTCGTTAAAAAGGAGTCAAAGTACTCTACAATAAAGTCCTCCCTCTGTCTCCATCTTTCTTTTTTTTTCCTTCTCTTTCTTTTTTTTCCTTCACAGCCCCTCACATTATTCATCATAATCATAAAACATTCATTTGTGCTTCTGACCAATTGGAAGGCCCTCGCGGGAGGCCATAAAGGGGGGGTGTCAGGGTTATAATGAATGTAAATGCCAGGTGTTTAAGCCGGATAATGTGCAATTTGCAACTCAAGCAATCTGCACAATAAGCAAACCTAACGTTATGGTACCTGATAGGGGCACGATGGCCATTCAGAGAGAATGAAACATTTTACAACCTCTATGTTGCCCTGATCTCATGATCTAATAATAGTCCAGACAAAATTAGTTCCTGCTATAATGTGTTTGAATGTTTGGGGGGAGGTGGGTGGGGAGGATGGATTGCAAGGAGTCAGAGAGGGGGATGAAAATTATATCAGGTGGCTCTGCTGAAGATCAAAGGGAATTGTTAGCTGGATGTGCTATATAAGACAATAACCTTCTGCTGAAAGTGAGGAGGTCAAAGACGGGTTCTTCATAACTATCTTGCACATGTATATGTGTGCACATAGAGCTTCTCCTCAGGATGTAGCTGCTGATTAAATGAAAAGAGGTTGGTCCCTGCAAAAAAGCTGTTTTTTGGCAGTGCAGGACCAGACAGCCTGATTCCTCAATACCTAACAGAGAGTCATCAACCAGAATTTAGCTAACCTTGGGCTGGGAATAGCTGCAAAGTGTAGTTGTTCCCATCTCGCTACCCTGCTTCAGAAAATGAGCATCATTTCCTTCTTTGCAAGGTTCTTTGCAAGTCTGTCTCAGCAACAGAAGGAGGGGAAGATGGATTTCCAACCACTCCTCTTGCCCCATCAAAGAAACAAGGACAGCGGCTAATCTACTCAGAAGGAAGGGCACCAAAATGTAGCTCTTTCCTGTTCTATCAGGATCCTATCCTGTTCTTTAAAATGTTGTTCAGATTTCAAGGAAGATAGGAAGGGGGAAAAAAAGCTTTTTGAACAGGACCTTGAAAGCCTCAGAATGCCTAGTTCCCTTTGGGGAAGTCAGTCAGGTTTTATTCTTTAACTCACAGGATACAAACACTTGACTCTTGTGGTCCATCAGCTGCAGACAATGCTCACTGCACCTCCATAGAGCAAGAGGGGAGCACAGAAGCTAACCTGATGGATAGGGAGACTGGTCCATGGATGAACTCCACAAAAATATGGCTTATCCTCTATCTACATTTCTTCCCACCATTTTAGATGACGGGCACAGGCCTCCCACAGTGGGACTTTATTAGTTTGACTTTATGTACCCTCAAACCTGACTTTTTCCCCTGGATGAAGCCTATAACATGGCAATATTTTTGAGTCCTCCAGTGCATTTTTATTCCATCCAACTCAAGAACCTTTAGAAAGACTAGCTGGTCTTTGAACATTATGGCTCATGTCAACTTCATACTGGAAAGGCCATTTCCTAAAGACAGAGCATATCAGAAACTGTAACATTTTTTTTTTCCCCCAAAGCAACTCTAGAACTCAGCTCAGCCGTATGAGAAGTGCTTAGCAAATTGGATACATTTTAAGAGTCGACATATATTTCATTTTATAATGTGGATGTCTTTTGGAGTTCAACTCAGAAGAGAAGCAACAAGACCTGCTTTTTTCTTTTTTTTTTTTAATATATTTTTTCCCTAAATTCTTTATGATGTATTTAGAGTTTTTTCCTACTATCAAGTGTGCATTTGTAACTCTCAGATAGATATCATCCCACATGTTTCATGAAACTAAAAGCTAGATTTAACTTAAATATTGCAAAGTTGAGTTCATCACTATAAATGTTGAAAGAAAAAAATCCATATTCATTCTATTCTTGTCAGTTATGCAGTTTGTTTTCAGTTTCTACTGGTCTACTATCTAATATAATTTAAAAGTAATATAAAAATGATTTTTCTGTGTGTATGTGTGCCAACCTTCACAGGCATTTTTTTAGTTTTAGGAGAGAAATGATAATAACGTAGCCACAAACCCTCCCTGAGAAGTTCCCACCAGAAATTTCATGTGTAGATGAATAATAATTGCCAAACAAGCTGTGATCATTATTTATTTATTTATTTATTTACTTTACCGAACCGCTGTAAAATCAAAGGAACAAGTCAAACACAAGAAGTATCTGCTGTGGATCTAATGAGCTTACTGGTACTGCATGTATTCTGCTCAAGACCTCTTAGAGTTACTGCAAATGTATTTTCCCACTGCATTTTCTAAATTGTAGATCTAAATTCTCCTCTTTCTAACTTTTCTGTCCTTCTCAATTCCGTACATTTAGGATTCATCATACACAAAATTGTGTGGTTCATTACACCTTTCTCCTATTCACACATCAATTTCCCATGGGAAATTTCCCCTAGCATTCTACCACCCTTGAACAAACATATATCTTCAAGACTAGAGAAGTTAAGATACCACATCTACTTCAGAAGTACAGGTGAGATGAGACATAAGCCATTTCATAAAATAAGCCAAATCCGGATGAAATTATTTTAATTTTCTGAAGAAAAATTCTGCAGGAGGAAAAAAGAAAGCCAACATAAATCTAAATTTTAAAGAGATATCCATTCTATGCATACAGAACACAGACCAAAGAAGAGTTGTTACTTGTGCTTCTTCAAGCTCAATCACACCCCTTTATGGAGTTTTCTTCTTGAGTCAATGGTCCATATATAAGACCTGCTGCAAA
The DNA here is from genome assembly GCF_038088225.1 of Cyrtonyx montezumae. Classification (NCBI taxonomy): domain Eukaryota; kingdom Metazoa; phylum Chordata; class Aves; order Galliformes; family Odontophoridae; genus Cyrtonyx; species Cyrtonyx montezumae. The sequence goes on from NW_027071992.1 coordinate 17,404,426, forward strand.
AGGGATTTAGGCACCAAACAGAAGATCCTGGAAAAGTTTAACACCATCTTTCTTTCTGATGTGTTTCAACAACTTAGCCCTAAGTGGCTGCTGCTTTACTAGAAGCAGGGATGGAAGGTAGCTTGTCTGATTTTCTACAACAGTTTTCTAGTTTGGCTTTTTAATTGTGTATGTGCAGGGAAAAACTTAACAAATTTTGGCAGGGAAAAAACGCCCCTTCAGAAACAAGATTCTGCTGATTTTATTTTCTGGAGCAGATGATGATCTTTGTTTATAAGGAAAATTAGGCCAAATCCAGCATTTTCACAGATGGAGGAGTCTGAATTATTTATCAGAGGTTCGTGATTTTTCTCTTCTCTCTCTTTTTTTTTTCTCTCTCTCTTTTTTTTTTTCTTCTTCCCTAACTTGTAAATAATCAAATACAAAAATGATTTTTATTTGATGACTGGGTTCAACTCCACACCGGCAAAGCTAAGATAGTTTCTCTCCATTTTACTCCCTCCTTCTCTTCTGTTAGCGATATTCCACTAGTATAAATAATTAAACATCCATTGGGCCAAGAAACAAGGAGGAGAGAGAAGGAAAGACTGACTTCTTGATGTTCCAGTTGAACAGGAAAAAAAAGTTTCATACAATAAGAAACAGATGAAATGACATAACTAGTTCCAGCTGTTTCCTTTAAGGAAACAAGAAACACTGGAGGAGTGAGTGATGAGATAATACATTCCCATGGAAACTTTCCTCTTAATATCTAATCAGTAAAAGGTTGGTTTAAGTCCTGAATTTTGAAGCATTACCTTACTGACTTAAAATGTTTCCTTCTGTTATTCACTAGTTCCTCCAAGCACTTTCTCCTATTTTCTGTGTTTGAAAGCCTGTAAAAATTATTCTCATGGGCACCAATCACATGACATTGAGTTCCATTGGATTTGAATTCAGAAAGACATAAATATCCCTGGAATGAGAATAGGGAATGTTTTTTTGCAAGTTCCAAAGTGAATTATAAGACGTGATATTTTGTTGATTCATTGTTTTTTAATCTGTACTGTCTCAGTGCCACAGAATTTGCAGACTAAACCTGAGATTTCAGAGAGATGCAGTAGAGTAAATAAAGGGAAAATGGAGATGTGAGATGGGGTATATTCAGATTTATCACAAGTAAAGCTGAACAAAACCCAATGGGAAATTCCAATCTTTATCAGCTTGATCTATTAATAGAAATATCAGTCTGGAGGTTTCCAGACTCTGTTCTAAGATTCATGTTAAGCACTTAAGATTTCTCTACCAAAAAAAATAAACCAAACAATCCACCCTCCATCCTCATACTACAGTTCTAACATAATGATCAAGCCCTAATCCCATTAGCAAAGATCCATTTCAAAAAGCAGTAGAGGTATTTGGAGGTAGATGATAAAATTTACTGCATCTGAAATATCTTATTTTACTCACAAACTCACTATGTGAAGAAAATGGATTGCATTATCTAAAAGTCTACAGTTTGGGGAAATTGTGCTATTTCAGCTCAGTGATGCCTCGTTGGCACTTGAAAAGAAGTGTAAGACTTTCAGCAGGTTGAGGAAAGGATAGATCCTTTATCTGTACCGCAAGAGCGTGACGTGATAGTGCTCATGCATACACATAAGTCCAGACTTTGACAGCACCTCCTGTGAAACTCTCAGGAACTTATTTTTAGCATGAAGCACCAGTAATAAAGGGACAGTTGTGAGAGATCATTACCTGAAATTTAGCAAAGACTTGGCACAACAACCAAAAATATAAAAAACACACCCTACATCTGATTTGTCTGTTCAAAGTCCTGCTGATGCACTCCTGTCAAAGCAGCTGAAACTAAATTGGTTTTCCCTTTGATGGCCATTAAACCTAGGTTATGCTCCACTGATCAGCTGATCTAATGGAGAGGTCAATTTTCATGAGATGTGGTGGATAGGAGAACTAAAGAGATGGGTCATTTTTCATCCAAGTATCTGACTTTGGCGTTAAAAGTAATCGTCTTGCAAGAAGAGTGAGATAAATACAGAAAAGTGTAATGAATGTTCTAACCTCTTTCCCTGTAAACTTCAACTCTATCACACTATTATGCTTTCCTTAATCTCAAGGAAATAACCTTAGAAGAAATGAGGGTGATGTCTGGACTAATCTCAATCACAGTACCACAAATAATACTCTTGCCTGTAATTTATCAAACATCCTGTTCACACTCCGGAAACATTTTCCCATGCTCATCTACTTGCCAAGCTCTGCTTCTCTGTAGAACATGTAAGGGATTGCTCAACTAAAGCTGGGGAAAGCAGGCATCCCTGCAGTAGCACTTTGTTTCTCCACTCAAAAAAGTTTAAATAGAGAGCTGAAAAGAATAGAAGTGCCAGCAAGTGAAAGCATCTGTCAGTGAGAAGCATGTATACTGAGAGTGTAAGAGTGTCTTACAAAATGCTGAACAATCACAAACGTCCTTGCAGCAAAGAGGGAAGAAGTATTTCCCAGGTATGCACAGCAAGGGATCTTGTCCCTCCTCAGAACTGTGAGCTCTGTCACCTAGGGATTATGTACAAGTGTCAAAATCTGCTATAGAACAATGAGTGTAGATATCTAAACGAATTTGAGAATGTACTTAGTGGAGAACTATTTGAGGTGAAGTTGCATAAAGCTCTTTTTTAAAGAGAAATTTCAATCTAGGGTACTTCACTAAAAAAAAAAAGATGTAATTTTTTGATATACAAATAAGAAACAATCTCAAGTTATACTCACTTAACTGAAATAGAGCAGTTAAAGAAAAAAAAAGTTCATAGAGCTTTAACTACCCAAATTACCCAAATGCATTAAAACCATATTTGATAATTAAATCAGTTCATATTTTTTAATTTAGGACAAGTTATTTGCACATATTTTCAATTTAATCATTTTCTTAATTTCAGAACTTTAGATTCAACTTAATGTAATGTTCGTTTCCATATTGTATTTTGCCAAGGATATCAAGTCAGAAACAATCAAGCAGAACTCCTCTGCAAACATTTCTGGTCTAGCTGACTATATCTACAAAAGTAAAACTTTATGAGATTTATTATTTGAATGAAATGTGGATGATAAACTAGTATAAAACTCAGTATGTAGCTAAGAGGCTCTTATAGCATAACATCTAACTGTCACCACTCAGTAACTGCAATTATAAATTACTGTAACTTCTACCATCAACAATGTGAGATTAAATACAAGGGCTGCTCCAAAAGTTATGCTTCCCATTTTATGCTTTTCCACAAAGTCAGCAGTGGATGTTGGTGGCACAGCAGTGGAGGTTGAACCTTTCCACCAACGTTTCATTACATTTTATTGCCATTGTGACAGATGGTGGCAGAGGGGAAGTCTGACAAAAGGCCATCTCATGTTGAAGCACGTACGATGCAAAGGTGTGACACTGAGCTTCTTTATGTGGAAAAAATGGCACCCACTGACGTTCACTGATACTTGCTGAACGTTTATGGAGACCAAACAGTGGATGTTATATGTGTGCGATATGAAAGGTGGTTGTGGTATGTTTCAGCAGTGGCAGCAGTGATGTGAAAGAAAAGTAATGCACTGGTTGCTCATGAAGATTTTTATGAGCAGGGCATACAGTCTTATCTCATTCATTGCTGACAAACATGCAAAGCTAATGGTCATGACAAATAGTGTTTTGTAGCTGAGAATTTGCAGTGCCAAACAGTGTTATCGTAGTCTTTGTATCTGTTGTGGTTTCCATGGTAATAAATTGGAGGCATTATTTTCAGGGCAACCTACATACTCGGGAAAAGTACTGACTAGATAATCCCAAAGTAAACAATCTCTTTCCTACTTCGCTAACAATCTAGGTATCAAAATACGTGGATAAAACAGACTGATTTGGTGGCCTGGAAAGTCCAGGACAATGAAGGAAAAGGAATTTCCCAGACAGTACCAAGTCACAGAATATCAATTAAGTATCAATGGACTACAGAAGAAACCTAATGCTGTATATCATGTACTTGACAAGATTCTAAATGACAATGGACTTTGTCTGCATATGGATAAGTTCATCAGGAACTATGATTTTCAAGACAAATCTAATACGTTGGAAAGAATGTAGGAACAAAGGATTGTTCTGTATGCATCAACTTCCTGCAGCCAGCATAACCTGCTGCCTCAAGCTCGAACACAGAGCAGCATGTGAACTGCAAATACAGAGATATCATAAACCCTATCAAAAATCTACTCTACTCACTCTGCTGGGGAAAGTATGATAAAGAAAATTAGCTACAGATGGCATAATAGCCCAACTGGCTAGAATGCTATTAGAAAGTGTTCACATACAACAATGAGGAGATAAGAAAACTAGACAAAATGAAAAATAAAAAAAGTAATAATTATGAAGGGTAAAAGTATGCTTTAGGAGGTACATGTAAGATAAGTAAGATAGCTTGGAACAGGTGATACCAAAATAATTATGCTTGTAGAGGTCAGACTCCACGCTGACTGAGTCTGAGCATCTGAGGGATGTTCCTACTCCTGCCTGCCGCTCGGACAACACAGGGAAAATGCAGCTGCCACCACTGGTCCTGTGCAGCTCTGCTTTCCAGCAAAGCATGGAATCGGCTTTTCGATTTGAAAGCCGTATTGCAAAGGCCCTGAAATTTGTATCTGCAATTTTAATTGACTGAGAGACCCTTAAAAGAAGAAGGCTAAGCACAGCCTGCAGGTACACAATGCCTGACAGCTAGTACTAACAAGGACACACTTAGCTTGCCTGATGAGACAAACAAGCTCAGAATTGATAACTACTTCATGAATGAGCTGTAACATGTTGTTTTAAAAAGATGCTGTCAGAAGAAAGATACAAACAAAACAACACATGTTATTGAAGGGCAGTTGCTATTATCTGGGCTATTAGCAAATGGAAGGAACTATTAAAGCAGAAACAATGTTAGAAATCTAATTCACTTTTCAGCATTAGCACTATTTACTGCTTTACTCTTCTCTTAAGTTGGAACAGAGAAAATGGACTGATCAATTTTCTGTCCTATTCGAAGTACAATTTCTTAGCAGTACCTGAAACAACATATTTGTGGACTGTATAGTAAGAGTTCACAAACTGAACAGACAGTCTCATCGGAGAAAAATGATAATAATGGATGACAGAACAAAAGTTTTTGAGGAATGTTGGCAATGTTCTGCTCAAATAATTCCATAATTTCTGGGGATAATTTTAATTTACCTGCATCTCATAGGTTACTTCGTATCTTCCAGCTCCATTTAGGGTGCCAAAAAATTATCAGGACTCTGGTGTGTTTAACTCTACTCCCTGACAAAAACATATTCTCTCTCATTCACTGAACTATAGGTTGACAAGATCTGTAATGAATTTCTGAAATCAAATGCTACATTTCTCCGTAATTTTTCCTTTTCGTGACCTGCTCAGGGCATTTAAAGTGTCTGTGGTACAGACAGATCCCAAATTTTGAATCCTATTTTCTTAACTAAAATGTCATTGCTCATGCTTCCAGAACAACTTCAATATCTGTTGGCCCTTCGAATGAAGTGGCCTACATGAGGGAAATGAAAGAGGAGGAGGTGGCAGGGCATACAGGGCACAAAGAGGACAAAACCATAACTTTGTGTGTTTGAAATTTTACTGACTTCTGCATTTAAAGTCTGCAAATGCTTCTGCTGAACCTCAGTTTGTGTGAAATTGTGAACATTTGGAGCACAGCACTGAAAGCGTAAGCCAAAGGCAAGCAATATACCCTCAGTACTATTTCCATTTAAACTGCTTAGCCACACACTTGCAGACTTGAAACAATTCCACCGAGGTCCTCCTGCACTCAGGAAATTCTTGCTGGGTCACTGACCATCATTTAAAGGGCATATCTTGTCCCAGTGTCCAGTGTGAATTTTTCAAATTAGCCTTCACTTGCTGCCTCTGCAGTACACATGGCTGTGCTCAAAAACCCTGAGCTTTTCAGAACAGTCCTTACTCTCATTTAACAAACAATCAAAAACAACATAATAGTATATGCTTACAATATTTCACACACAGTGCAACCATGTATACAGACCCTATAAAAGTGAGACTCCAGCTTCCTTGAAGGCTCTTTATAAGGACAGTACACCTTTCTGAGATAGATACGGTGATTTAACCTCCGTGGCAGGGGCTCAGTGAAGGAATCACTGCGATACCGTGGCCTCTATTATATCCAGAAGGTCAGAAGAAATGATGCTTTCTCTCCTCAAAAGCCTCTGAGTCCTTAACTTTGAGGTAGGCATGGGAGAGCTTTTTGCAAACGTTGGTTCAGATAAACATCCTAACAGCATGAGAGTGCTGGCTTAACCCCAAAGCTATGTCAGCTGTTTCTACTGTCCAGAGACCTTTGTGTACCAGGGATGTGAAAGCCCTGCCAACATCAGAGGCATCTACTACAGAGTCCACCTTGCCATGCCTCCTTGAAACTCACCTCTGTGGTGACACTTCCAAACCACTCAACACCCGCGAGGCAGCTGGTGTGCTATCACTGCAACTTCCCGACAAAATCATAATCCTCTCTCTATTACCTTTCTCTCCCTCCATCTGTTTACTGTGGCCTCTCTCGGGCGTTCACATCTCTGATCAACTTGGGTCAAGGACCATGTTTTCACTTTGCATGTGGTAAGCATTAAGTGCTCCAGAGGTCTTTTTTTTTTTATTTTATTTTTTTTCCCACACAGGCACTCTTGTGGCAGTGCATATTATAATAAATCATTAGCAGTCTTTAGGACTGGAGCAACTTTCATGTAGGGCTGGCCCCACATCAGCTTCACTCCTTCAGGTTATCTCCTCACCTGCTGCTTTGAGCACACTACTGATGCTGCACTCACGTGCAGTTTCATGGGAAGCTCTCAGCCAGAAAAAAGACACCTATGTCACAGACAGGCAGGGAACCCTCCCTGCACCTGTACCGTGCTGGACCCTGCTTGCATCAGCTCAGCATGGTCACTGGGAACCAAAGGTCCATGCCAAGAGCAAGTGAAGAAATACATCAGGTAATTGACATGGATTAAAAAATAAATTTACACGCACTTCCCCTCACAGAAAACAAAAGCAATAAAGCCCACTACTTTCTTATTTCCCTGTGAGATAACTGCTAACCTGCAGCACCAGCTTATGTCTCATTTTTCTTCTTACTTTAATTAAAAACAACCACCCCCCCCTTTTTTTTTTTTATTTGGGAGGGGGGAGGGGCAGGAGCTCGGGATGGGCATCAACCTTGATTTAAAGCACATAACCAAAGAATTAAAAATAGTTGGGAAATTACCTTGGGGTGATCATTTTATCCTGTTTCAGTGCAGTTAAATCTCCATTTTCTCCGGAGAAATAAATTAAATAAGATAGAATTCTTCTGTTTGCTTTAAAAAGATCAAGTACCGGCTTGAATCAGATACTGCCTTCCCCCAAAGTGCTGTAATGGAGATCATCTCCCTCACTGCTCATCTGGCCAGCTCTGTTTGCCCATTGCAGAACAGACAACACCATTCTCCACTTCCTCACTTGCCTACTTTGACCCCAACCTCTGCAGAGCAGAACTCATCTCCTGCATACTCACACGGTACCCAACTCAGCAGATCTACCTCCATGAAGCGTTTTGTGTTCCCACATCTTTGCTGCTCTCCCATTCAGGGATTTATTGCTTCTAGATCCAAAACATATTCCTGTGTTTTTTGTTTTGTTTTGTTTTTGTTGTTTTTGTGGAATTGTAAGAATCCGAGGCAATGTGCTGAGGATACCAGGACCTAGTCTGAGCCTCTAGGCACTTGCTGCTGTGCGGATCCCAAGGACTTGGGCTTTTCGGGATGGAATTTGAGCACATGTTTAGTGATACATTTGTTTAAGTGTTTTCTGAAATAGGAAAGATCCCTTACTAGTGCTGTAATTTACAAACAGGACCAATACCGCCTGTGTAACTTTGATTTTCTTTTTTCTCCTAAACCTTTTATTTTACTGCCTCTGTGCTTAAAAAGAAAGGCCTACAAAGCAACCTTTAAAATATACCGAGTCCAACTTCTGCAGTTCCCAGCCTCAATTTCATGATTGCTAAACCAGCCGGATGACTTCACATTCCCGGACAGCAATCTTGCCTTCTGAGCCTGGGGTTCAAACAAGCTGCCTGGCAAACAGAGCAGCAGCCCAGGTTTTGTGGCAGAGCTGCCAGCAAGTTGTTCGGCAGCATGCTTAAATCAGCCACCAACCAGCTGGCCCAGACACTGAGAGTGCAATGGGCTGCCGAAACTCTTCTATCGAGTGGGTATAAAATTGAATCGCATCCACTTGAGGGTAGGAACACTGCAGGGTCTTTTTTGCAAGCATGCCCCAGTGATCGGGGACAAATTCTTTCCTTTCAGTCTATCCCCCTGGTTTCTATGCACTGGGTTATGTCTGTATAAATATTCTAGGGACTTGGGACTTGGGGGCTGAGGTAAGGAGGAAAAAGCCAAAGAAAATACATTTTAACTAGCAAGGACTGTCTCTTCTCTTTCTGTCACCTTGTGGGCTTTTGCAATAGAAGAGATATTTTATTTGTATTTAATAAAGCCCAGCGGTAGAGCTGCTTATGAATCAAGCCGCATCATGCATGGAGTTAGAAAAAATATATATTGGGATTTTCTAGCTCGCTAGAGTTATTAATCTGGCTCAAAGCCTGCAGTAGGATTTAATATATTAAGTGAAATTGCAGGCCTTTGCCCCTGTCTTTTCGCTAAGACAACAACATACATACGCCATATTAGATTCCATTTTTTGTACATTTCAGATAAGGAATGGATTAAATAATGAATGAGATTCCCATTAGCTTGAAATTTTGCTTATTTCATGCAACCTCCTTCCCCCTCTTTTTTTTTTTTTCTTAATCAAAATGACTCCACGATGGAATATTTTTGCATTTATTTGAGGGGATTTTTTTAAGTACTCATTAAATTTGCATTTACACATCTGACAATACTTTTTCTTTATTATTTTTTTCTTCTCTTTTTTTTTTTTTTTTTTGGTGTGTGTGTGTGTATGTGTGTGTGTGTCCCAGACATCAAACACTGCATTAAATAAAAAAAAGACAAAGAGAGTAACCCACCTACTTTTGTCTTCAGTTGTGTGGAATATTTTTCTGGTAGCACACAAAGACTGGGAGGCCTTTGGGATTCCCCTTTATTTGACATTGTCATGTAAAAGATTGTGGACTGGACATCAGATGATGGCCACTGTAATTGAGCTGAGAGGCAGAAGATATCAGTACTTCCTCCCCATGTTCTTCTACCAGACTGTATGGGACTGTCTCTTGTAATGAACATTCCAGTATGATCACCAATTACCTCACAACAGTCCTCAACTACCAGCTTTCCACCAACGCTGCTAAGTTGCCTTTGCTTGGGCAGGTGCTAGAATATTTCTGTTAAGCTTAGCAAGCACTAATGCAGAGCTGTGTAGTGAATTGATCTCAGGCTGAAAAGCAGGAATATTGGCTTCAGTTCATTTACTGACTAAATTGCAAGTTTTCCCATGCTGTTCTGAATGTTAAACCATGCCACAAAGAGTGACTGTCATTTTGTGCTAGAGTTGCCCAGGAAAAAGTCCTACCAGTCTATTGTCTTTAGAAATGTCAGCAGTAGATGACCAGCACCTGACATAATACAAAATGCAGCCAGGCAACACAGTCAAGGTCTAGCCAACCTGTTTCTAGAGTAGCAAAGTCAGTTGTGTTTAGACAAGGATTTTTACCCATTTTTACTGCACATATTGGAGGGAGAACTTTTCCCCCTTTGCACTGAGCCTTTTCTTAAATAGCAAGACAGGGTGGAAAGCAATCTGTCCGCACTGCCTAGAAACACCGAATGCAGGAATCAGCTTGCCCTTTCACACTATCGAAATGCTACATAAATATTTATCATCGTTATCTTACCCTTAACAAAGTTCTCCTGACATTCAGCTGAAAATTTTCTTTGCTTAATTTCCTTCTACAACTTCTAGTAAATCTCCCTTTGTACCATCATAAGCAGTTCATCTCCTGCCTTGGAATTTACACCCTTGCAAATATATGGAGATAAATATCACCTTGCCTTCCTCCCCCTCTCCTCAGTCATCTCTTAGCCAAGCTATACATATTTGGTTCTTTTAATCTCTCCTCGTAAGTCAGCTCTCCACAGGCCCTTCATCATTTTTGTGGCTCTTGTCTGAACTCCCTCCAATTTGCCGACATCTTACTGATGAGAAGGTGCCAACATGGAAAAATGGGACGAGCTGCTTTCTGCTGTATGTATCACAAACTTGCTACTGGCACCACACAAGGGTCCCTTCATAACCCATGGGGCAGGTATCCTGGAGGCTCATTTTTCCTTCATGATTTTCAGCTGACAAGAAAAGGCTCTCAAAATTCATCTAAAAATAAAGATATCCTGGTCTCATCCAGTCACAGTTTGTTTCTTCCCATTCTTATAATTCTTCCTGTTTTCTGACTTACCATACTGTTTTCCACATTTTTAATCAAAAGATAAAAACAGTGATCCTACAAAACAAAACAGTTTAACTTCCAATTAAAATAAATAAATAAATAAATAAAAAGGATGATTTACTGTCAGGAATAGGAGCTAGTGAGAATGCTGTCTTACAAAACAAGACCTGGGCTCTGTTCCCTCCTTCTCCCCTTAAATTCTCCTTCGGTCTGAGAATGTGCAACTCAGTGACAAAGGAAAAGGCCCTAAGTGGCTACGTTTCTTTGCTTGCAGTGAGCTGGAGGCTTGGTTCACTAGAGCAGATAAAGCACTGAGATCCTCAGCCGGGCGTGCAAATCCTTTCTTAGCTATTGGGATACACCAGCTTCTCTCCGGCTGCTTAAAGAACAAATGCAGTCAGCACGGTAATGACGCACCGCCTGATATATAATTGTATATTTTTACAATTGCAGTGCCCTCAGAATCTCCCTGTTGAATTGGAAATAAGCATTCTGTGCTGGGTGCTGTAACAGGCAAGGCTGCCACCCCACAGGAATTCAAGCTCCACCGCAAGTTCAGTGCCATGAAAGATGTGCAAAAGGACAGACTTGGTTTGCCTAAAAAGGAGTGATCTCAGAGATGTGGTGGCTGAGTACAGTTACTGAACTTTTATTTACAGCAGTATGTGAGCTTCTTAATTGTGTATGAAATAGAACACCAAAGGACTCCTCCCCTCCATCCTGTATTTGCAGCAGGAAGATTTGGTTTACAAATCTATCCTGTAACAGATACTTTGCAATTTTTCCTCCAAATGATATACTGGTTATTTACAAACACAATTAAATGTGGAGAGGAGGGACTATAAATTGCAGGGAGTCAGGAGAAAGGCCTACCAGCCAGGTCCAAATTTAAAAGCTGGATTCGCTGAGTATAAGACATGGCACTTCAGTGCAGGGCTTCACACAGGTGCTCTGCAGAGACAGACATACACACAGAGTAAAAAGCAAAGAAAGCTGGGGAAAGTATGGACACTTGGGTTTTTTCCTACATCTGTTATCATGTGATATTATTCAGCCACTTTTTTGGGGGGCTCACCTCTTTTGTCCCTAAGAAGCTTCCACTAAGATCTTCCCTTGATAGCAAATTCAGGTAGTAAGTCACAAATATTAGAAAGGATCAGCAAAAGGAAAATGAATGTGTTTCCTTTTATATTTTTTTCTCTTAGGCCCAAATGGGAGCCTCACTCACCAGAGCTCTGGTACACTGAGGAGCACAGACCAGAGAACAAGGAGAGGGTTTATTTCTGAAGCTGAGTTAACTTAGTGACAGACGAGCCCCTTTCAGTGTGTTTCTGCCCTCACCCAGACTAAGCATCACTGTGTTCACACCTGCAGTTCTCAGTGATGTCCTCCCTTGCTGCAGTCCCCAGATCTCTCATTCAGGAACTTTTGATCCACAGACCACAGGGGGCTGTGCACCATGTTATCTCCTAACAAGCACTGCCTGGACCTCATTGGAAATAAAGTCCACGGCAGCTGAGTTAACACCTCTTTGCTACAGGCAGGCTGTGGGTCCAGGCAAGGAGTTCCCAAGGTGGCAGCTGCTGTAGCTGATGCCAGCTCTTAACTGCTCAGCATCAGCAGTTTGATAACCCAAATCTTCTGATGGATCCAGTCATAGACTGCAGGGTACTAATTATCCATCAATTAGACATGTCTGGCCCTGACTTGCAGCAGAACAGACACTCTTTCAAGATCCCTTCCAACTTGTTTGCTGCATTAGGATTTTCTCAATAATGATTATCTGTGATACAAAGCTGATATATAGAGTAAGGAAGGATGGACAGACAGAAATAATTAATTTTAATGTGAGAAGTGGGGAAAAGATCAATAAGCATCAAGGGAAGGTGGGGCGAAACACTTTCCTCTTCTGAATTTGTTGCAAACAGCTTCTTTGTGTTTCCTCCTTCTTTTCTCACAGAAAAGGGACCCTTCTGTAAAACTCAAAGGCAGCAGAACCCTTTTGTAAAAAATCAGGAAACGAGTGATAAATATGGCTCAAAAGCAAAGGAGCTGAGCTGGCAACTGCTAGCAGATTGTTCAAAACTTGCTATTCACCCAAAAGATAAGGATGGGAGGAGGGTGGGAGTAGGTGAAGGGGGAAACTGCTCAAATGAAGACAGATAAAATTGGCTGGCGTCTGCTTTCAATTTTTGTTCGTGATTAGCTTCTGGTTTGAGCTCCAGAGTCCCATGCTATTTGTAAAAATGTTGTCAAAATCCCTTTTGCCCCAGCATCAGAGTCATGCTGAAAGGTCCTGCTAATGGTGGATCAGCTGCATTTGGATCGAAGGCTGAGACAATGAAAGCTGTGGCTCCTCTGCATTACTCTGGTAAGCCTTGTCTGTGCCTGGACCCCCTCTGCACATCCTCAGCCATGGGCTGTCCTCTTCCCCACCACCCTTAAGGATGGCTGTGGACGAATAGCTTTCCTAAAGTCTGATCAAGCATCCTGGAGCAAAGCAGTTATTCAGATTCCAGAACATTAATAGGGGAAATAAGCTGTCCCACACCCACCTGCAAAACTGACTTTTTGAGTTTCACAAAAAATATGTCAATAGGCTGGGTTGAAACTACAGACAGAGTAAGTCAGTGAAACACTTATGTCACTGCTGCAATAACTAGACTGTTATATACAAGGAACATTTGGCCCCTTGGATCTATTCACTGCAGTCTTCTCAATTTTCTCTTAACCTGCCTCACTTTTGTTTTAAACACACCTTTGCAGTTCCTACAGGAACCCTGATCACTAGCTCCCATATGGAAAGTTGTCCTGCTTTTGTGAAGTGTGAAAGCAGCTTCTTTCCCTGCATGCTTTTCTTATTATTTGAAACTTAGCTCCTGGGAGTATGCACATCTTTTTAGATCAGACCCAAAGGAAAGCATGACACCAGGAGGAAAATTTTTGCAGGCTTCAAAGTACACTGTGACATTACTTTTAATATCTTCAAAAGGGGTACTGGCTTCCCCCTTGCGTTCAAGGTTCTAATGTCCGTTTATAAAGATCATCATAAATCTGATACAATTATCAGTTTCTCATCCCATAGCAGATTTGTCAATCTGTCCATGGCTTCTTCTCAAAGAATACCAGTTCAAGCTTGACTCTTTTCTTTAGCAAAACTCAAAATACCCAACAAAAGATGACAAAATTATGAAAACAGTAGTGCTATGCCCAACTGATGATTCCCACTCAGCACCTATTTCAGACAGTCATTTCAGTCAGACTTTTGTAGATAGAGGTACAAAAAGAGTGCAAGTCAATTCTTCAGTTCGAAGACTCTTATCTTCTGGATATTAGCAGTTATGGAAATTTCTCAGAAATAGGTTATGTGAGCAATCGTATCATAAGCTCCTTCTCTAGGAATTTGCCTAGTAAGAAATTTCCTAGTATTTTAATTTATTTTTTAAGCCTTCCATTCCAGGAACACTCTTTCATCTTCCCAGTATCCTGCAATAACTAGTTCTACATTTTGATTCTTTGTCTGAGAAAGACTCCTTTTCAATGGAACAACTTTCCCCTGATACTAAATCTTGAAATACATACCTCCAAACTATCCAAGTTGCCATTTTGCTGAAATCTAGTTAACTTTTCCTCCATTTGGACGGAAGCATTTCCAGGGCTATTTGCACATATTCTGGATCTTTCAACAGAATTTTTCAGGAATTTGACTTTTTTTGTTTGTTTGTTTTTGATAGGTTGATAGGTTGACACATACTCTGTACACTGCAAAAACTTTAGAAATAGAACTTGCTTGCTCAAAGTATAAAGCTGAACTAGTGAAGCTTAGCTTGCTACAGGTTTGTATCTCAGTCCTCCATTGATTACCCATTTCAGTGACCCAGTTTCTACCATTTGCCATTTCTGTATGCAAAAGACTGCAAGCTCCATGGCTGATGCAGGGCGAAGTGCATGCCAGTTGAGTTGGCCAGCATACGGGCACAGAACAGACAGCTGCTACCATGGCTGAACCCTCTACACCTCCTCCTCAGCAGGGAAACTCATTTGTATATCCTTTACCAATTTTTGTACAACTAGTAGAACTATAATTATAATCAAAACTTATACATTTTCAAATGTGATTGAAACCAATCAAATTCATGGGAAGTGTAGATGGAGACGGGGGTGGAGCAGAAGCAGCTGAACAAACAGACGTGGGTGTGCAACTGAAAAGCTGTTTTCTCTAGAAACAAGACCAAAAAGCACTACTCACATCCAAGCAAAATAAGTTTGCCTTACTCCATCCTTCCCAGTAGAGCACTTCCACTGGGCCCAGTCTTTGTATTCACTTAACGCATCCTCCCATGTATCACAGGCTGCTGTATTTGGGCAAGCAAGAGCGAAACGCAGCACCACTGTCGCACATTGCCTTGCTGAGGAGTCGGTCATTCCTCCCCTTTGTGTATCTGCTGTCCCAGTATCTCCTCTCTCTACACCCACTGATGTTTGCTATTGAATGGAAGTGTGAAGATGAAACTTCAACAATAGCACATCTCCGTGTCATGAAGGTCTGTATAGCATGAATAGGGATGGATGCATCCCTTGTCAACATTTCTAGCCACAGAGGATTATGTAGCTATGTATTCCCAATTTTAACTGAGTGGATCAGTCAGGATGGGAAAGAGGTATGAAGGATTTAGTCCTGTTTGCCAAAAAGAAACATAAAAACTACTCTAACCAGAAAAAGACATACTTAGAAATAATAGTGATTAAAAAAAAAAGAGAGAAGGAAAGTAAAGACATTTTTCCTCCAGAGTGTGTGCGTGGGGGGGATCTTTTCCACTGTTACTGCCAATGTTTACATTGAAAAGATTGAAAGAAAAAAGAATCACCATCAGGAATGAAGAATTCAAGTTAAGGAATTGAGTGATCTCAGCTCCTGGCATGCCCAATGACAGTATCAGATAACTTGTCCCACCCTAAGACTCTGCTATTATCAAACACTTCTTTAGGGACTGTATAGGAAAGCCAGAACTGTATTTGACTGTGGTGGCAGCAATGAATCAGGAGCATTCTTTTCTCCTGGCCCTTAGTTTACTATAGTAAGGAAAGTAGCATTATTCCAGCAGGGATTCTGTCTGTTCCCCCAGACCTCCTTTCCTCATTTCCTGCTACAGGTTAAAAGCAGCAACTTGCATCTATACAAGCCTCTCTCTCCCTTCCCTGCTTGCAAAATTACCACCAGAAAACCACCAGGTCCCATTTCAGATAATCTCTTTTTCTGCCCTCCTTCCTCTCACTCTTTCTTAACCCTTCTATCAGAAAGTGTAAAACAATAGCCCTTTAGGTCAAATTCTTTTGTTTAAATCTCTGAAAGATGAGACTCAAAATGGATTTTAAAAAGGTCAGAGATATAAGCTTCCAATTCTCTGTGAACATGAAAAGCCCAAATCTGCTCCAAGACTCCACTGAGCAGAAAGACAAGGGGATGGGAAAAAATTTACATGGAACTGTTGTTCCCAAGCCTGCTTTATCATTTTCCCCCTCTTCCCAACTTCCAGCCTCCTTATAGGCACCACAGCAGCTTCCCTCTGCAGCTCATGAAAATCAGTAATGAACTGGGAAATTTGTATTCGTCCTCTCCATACTGCACTCCCTATTCTCTTTTTCTGTAATGGTAATGCAAAATATGCCACTGAGGTTCCTGTCCTTAAAGACAGCTAACACTAGAAGGGGAAGGAGGGGGGAGAGCGAGGGAGAAGATAGGGGAAAAAAAAAAAGAAGCTGAGCTGAAGTCATCCAACAGGGAGCATATTTCACAGGCTTTAAAGTGTTCAGCTCACAACTGTACCTGATTACTACAAAGTACATCACTCACTTTAGAACCAAATTTACCCACACAAACTTGGTGTTCTTTCCCTGTTTATTACTGTAAGTTATTGCCCCAGGAAATGCTGACTCATGTAACTCAGCTTATGGAAAACATTCTATATGTTAAGGCAGCAAATCCTCATACCACCTCAGCTGCTGAGGATTGTGTCTCCTACTATGAGTGTCAGCCAGGACATAAAGCGAGGGATTTGGTACTCCAGGTTTCTTACTTTTTGCTTCAAATGGAGATGATTTATTTCACGTTCAGAGCAGAACTTTAAATCTGCCTTCTCCTTTGCCTACCCACGTGTCTGGAAAATGGGAACCAAGTGTCCAGTACTCTCAAATGCAAGCACTGACCCACTGATTTTTTTTCCACAAAATAAAAATATTATACATATATATATATATCTACATATAGTATATTTTTCTTAATTTTAAGACTGTAAGCTAGATATTTGTTTTTAGAAAACACAAAGTGAAAGCTTAACTTCTTTTATTATCATATAGTTCTAGCAGATGAAGCTCTTCAGAAGATCGAAATATACACAGGAAAGCATACAGAATCAGAGATGGGGAGAAAGAGAAATGACAAATCTGAAAGCCCAGCCTCAACAGAGGACTTGTCAGGTCTCATCAGTTAATGTTGTCAAAAGTGCTTTGGAAGATTCTCGGGAGAAAGGTGTGAAAAAGTGTACAATGTTTGTTATTTGCTTTCTGAAAGTTAAATATCACACTTTAAAGGGCAGAAATGCAGAAATCCAAGAGGGGTTAGGCACCAAGAGAGTATCTCTTTCAGCAAAGCCCAGACAGACTCAAAGTGGGAAGATTTACTATTTACATCCACATTACAGTTAAGCAATAGTACAAACATCACACTACAGCTTGCCCTGAACTCAGTGCTGAAGCTTCTGGTCCCAGTCCTGCATGGACCTCCTGCACATACTTAACTTGTGTTTCATTCAGTTCAAAGGGATTACTCATGCATGTAATGTTATTCATACGAATGAGTGCTCATTGGATCCAAGGGGGGAAAAAGCAACCCTTTTCAAAGATTCAGAATATTCAGTGGCCTTTATTATTAATTACCACTCTGATTTACTTTTCATTTAATATAAATCTGCATTTCTTCTTCATATTAAATAAATACACACACAGACACCAGCATCTGCCATTGTGGATTTCAGTGGGAGCAAACTCATGAAACTGTCATGACAAGGACAACTTCCAGTTTTAAAGCAAGGACGCCCTACAGATCACACCTAAGAGGGATCCTTTGAGCAGTTTTGTCACTGGGCATCTAGACCAGGTCTGGCTGAAAAGAGGATTTTTCTCTACACTCAGGTAAAGAAATGGAAGATTAAAAAACAAATGAGCAGACCTGTCCTGGATTGGATAGGATTGGATTCAGTCTGTGTAACATCAGTTTTTCATTGATAATCGATCAATTTTGGCCAAAAAGTCATTCTCTTATCCACCTTTCCTTTCAGATTTATCAATGCTAAAATTACTATTTCTGGTAGAGAAAAGGTAAGGTCTGGTTGAACATTTTTACTAACTGTTATTTTGATATAACTTACAAGAATTCTCTGCATTACAAGCAGGAAAAATCAGACTTACATTACTGCTTGCACACATGCTCACTGTTTTCCTAAACACATTTTGTTGTTCAGACACAGATCATCTACAGTCTTACATGTTAGGAATAGTGGACCATATTTTTAATGGTGTAAAGGGTACTCTCCTAAATGGATAGCTTCAAATTAGACTTTCATAACTAAGGGAAAACGCAATTTCCAGTGAAAACCTTGAGTAGTGCCACAGCTAGACAAAAGATCTTACAACTCTTTGTCAAAATCTTGAGAGGGACCAACTATAAATTACAATGAGTAGGTCTCCCCTATGGACAAGCAGTTGGGGTTACTACATCTTCCTAGAGTGCAGTACAAACATAATTCCCCACATACCCACACTTCATATGCACTTAGCTGGACAATGATGTTCTCCATAAGAGAGTTTCAATCACTGAGTTTTTGCACTTCCCCCTGTTAGAACTCCTTGCTCTCCACTGACTGCACAGGGAAACAATGGCCCTCTAACACTAGGTTATGCAAATAGTCTTCTCTTGATCCTCACTAAATCCTAAAGTCATTTGCCAGGTTTGCAGCAAGTCAGCAGAAGCCTACATCTCCCAAGGACCTCATCAGCACCTTCTCCTCTGCTTTGCACTATTCCCTTTGTTCTAGCTGATGCCCTCCAAACTGACAGATCCAACTTCCTGAGCCCTCCTGGCCCTGTGTGTCATCCCAGCTGAAAGAAACCCTGTTCAGGCTGTCCAACTTGGGCCAGCCCAAGCAAGCGGAGCTCACAGATGGTTAAATGCATTTGACATTTCACCGCAGGGCCTGCAGCAGAAATCCTTGCTTGCTGTAGCTGGAGCCCCGGATAGTAGCGAATCAAGGCTCGTGGCTCCAGTGCTGTGTGTGCACACTCTGCTGTGAGTTAATATTATTGGCTCGCCCCTCAATCATGCCTTTTCCAGCTAGCTGCTCCTGTCAAAGCACATCTCATTAGGCCTGAAGGCTCAATGAAATGGAAATTCATGTTTAAATTTAAAAACAACATATTGACCCTGGGAGCCAGTGATGTCTACATTTTTAATAACTTACTGAGAATAAAAGGAGTGTATGTGTATGGGGGAAGGGAGAGGGCTGGGCAGCAAGAGAAAGAAGGAATGTAGAAGTGTAGAGTGGATGAGTGCGTAGGGCAAACGGACAGCTAAGGACTCTGGTCCTCTCTGCTTCTAATTCCATTCTCACTTTATTTGTCTCTCTTGCTGCATAGAAAAGTGCTCACACTTTGCTTAAAGTGATTTCATAGCCTCAGAAGAAGAGCATGTCCATAATACAATATTAAAAACAGTGAGGGAAGGAGAAGAGCATAGTCTAATGCTGCTTGTATGCACTCATACGTGCATACCCATCCACACATGAACTCTGATCCTCAGAAATCCCAGGGAACTGTGTTTTATTTGTACTGAGCAGCAGTGTGCTGTGGAGCGTGAGTAAACACAGAGCCTTTTGGAGGAGGATGTGAAGACAACCATGCCGCATGTGACTTGCCATGTGGTAGCATCCCCAGCCTCCTGCGCCTGGCTTTGATGTCATTATTCCCAATCAGAGAGGCACGTACAGATCCCTTGCTCTTTCCACCATGCCTGATAGGTAACCCAGGGGGGAAGCAGCCACAGGCATGACTTCCCCTCTGTGATTACAGGAAGAAGGATGCTCATTCTGCTGGGGTTTTGGTGTCCTTTGCTAGAATGCAGGCAACTGGAGATGGGAAGGCAAAGGTGGTTGGTCTCATATCGTGTGATCACTGTGGACACCACGTCAGTGTTTATCAGAAACCAAGCAATCTGACAACAACATCTTGGTCAGTGTCCAACTTGGGAAATCACACACTGCACATCTTAACCCACACTGGCTGATGTGCTCTTCCTCTGTCACTAGAAAGACACAGGACTCTGTGCTGCTGTGCTTTGTGGGGAGCTCCTGATATCTTCTGCATTGCAGCATGAGGGGAAAATCAAGGCCATTCCTAATTTATTGGGGAACATAGAAATTACCAAAAAGACTTGAGATATTCAGATGAAATTGCTACAGATGATTGAAGTGTGCCTGTATCTAACAAATGAGAGCTGCTATCAGCTTATTTTTTTATCCTGTACTACTTCCACTTTCTCCGCACAGAATTCCTGGATTCCCGAGCAGTCCTCTCATGATGTCTCTGCTCCATATCTGGATCCTATTCAGCTGCCTGACCCAGATAGACTTGCTTATCTTCACAAATACTCATCTCCATCATATATATGACTTTTTGTCATCTTCATTGCAGATGTAAATCAAGTCTATAATATTTAGAGCATATAATTCTATAATTCTAAAACTCTATACCAGGAACCTGAACACAACCAGACTGAAGACTTTCTGACCTATATTCCTGTTTGGAAATGTTCACTACCATTGTAGTATCACTAAGCATTGTAGACATGACTTCTTCAGGTTTTTCTCATTTAACTTAAATTTCTCCTATGCTCTACAGCTTATCCTCCTGCTGTCCTGCTAATTATTCTCCTATCCTTTCTTCTGGACTGCTTACCATTAATTTTCAGTTCTGTGACACCTTCCCTATCATCCTTTTTGCATTCTTTAACTACTTTGATAATTTTCCCAACATTTTTCATTCTGACACTAACAGTTTTTGTTTTGTACTGTTGTCATTTTCCAGATATACTCAGAGACTTTGTTAACAGAGTTTATGGGCGGATTTCTCCCTCACCACCTTGACATTTCACACCACAGAATTTCATTCACTCACTGAACACCTTGCTCTTGGCTACAGCTTCTCTTCTAGGAAAGCATCCAAATCTTGATCTGAAAACTTCAAGCAATGAAGAATTTATCAATTTGAGGCTACAGTAAAGTTCAATTACAGTCACTGGTTAAAAACCAAAAAACAACAAACAAACAAACAAACAAACAAAACACCAAACAAACCCTAATAGACCTGTGCCTTACTTATTATTTTTGTCTGGCTTCTTTTCCTAGATGTTAGTTCCCAGCCTCACTTTCTCTGATATGGCTTGGGAGATTTTGTTGTTCACATAATCTAGGTTATGATGCTTAGGAATAGCTTCCACCTTCTGCAGGACTGTCCTACCTGCCTTACCTTCTTCTTTATGGCTACTCAATCCTCCCCCCTGTAATGTGTACCCTATCTTTTACTGATATCCTAGATCCACAAGCTCCCAATTGCTGGAACGTATATTGCATTGTTCTGGTGGAGTGAGGTTTACAAAAGGACCTATGCCAACTTTTCATACTAGTGTGCAGGGGCTGCAAATCATCTCAGATAGCAGAGACCTCATACACCCTTCACAAAAAGCCTTCACTCCAAAAGGATGCAGAATTCCTTTTGTATGTGACCCAACTTCTAAGCCTTATGTATAAGCAGTAAGAGGGGGAGAGCTCAACCTACAGGGGTCACAAGTGAATACTGTTAAGTAGCCCTCGGGCTTCTATTTTATTTATTTATTAATCCAGAGAAGGTATGTAGGAAGGGATGGAAATACACTGTTTCCCAATTTGTGTCTATTATCTATTGAAATTTGACATAATGTCTCCATAGTTCCCTTTAATATTCCACTGTATATAGAACGTGACTAGCTCCACCATCTAATGTGACAGCTTAGGAAGATTAAAAAGAAAAGCTAAACTAGCAATAGTTGGAGATGAGGAAAAGTAGCACATTTATGAATAATTTCAGCTGAATTCTAACAACATTGCATTCCCTGGACAGGACACATTTATTATCTTATTCACCATGACTACTGCAACATTAGTGATTTGTTACTGAATCAATTATTAATTCATAAGAGTGAATAAGGCTCTGTCACTTAACTCTTCAGTTGGCTGTGCCCACTATATGCTGATTGCAATTTTTAACTATTTTCTTCTCCCTTCAATCATCCTCTTCACTGCTACTCTCTCTGTATATCCGTACTGATACAAAATGGTGCTTTCCATTTCAGAAATCCATTTGACAAAGGACACTTGGTTTCCTTTTAATTGCAAATCTCTCCCTTGTGAAGTTTCTCTTTCAACGCGCTAATGTTGTGCCCATATAGCTGAGGATGCAGTCTCAGAAGCTGGTTGGGTAGGGCTTGATTTATGGAAGGGATCTGTGAAAAGATCAAGCAAATCAAGTCTCTGCACAAAAGCAGCTTTGGTACCTACTATTGAAGTGGCAGGTGCAAGACATTTAAGTGGTTTGGGATGTTTGGTCACTAGGATATAAAGTGTGTTTTACCCTCCAGTGGTGAGATACAGGAGCGTACAGTCTCCCACACTTCAGTAAGGACATCAACCAAAGCAGAAGCAGAGATACAATACCCACTACCACCCAGTCTCAGTCTTGCAGCTAATACAATTCTGTGTCAGGCTGGTTAGAGAATCAGGCAGCAAATCTGAAGAGCTGAATTGAGACTCTGTCACTGATTTACTGCAGTGAGCAGTGATGGTCAAATTCTGTCACTCAATACCTTTGAAAAACAACGCTAGAAAGAAAAAGGAACATGCTAAAATATTCACAATATCCATTTACAAGCAATTGAAATAGCAGTTATTACTTAGTCCTGTGTCAAAACACAGCCTACCTATCAATGGTCATTAGGCAGAATGTAAACCCAATCATTTTTAACAGGAACTACGTTCAATGAAATATATTGCTATCCACCTCTAAGCAATGTTTAAACCTTACATGTAGAGTGATGGAAGAATGCAAGCTACCTAGCCCCTGGCAAGGATTAGTTATCTGAATTTCTCCTATCATCTACTGGAGCGAGCTGTAAGCTGCTTATCTCTGCCTGATGCAGGTGAGATGCAGCTGTAGTTGCATGCCAGGTCTTCCACATCAGACTGTGTCAGTTCAGAGTAGGAACCAGTCCGTCCTTAGTATTGGCAATCGTGTGCTAGTGATAGAAATATAGATTGGTGTCAGTTATAGCAAGCTGCAATGTCCTGTGCTAAAGAAAGGAAGAGGTTGCAGCCTGCCAAGGGAATGTTCTTGTATCTCTCAGAAGACTCGGATCTGTCCACGCTCAACACTCAACAGCAAGATCTGCTATAGAGACAGTAAGCATTGAGGGCTCCACATCAGGATAGGTGCTGAAACTTGCTCTGCTTGACAACAAAGTGACCTTAAGTTTGTAAACCACTGGGAAGAGAAAGGGAAGTTTC
The DNA here is from genome assembly GCF_038088225.1 of Cyrtonyx montezumae. NCBI lineage: Eukaryota > Metazoa > Chordata > Aves > Galliformes > Odontophoridae > Cyrtonyx > Cyrtonyx montezumae. The sequence goes on from NW_027071992.1 coordinate 17,427,569, forward strand.
TTTCTTTACACTGTCTTCTCAGTCTCTTCCCAGAAATTTTCAGCAGAAATGAGCAAGTGTCAAGACAGAAAAAAAATATATTATTTTTAAACCTAATCCAAAAGGATTTCCCAAAGGAAAAGGTCTTTGATATGTTTGCTAGCATTTGATTTTCAGAAGAAAGAAAGAAAATAGTTTCCATATCACTCTCAGAACTATATAGCCCCTCCGTTTCGAAAACGGAGGCCTACTACTTCAGATGCCAGTATCTAACAGAGGGACACTTGCTCTCAATATCAGTTACCATTCTGACTGGCATCATTCAGATTAGAACTATCTCCAGCACTGAAGTCAACGGTCATCTTCCAATTCATGTTAATGTTATCACTAATGAAGCTTTCATGGCCAGCAACTTACGTCCTTATAAAAAAACAGTATTTGTTATACAGGTATATATTGGATGTATACCAAGGATCAATATGAAACGTTACCAACTAGGTTAGATAAGAAGGTTTGAAAGAAGAGTACTGAAATGAAAAAGTCCCAAAAAGTTTCCCCTGGGAAACTAGAGAAACAAGATCACATTTTAGGGAGGTGATTCCATATCATGCTTACCTACGGCTGGTAGCCAATGGAGTTAGGTTTTTCATTCCGATGCTATTGCCTTATAAAAAGGTTTTTAATGCCACAAAAGGACTAAAAGTCTACAACTTAAGAACAAAATCTCTCTTCTCCCAAGTTTCACTGCCCAAGCAGGGAGCACCACAAGAACTAAAGTAAATAGTAAAGTAAATGATGACAGGTCAATTAAAGGATTGAAATCATGTCCAATTTCATAATCTGAAGCATTATAAGTAACACAGAAAGGATTTGTCTACATATGCAAGAGTAAATATTTGATTTTTTCTTGACATTGTCCTTTCAAGGAAAGTCAGAGAGGGTAACAGACATTATAAACGGGACCCTGAATGTGCTGAAAATCAAATGGTTTGTGGTTCATAGGTAGACAGAATAAGAAAGGTGCTAGCAAGTCACTGAAGTTGTTGGAATAAAGGGCTGGTCATGACAGCATGACTCTCTCTCTACTGAGAGGCAGTGAAAATTGGCTGATAACTCTGCATGGCATCACTCTCATGCCCTGAACTTCTGCCTCTCGTGTCCTATGATTACACAGAGTAGTACGCTGATGATCAAAATGAGCAAACAAAAATACACGCTGTTTTGCCTTCTACACTCAGAGATATTTTGTATAGTTTGAGGAAGAGGCCAGTGGTAAAAGAAGTAATGCTCAGCCCACCAATGTTCCATTCTGGCCAAAACTGAGTGAAGATCTGGCTGCTTATTTTGTTAAATTTTCATGTTTCATCTCACACTTTATCTCCCCACACCTGCCTCAAAATTCTCCAGTACTCTAGTTCTCTCTCATTTTGTCAGGGTAAAGAGGATATGGGTCTTTAAAGTTTTTTGCAAGAGTTTTAGTCCACGTTTGGGAAACTGAAATTCAACTCTCAGTTTTCTTCAGTTCTCATTATAATTAAAGCAGCTGTGGAAGACAAGCAAGGTCTCTGCATCAGCAGAGCTGGCTTGACATGGACCTCAGGAAAACAAAGCTACTCATGGAAAATGTTTGTTTATAAAAGCCTGTAAGGACAAAAACGAAAAGAAAAAAAACTATCATTTAAGCCTGCCCATAAATCTCACTAAGATTGCAAAGTTGCAGCTTGCTTGGTATATTTTATAGACAGAGATCTTGCTGACTTGGCTGACACTAGCTAGGAGGCGGGGAAGGCAGGAAAGTTGAGATTTGGGGTGGGTAAACATACCCATCCATCAAGCGATTGGATTTGCAACTAAAGCTGTGAAAGCCACATCAGATTAACATTGTCAGGGCAGGAATGATGTGAAAATCATCCATCTTTAATGCAAGTGACAGGAGGGTGAAGGAATACACATGTGGGCCTGGGACAGCTCTGGCCCCTCTATGCATTCAGCTGGAGGTGCACAAAAAAGGCAGCTCCCGCCCTGATTCACACCAGTTCTACTGCTGGAGCTTCCCCTTAGCTCTTTTCATTTCATAAGGATTGGAAAAGGCAAGGTAGAGGATGGGGCCCCATACTTATTTCCCGTCAACCTCATATCTCCTTTGTTCCGAACAAGAAGACCAATTTGTGCTGAACTATGTGTTAAAAGGGAGAGGAGAGGAGAGGAGAGGAGAGGAGAGGAGAGGAGAGGAGAGGAGAGGAGAGGAGAGGAGAGGAGAGGAGAGGAGAGGAGAGGAGAGGAGAGGAGAGGAGAGGAGAGGAGAGGAGAGGAGAGGAGAGGAGAGGAGAGGAGAGGAGAGGAGAGGAGAGGAGAGGAGAGGAGAGGAGAGGAGAGGAGAGGAGAGGAGAGGAGAGGAGAGGAGAGGAGAGGAGAGGAGAGGAGAGGAGAGGAGAGGAGAGGAGAGGAGAGGAGAGGAGAGGAGAGGAGAGGAGAGGAGAGGAGAGGAGAGGAGGAAGGGGGGAAGGAAGGAAGGGGGGAAGGAAGGAAGGGGGGAAGGAAGGAAGGGGGGAAGGAAGGAAGGGGGGAAGGAGGAACACGGAGGCATTTTGTTCTCCGGAGTCTCTTGTCAAGGGAAAAATCTGAGACCAAGGAATTTAATTCACTTAGGACCTTTGTGTCTTAATCCACAGAGCAAGGTTTTCAATCAGCCATGGCGGGAGGGGGGGGAGGCAGCTTGGCTCTGGCTCCTGGGACAGTAGTCTGTGGGTGGAGGACAGGGAGAGAGGTGAGGAACTGAGCTGCGATCTGTCACTGAGATCCCTCCCAGCCTCAGAGAGCAGACCAAGCAGTGCTGCTTGCCAGCCTTCAGGAATGCAAAGCAGCTTTTGTGCATGGGTCACTTCAGGACGGCAACGATAATTAGAGTCCTAAAACACACTCAGCACACCAAATGAAGAGGGGAAGTGGAGACAGTGGGTGAAAAGGGTCCAGCTCCTCCTTAGGGGGCAGCTGAAGGATGCACAGGAAATAAATTAGCTTTAAAAAACGCACACGAGTAAAATCTATCAAAAGGAGAAGGCTAGAGATAAAACAGAAGAGGGATGGTGTACATTTGGACTGTGAGAGCAAAGAGATAATGCAAACTGGCCAAACTGCCCAAGTACAAAACTTGGACCACACATCAGCAGATCTTGGAGATCTATCTCCCATTCTCTGACCCTTCAGACCCAATGAGATTTTCCAAGGCTGGGATCAGGTTGGGTACAGGTATAGAAAGAGGCAGAAGTCTGATGGGCTATGGGAAGGTGAAATTACCTCCAGTCTCATGGGGAACTAGGTGTGCTTCACCCCCAGTCACCCCCAGTAACTGTCACAACTATAGCTACCAGAGCAACACTGCAACCCCTTGCTGTTTTGCAGACTTTTTTTTTTTTCTGCAGAATCCAGCTAGAGATTAAGATTCCCACAGAATTTGGCAATCAGAAGCAGGCTGATGACATGGGGCAAACTTTGTTGATGTGTGCAACACCTATATACAAACATAAGCCCATACACACGCAGACAAGCCCACCCTTACTCACCAGCAACTTTATAAAAGGTTTGCTGCTAATTTAAGGACACAGTTCAGGAAGGGCAGCTGTTGAATCACATTTCTCTATAGAGCACATAGCTCTGAAACAAAATGTTATCATGAAAATCCCTGTGGACTGAAGCTGGGAAGGAAAAACAGACTCCTGACCTGCAGTTGTTAAAAATGGCTTTTTGCAGATGAATGGTAATGTGAAGCGCTATGTTACAGAGGGTAAAAAAAAAAAAGAAATGGAAACTTAAATTGCTTGTACTTTTAGCACCTTGAAAAGCAAAACAAAAAAATCTGCACAACCCATAATCACTATTGTGAAGTAGGAGGAAAGTTAGAATAAGAAAGACTGGGACACAGACCCTGTTCTTTCTGAACTCCAAGTGCAGGGAGACAAGGGCTGCAGGCTCTGAAAAGCCACAGCAGATTGCATCAATGCTTTTGAAGCAGCTGAGCTCACAAGCCAAACACCATCAAGATTGGACAGCAGCTGGGCAGCAGGTTTGAGGATTACAGGTGTGGATGTTGGCGCACCTGTAGAAGTGCTTTCTTTGCCTTTCTCACTCAGCTGTAAAATACCAACATCTTTTTTCCTTCTCAGTGGTCTCTACCAGAAAATAGGACTTGTGTAACACCTGCAGGCAGATTCTGTTCACTTAAGTTCCTGAAGAAGTCTGTAAATGGTGAAATCTAAGTGGCACTCTCCATATAAAGAGAAATATGTACAGGAGTTACTATGATAATTAGAAATGTGATAAAATAAAATGTAAACAACCAAATGTGCAATTGCCAGGAAAGTAGAACTGCTGATGACAACAGGTGCATTGTCTCACTGACAGTTATACCAATGCTTTTTTGACATCTTGGGAAAGAGAAGTGGCTTTCAAAAAGAAATCAAGACCCCTGTGTACCTGGACAGCTAGTGAGAGTCTGATCGGAATTTACTGCTCTAGACGGAGGTGGAAATAAATGTCACTTTATGAACTCCATCGTTTACTGACTCACCAACTTTGTTTGCTTTTGGGGAGGCTGATGATGCTTTAAAACCTATTTTTCTTCACACTGTAAGGGAAATTGCACTTATTTGGCTAGCTGCACTGCCTTGATATAGTCAGTGTTACCTCCTTGTGTGGCCAAGCTCCTTAGCTATCATCTGGGTATTAAAAATGCACTGTTTCAAATGTTTTAGTTGATTCCCTTTGATGTCCTCTGCAAAGACCCTCACAGAATTCCTCCAGAAATCCCACACTTCCACTTCTTCAGAAGCTAATGGAGACAGACAGCTATCTCAAGTGAGGTTTCATCACACTTTTGGATGGGATGGACAGCACTCCAGGCATCTCTCTCATTAGACTAAAGAGCAGTCTAGATGATTAACTTAAAACAGAAAATTTTCTTACTCTTTTGTTATTAGATCTCAAGGAGATGAATCCTGCATATCTAAGTCTCCATGCCTCAATTCCCCACCAGCAGAGGTTTTGTCCCTGCTCCTACTTCAGCTCAGACACAGTAGTGAAAATATAACTCTAAATATGTATTGTCTAGAGGTTATGAAATGAAGGTAGGTAAGTGTCTGTGGTGGAAACTGTAATGTAATTCAACAAGAGCTGAAGGGAAAAATATGATGAACACTCCCCCGAACACCTTCAGTGCACGTAATTGTACCTACAGACATAAATAATGCAAAGAGTGACTTAATACTGTACCTGGACACCAACCCAGTTCCGTCTTTCATCTTCTCAATGTCTCTATGGCACTAAACACAGTGGGTCAATGATCTTGAGCTAATCTTTGTTGCTTTCACAACTTCATCTGAAAGCGTGTCACTGACCATCTGCACACAAACTGACAGGCACACACCTGGCTACTTTCCTGTTGGGCCACTAAGCACTCAGCACTTGCATGGTTCTGCCCACTCTAAGCAGCTCAGACTCTCTATGCAAGGATAAAATGTTGGGCCTTGCCTGATAGCCTCAAGATACAACCAGGAAAGTCTAGAAGTAAAAAAATGTGGTCTCTGATATAAATATTTCATTGCTGGATTTCTTGATGTCTACAGAAGATAAAGTAGCAACAAAAGTTCTAGGACTTGGATAACGTGAAAAGGTTCTATATGTCTGAAACAATAAGGTTAAGCTGAGGCTTACTTTTTCTGTGTGAAAATAAATGATGAGCCCTTCCTTATACTAAGAAAAAATGTGTAGGAACTAAATATCTCTTAAACCAATCGCTGTCAAATTTATTTCAAACACAGCAACAAATTCAGGCTATTAGACGTGAAAGGGTAGAGGGAAGAGATGAAGAGAAACAAGGAGTGAAGAAAAATGAGTCATTTATTAAGGAGCATTTCTGTATCCATGTTAAGTACCCCCAGAAGGAATCAGACAACTGTGAGATGAAAATCTTGTTGAGAAAAAGAAAAGCGGTCTCAAAGTCACTGGGAAGCCCTGTTCTTCTCGTGTAGGCTGTGGCTCCAAGAGAGATGTGGGAACAATCCTGCCAGCTCAGTGCTGAAGGATGCATCTCTTGCTCAGCTCTTCACGTCCACTTCCACTCAAGCTACCACAAAATAACCTTGTGCTCCCCGCTGTGCCACTGTGCAAGGGCTGGCAGGGGAAGGGGCTCTGGGATAATGAATGAAGCTCTATATTAGCCACAGAAGCACAGGACAGTCAAATGAAAGGGTAAAAGTATGGTCATGAAAGACAAGCAGTCACTCCGACTGTGTGCTGGAGGTAATTACTGCTATATAAATAAACCAGAGGAAAAAAAAATCTTTTAAAAATCTAATTACCATGCAGCACTGTGGATTTCAACCTTGGTCAAGTACAGGCAGACCTGATTTACGCTCCATCATAAAATCCTAAGCACGAGGCTGGGCTCTTTCTTTACAATATGAGTCAGGGAATCAAGCACAGGATGCTGCCTGATAGATGTGCCCACATCTGGGTGGGTCAGCATCTCCAGCGAGCCTAGGACTACACAGCTACACCAGCTGCACATACATTCATCACAGTTTTCCCTCTGGAAGAAATAGCAACATCTGTTTTGTAGAAAATGATACTCCTAAAGCCTCTGTTTCACTGTACCTTTAGAAACTTGATACAAAGAAAAATTATTACCTTTGGTATTTTCTTTCATTCAAGCATGTCATGAAGGCAATTCTACAGACTCTTATAATGTTGTAGGAAAAGGAAACTGAGGCAGAGGCTGAAATATCACTAATGCTTTTGGTTCCTCCTACTCAAGCAGGAGTTTAGTGATCTACGTTTCTGAAAACCAAGAAAAATAATAACCAAAAGTTAGATCTCTGTTTTCTGTGCCTTTGTTGCAAGAAAAATTTCCTCCAACAAAAACCAGCAGGTAAGTAAGATGCAGCAGCTAACTTTGAATGTCTCATTTTGAACTTGCAGAATTAAAGCACATTCAACAGCCCAGCAAAGTAAATCCTAAAGCACATTTGATTCTCCTCATGTGGAACCAAGTGCTACACTGCAGCTTCTTAACTGCAGAAACACTTCTGACAGCAATCAAGCTCAGGCTGAATTTGCAGCTCTGTTCAGAGCTGTTGATGTAAGTGGACAGGAAGCAGATTTCCCATCATAGACAAATAGGACACTTCATGTGTTTTTCCATTCCAAATTGGGAGAGAAAAATCAGAATCTATTAAGCCATTAATTTCCAATCCAGGAGAAACATACACATACATATAATCACAAATACATTAGGTCAGTGAAATTGCTTATATAAATGTAGAAATGTAAAATTGTCACCAAAAACTACAACCATATTTTTACTTAACAAATTTAATGACTCAAAATTGTTTAAAATCTGAAAGCTGAACATCTTGCTTAAAGCCATGTCAAGGCAATATGCTTTGATTGCTAAACATAAGTGCATACTTGAAAGTAGTGGGACACCTTGGGAAGAAAAATAACTTATTTTGTCATCTAGGTGTTTTCCAGCACTTCTGGAAAACAAACAGCAAAACCAGAATAACTAATAAACATCAACCAAAAGGAAAAAAGAACAATATTTCCAGACTTCAAAAATAAGAAAAAATTCCTTGTCCTTGGTAATAAAATTTATTACCTATCATCTGTTATGCTATCTTTAAAAAGTCAAAGCCCACTTGTAATAATTGCCTCTTGCTTTTATACAATACCTGGCACTCATAAAGCTTCCTTGATTAAACCTCAAAGCAGGTAAGCACCGTGATTCAGAGGAAGGAGAACTCAGAAGTAAAACAAATTGCTCCGTTTCAGAGAAATCAGTGCCAGAGCACGGAATTCCATGTCCAACCTCAACTCCTGTATAATAAACCACTCTGCACCTAAAATCTTGACTACAGACATATTAGAGCATTGTTCTCACCATTAGAATGTACATGTCACAAACTTGATGGCAGTGAAGCCTATGTGTAAAGCAGGGCGCAGCTGCTGTTCACTGAGTTGGTTGTGCACAACACCGTTAGAAAAAGACTAATAGTTACAAATTGATTGCAGACATCTTTAGACTTGAAGGTTGGTGACTCACAGAGGAATAAGCTCCTCAAAGAGGCTTCGAATAGCAGGTAAATAGCCTGATGAATTAAAATACATCTTTCCCAAGAGTCTTGAACTCTGGTAGCAGCACTGAGGGTGGGGAGGAGGTGGTGGCTGAAACCTTGTCTCATGCCATAGATGCTACAGGAGAGTGTGTGGAGCATGGAAATGACTTATCACAAATTCTACCTTTTTTTTTTCCTTTTATATGCAAATGAAGATCTTACCCCATTTTGATGAATTTCATATTGGACAAAGTGAAAACATCTGAGCTGAGGTTCTGCTAGCTGTGAAAATCTCAGCTGTAACAGATAGCACTCCTAAAGAGGCAATTCTTGAAGCTTGTTTAACAAAAACATGGCATCTTCCTCCAAATTTTACCCCATCTTCCTGTTACTCTTTCAGTCAGGGAGAATGGAAGTGGAGAGTTTAAACTGTCTACAGTTCCCTTTACTTTATATTTAAAAGTAAAAAGAACAAATAGAGTATTTCCACAAATAAAAAGATAGAGTGAGCTCTAAAAACAACTAGAGTAGCTCTTGGGAACAGCTCTTGTCTCTTGAATAAATACTTTGCAGTTTACAGCTTTCTATACAAAAAGGATATTTTCTTTCCTCTGTCTTTCTTCAAGCCATATACACACAACCTTTTGGTTGTAAAGTAACAAAGAGCTTGATAAATCTAAGAATGTGTTTCCTGTATGTGTGTCTGAGTATGTGTGATTTGGACAAATGCATGTTCAGCACATGCCAGGCAGAGCCTTTCCCTGCTCCCAAAGCTTTGGAACACATCTGCAACCCAGGGAGTGGGCAAGAAGCACAACTTGGATATTGTCAGATGAAAGAGACCACTGGAAGACAGAACTGTAGGGGCATAAGAGAAACTTAAGACCTTTCTCATCAAACTGAAGTGCCTACCTTTTCTCTTCTCTATTATCCACTCACTTTCCTCTGTCTCACTTTCCCCATCTGGCTATGGCCTCCATGATCATAGGTAGCTCTGGTACACACAGAACTAAGAGTTTACCACACAGATCTTCCTGCTTGTCAGTAGGCAATTCATTAAATATATATATTCACGTTGTCAGGAAAGGTTATTATAACAAGAAACAAAAATACAAAGAAATAATATACAAAAAACATAAATGAAAAGGCAAAGTACACAAACCTACACACATAAAAATCCCAGCAACATACATTCAAGCCTGCACAAGTTGATTGAGGCAGACAGGCAGTTGTCAGTGAAGAACAAAGCCAGTTGTCAGTGAAGAACAAAGCCCAGTAGTCACTGATGACTAAGACTCTTACTAAGACTGACCCTTGAAGAGCTTTGCTTACTCCTAAGCTGTCTGACCTCTGGCAACCTTCCCCCAAACTATCACAGCGTAAGAAGCATCAAGTAATGAAAGTTCAGAGGAAAATCTGCAGAAGTTCAAGAGTACATCAGAAATTTTGACTTCCTCTTTCAAAGAAATAGAATGCACCACACTTTTAAGTGGTCATTTAGGTTACCAAAGTGCCTGTCCAAGAGAGCAAAAGAGAAAACATTCAAGCTCCCTTTTTACTATCTAGACTAAGTGACGAGATGTTGAAGTCTTGCAGGCAAAATATCTGTATGAGCAACAGGACTTGTTCAATAGGAGACAATCCCAAGGAAGAAGGGGCAGAGTTATTATTAAGGCCAAACAAGACTATGGATTCAATACCCAGTGTAAGCTATCACTATTTTTCTGGCAAGTCATACGTCTTACCCCAGAATAGAGTTTTCCTGCTCTGAAAACAGACCTAATATTTGTATTTTTGTTTTCAACAGACAAAGTTACATGGACACTAGAATTGCTGAGAATTATGGATGAATTTCTGAAAATCTAGCCTTCATGCAGTTTCTGAAATGCTCTGAAATGCACTGAGCTCTACAAGGAAGGACTAGATTTCTTGTTTATTTTAATACAACAACAATATCTATTTTTAAATGAAGCCTCAATTTTATATAGTGTTTCTTTGAATATCTACTTTCAGTTTTGCACAGAATTAAAAACAGAAGTTCTGGACTTCAAAACAAATACATACATTCTAAATAAATGCATAATTAAAACTGTAGAAAGACACAATTAGGCAGCAATAACTTTGCTCCAAGAGCAGGAGATAAAGTGAGTCCAAATGTCAGCTGGAAATCTGACCACTGAGCCACAAGCAAAACTTGTATTTATCAATCCATGAAATGAATAAGCATATTCTTATACATATTCTGAAGTCAGCTGCAACAAGGGTCAGAACACAATGTGCACTTCTGAAATGGTGAGCTTTCCCCAGCAAAGTGTATGAAGAATGGTTAGAAACTTATTTGACTGCTCAGGCATGGAGGAAGGTATCAAGCTAAGCAGTTAATTTCATGACAGAAGTATCCACATGTGGTTACCTGGGTGGAGCAGAATCAGGCAATTTATCAGCAGGCTGTTTTGAAGCTGAAATCTTCACTAGCCCACAACACAATTCACTAGAAGCTGGCTCAGAAAACCGATGGAGCTTGGCTGGATGTGACATGCTTAAAATTTGTCCCCAGATTTGTCCCTTCATTTTGGCAAGGGTCCTCCACCCCTGTGATGGCGCTACAGCATTGCATCAGCAACACGCCCTGCTAATCACAAGAGATTTACAGCTGTGTCAGACTAGAAGAGCCTGGGTGAGGACAGCTACACAGCAGAATATTTATTGTGCATCACTTAGGAGATGCAGAATATTGCTTGGACACTTTAATAGATGCATCAGTGTTAACTGATTTGCTCTGAGGCACCATATGCTAATCAAATGGGGTGCGATGCATAATTTCACATTAATGTCGTAATAAAGGAAATCTCAATGTGTTCTGTAATGTCTTTATGATTACCTTTAATTTCAGATAGCTAGTGAAGGAATGTGTGTTCAATACCTGGATCTGCTGTCTAATTACCTAGGACATAACGAGAACCAAACGTACGATAAAAGGCCAGGGTTTTTACTGGAGATCGCTGGTGACAACATAAACCATAAATAAATCTTACAGTCTGCGTGGGCCTGAAATACCACAGCCTGATTGGCATGAGAGATTGTTTTAGGTATATTTTGATTTCTTTTAATCTTTAGTCACCAACCTAGAAAAAGGAAATTTGTAGACACTTAGAGGTGTCTTCAAAGCTACTCTTGGGAGGATTAAATACATAGGTCCAACAGATATTTTACATTTACTTCTACAAAAAATCACACAGTCTTGCCATTCAGTTCAAGCCATACCTTATGCATATGACAACCTTTCAGTTAAAGTCTCCCTAATTCTCGTCATTATTTTATATTCTAAGTGCTCCTTACTAGTTTCCTACACAAGAGGCATGTACACTTTGAATTATCTTCTGGGATTATAAAGCAATATCTATAAATTATTTAATAAATAGATTTTGACATTGAGAAATTCTTTCTTTGTTGTATGTATAACTCAGAATGTTTTACACTAGAAAGTAGTACAATAGGTGGGACTGAGGAAATTGAGACACTGTTCTAATCACTTGATTTGGGTGATAGAACTCAAGATGTAGGATTATGGCATCAAGTCTCATAGATTCTAAGTTAGTATCTGAGTAAGTAAGAGTTTAGTGCAAACATCCTCATTAAATAGCTTTCATTGGGAAAAAAAAAAAAGATTTGGTCATGTTGTATCAGGTAAAGGAGGATCTTGTACAAAAGAGGAATTGATTCTAATTGATGTTCCTGTTTATAAAGACTCTCAGCCTAAATCTGGTCCTTTTGTATACATTCACAAATCCTCCTTTTGTAGTAGAAGTTTTTAAGACTGCAGCCTGGAGGAAAGGTTTCAGCTGAGATGATGAAACAGAAAACAGAACAACTGAAAATCTGCAGGAGTGTACCCGACCAGACCTGCTCAGAGGTGACGTGCAAGTCCCTTCACACACACACACACACACACACACACACACACACACACACACACACACTACTTTCTACACAAGTATATTCAACAAGTGGACATGAACAGAACTATTTCAGACTGCCATTCATGAAATGAAGATCAGGATCTTGCCATTACAACTAAAGTAGGGAGGAAGGAAGGGAAAGAGTGAATTCTGGATCTCTAAGCTAACTACAATCTGCTACACTAGCATAAATCAGAGAAAAAAAAACCTCTGCGGGTCAGTGGAGTCACACCAGGGTAGAAGAAGCATAAAACTAGATGAAAACCAGACCCAGGAATTAGAGCAGCAATGCTGTCTGGGCCCTAAGAATCAGACAGAAATCCTTTGATAGAGTAAAATCCTGATATGCTGCAAGAAACAACCTGCGAGTGAGTTCCCTATCGGCATCATTAATGCATTCCCCAAAGCAGAAATCAGAAGGCTCTTTCCAGAGGAGCAAAGCTATAGAAAGAGGCTCCATGTTTAATGGCACCAGAGAATGTTTTGCCTGATGTTGAGACAAAGAAATTGGCTCTCGCTGACTTGGTACCAACACAAACTGGGACTGGCACAAAATTAATGGTCAGATGGGATGTGGGGCAGACAGAACGAGAATGGAGAAGCCATTTAAGCAGTGGAGCCAACTAGAGAGTAGTTTTACAATGTATGTACCCCTCTAACCTCTCAACTTTCTGAAACATGAGCACCTATGCTCATTACAATTTGTTCTTCCATCCTCTGGATTTATGGACAATGACAAAGAGGTGTTCAGGATCAAACAGAATGAAATCAAACAAATAGTGCTGGGGATAGGCTCAGAGAAGAAACAGATTTGAACTCTACACCTAGACTAAGAGTTATGTTTTTGGCTATTAGGGAATTTTAACTCTGGACTTTGGATCCAATTCAGATCACGAAGCACAAAACTGTTACTAGGTACAAAAGGTTTCCTTCCTCCCTCCTCTTTTCTTTAAAATTTACATCTCAAATTGGTGTAGTTGTGCATCTCAAGAGCAGTAACCAGAACTGCAAGGACCCCAAAATCTCACCTTATCCAAAAGGAAAAATAACATCTATAATTGTCACAGATTTCCCAGCGTCACCTTTACAGCTTCTGTGGACCTAGACAGCACAATAACCCTAAACAACACTTGATCATAACATCCTTCTTCACCATTTCAATGTCACAATATCTTTCTGCAACTGTTTTATCATATACTGAAAGTTACTGTTCCCAGTGGTAGCTGTAAACCACACAAATTTAGAATTTAAGCAACTCCATAGAAGCACATCTGCCTGACATCAATGCTATGGAAGCCAGCAGACTAACTGTCTGTCTTTTTTTTTTTTTAATTCTTAGCTCTACCCAGATATTAAACAATCCCATTTTTCCTCATCTAATGCAACTTGTACAGATTCTGTCCTTTTCTGTGTTAAAATAAACTCTAACAAACATGACGATGCCCTGATTCCTGATCCCTGTGCACTGTTTCAATGCTGGGTGCCTACTAAGGTATCAGTGTTACCAGCTAAGTCACCTGGATATTCAAGAAGAAATTTGTCACTGACACATATGGACTTCTCAGTGTTAATGCAGTTCAATGGGTCATGAAGCAATCTAGAGATGAACCTTCAAAGAACGCCCAAAAGATAGTGGGAAGGAAAGATCCTGGAAGAAACTTGAAGCAAATACAGACGATGAAAAGGGATGATAAAGACATTTAAAATATTATATCTAGTTTAAGCTTATTCCCCAGCATAGTACTGCAAAGCATTCTCTGATGATAAATACTGTAATGTCTGCTTATGCTACAAATACCGTATACTAGAACAGAAAATTAAACATAGCACTTTAGCCTATCTTCAAATAGAACTTAAGTTGAACCTGATTATTTCTAGGTTTGCCTAATTTGTATTTCTAACATTGTTTGTTCTAAATCAGCAAGCCAGAGTTTCCACAGGGAATGTTTGAACTTAATTCCTAATCTATATGAGTGATGGCAAGAATATGTGAGAGTGGGAACTGTAAATCTAAAGCCATTTAATTTCTATTTTATTTTATTTTATTTTATTTTATTTTATTTTATTTTATTTTATTTTATTTTATTTTATTTTATTTTATTTTATTTTATTTTATTTTATTTTATTTTATTTTATTTTATTTTATTTTATTTTATTTTATTTTTTATTTTATTTTATTTTATTTTTATTTTTTCATTGCTTGATCATTCCATAGCTCTAAGCATTGTGGTTTCCACATAGGATAGCATGTTGTTCCATGTGGCTTCCTCACCTTCTTCCCAGCTGGCCCTAGACCCATTGCATATCATCAAGATAGCTTCAACATCATTAATTTAGACCAAGTATAAAGTGAATTCTTTAATTCCAGTAAAGTGCCAAAGCTTATGCGAGCCCAACATCAGCTAGGCCAGAAGGATTAGTTCATACCCTTGGGACTGTGTTTCAGATTTTCTCCCTCTCTTCCCATCAAATTCAGTGGGAATTTAGTTCTCTCTTCTTCAGTAGGTGACTTTTAGATAATAAAGAGGTATATAATATTTGGCATTTATTCTCTGCATTGTCTTCCCTAAGTAGGGCTCAAAATCTCTCTCTACATTAAAACTTACAATGACTTCAAGGCGAAAATAAGCATTATCCTCATTTAATTAATGTGAACTAAAGGAAATTGATCCTTCAAGACATTGAACTTGCTCAAATTCTGGTGAAGATGGCTGGGAGATGAACATGCTCAGCACCAAACCAGATAAGCCTCCAAAACAAAGGTCAGTTTTCAGATTAGAAACTCTAGTTCTGTGTTCTTCATTGAGTCTTTTAATCAGTGACTTCACACACTAGTAGAATCAAGACTAGTAGACCAAGAATCAAGTGAAAAAAAGGAATAAGGGATTTTGAATTAATTTATGAATGTATGTAAATATGCCAACCAGTCCTGAAGAGAATTTCAGAAGCACATAGATATGTCCCCTTTTTATTGCCAGTCAGTGTGCAGGCAGAAGCATTCAGCAGGAAGCCAGAAAACTTCTTAGGACTTGAATTCCATTTCTGCAGTGGGCAGAGCTCTACATATGAATATGGAACAGGTGACAGCTCTGTGATCCTCAATTCAAATTGTATCTATTCCCATCACATTTAGTACCTTTATCAGAAACATACTGCCTAAAAGTGCATAAGAATAAAGGGAAAATGAGGCACTATAAGTGCCCGTAGGACCATAAGTAATTTCCCAAGTCACTTAAGGTGACTATTGTAGCAAATTCAACAGATGCAAGCCATTGTGGAAGTAAAATTCCATCCATAGAGAAAGTGAAGAATACTAGCATCCTCTCTGCCTATTCTCCTCTGTCATCCATAACTTCTTTGTGGCTGTAAACTGCTTGTTTTCATCAGATCCTGAGGGGTTCCAGGCTTTGTCTGCAGAAGAAGCAGACTTGGTAGCTTGACTGAGACTCAAAAGAGACATAAGCAGGCAGATCTCTAAATTAGTTAAAGTACTTAGATGTGTTATGAAAAAAAGAAGGCAGCAATCGCGAGAAAGAAAACTATGACATACACCAAAAAGCAAATGCCCAGAACTCCACTGAAACCCAGCATCATTTCTTCCTGCATAGCATCTGTAAAACAAAATTAAGTTAGCACGACACTGAAAATAGGATCTCTCCTATGGAGCATAATGCTTACCATCTTCTCAGAGCAATTTGCTGCTCTATATTTAAAGAACTCTCGAGTTTCTACAATAGGCAGTCTAATTGCAAACATTTGGTGTTAATGTTTGATGCCTAGGAGCACAGCAAAGCTTGTATTTCAAAACAGTATGTGCACTTTCCTTGCTTCAGGGGCAGGATAAGACATCCATTAGAAGGTGATGAGCTAAATGCAATCTTCTAGGAAGGTTTTATGGTTGTAACAGGGCTTAAAGAAATGTTACTAATTGCACCTCAGATAGGTCCAGGCACACCACCGCATCATGCAGCTACTCTGACAATCACTCCAAATAGGGAAACAAAGATTTCAGGATCTGAAGCTAAATAGACCATAAGAATAACCTTATGAAGAGGAAGGACAACCTAAATTTGCCACAGATTTACCAAGCATGTCACCACATATGATGCATGTTATTGTTATCAAGCAGCTTTACTGGACTAGCCTAAACTGTATTTAACAAAGTCTTAACTGTGCATGGATACTGGTGATGGCAAAGGTATATCAAAAAGTCTAAAGACAATTCCAAAAATGAACATGGTTGTTCAGCTGCATATTTATATTCTCTTTGGGTACAACTTCTGTTGACAACAAAACTCAAATTCTGTTGCAGTGAAGTTCTGCTTTGTATGAAGTGTGAGTTTGCAGTATATTCATTTATGAAAATTTAAAGTTCATATTTGTTAGAATTTTTTAATCTTGAAACTATTCTGAACTCTATTTATTTTTGTAATGTAAGCCAATTAAAACAAAGGAAACAAATATATTTTGACTAAGCATTTTTTTATTTTTTGTGTTTTTGGTTTTTGTTTGGATTTTGTTTTTTCTTTTGGACCTGCACCTCCATAAACAGTCTATGATATTAGTATATGCTTAATAGACACAGCTTATAGAAGAACAGGACTCATTCAAATCTTCTGACAGAGTACTTGCCTTGACTGTTGATTACATATTCCTTAGTGTGTGCTCCATCCGAGTGCGACTGTTATAAACCTATAAACAACCTAACCCATAAAAATTCAGTACTAGCTTCCAGTTATATATTGTTACTTACTATTTACTTTATTATATTGGACATTTCCCATGCTCCAGGTATTTTACAGCTCTTAGGATAGTTAATGCAATTTAAATATATATGTAGTGACTATACTGAGTTCTCATGACAGGAAAAAACTGTAATGTACTAAGAAAAAGCTAATTACTATGTATCTCATTGATTTATTTCTCTCCAAGCATCCCCTCCCATTTTTTTGTAAGCATTAAAACCTTAGGTTGTAATTTTGATATATACTGCTAGATAGATTAAACACCAACTAATTCTCATATAAAACTGGTAGTTTGATCAATACAACTAAAAGCTTCTTCCTCACATATGTATTTTCCAGCTTTAGGACTATCAATTTTAATCTTGCATGTTGGGATTAGACAATAATCAGTCCAGGGATTTAGCTTTGCAAAATTCAACAAAAGCTCCTGTTCAAATCCTGTAGTGAGGAAAGAACAGTTGATCCCTCTTTGGCATAGAAAGATAGACTAGATAACCTCACCAGGTTCAGTCCAAGCCTACACCCTACTCTTCCACAATTTCCTCCTTGTCTTTCTCCTATTCCCTGCTGAGAGGGAACTCCAGGATATAACCTCCTAGAAATGTGTGCAAGAAAATAAACTACCCAAATCAATTTAGAAAAGGTAGATTTTGAGATCATTTGTTTCCCAGACTGAAAATACCAGAGAAAATGGTGGAAAATGTTCAATAAGATTTGTCTTCTGCAAATCTATTCAGCCCTTTCTCTACGATGCAAACAAAATTATTGCCAAATAATTCATTTAATCTTCCAGATAACTCCTATTTCCTTCTTATAAAGGAGTACACTAGAGAGAAAGAAAAAAAATACATAGAAATCACCTGGATTCATCAGCAATGTATGTGACGTAGGAACCTCACTAGAATGTCAGAAGGTAGCCCTGATGTAGAACTCTAAACAGAATAAAGTAAGCAGACTGTAAAGCTGCTGTTTTCAAATAAAATTTATTGTCACGCTGGGTAAGAAAAATGCAGTCAAGCAATAGAGATGGATGCTGAATCTCCAAAAGGATTTCTAAAGTAACTTTGAAGAAGGTCATGTGGAGACGAGAGGAAACTGAAACCCTTTCTTTCTACAGAGGTAAATAAATGGGTGACACTATGCTAATGAAGACAATTCACTCTCAGGATGAGTCATTCAGCAGCAGCAAGGTCTCTGTCCTGCCTGTTGATTCATATTCTTTTCCCTTTAGCATCAAGAGCATCTTAAAAGGGTTTTCTGAGTGACCTACTCACTAACAAGTTTGGGTTTGATTTTTTTTATTTATTTGGTATTAGCATAGTGTCACCCCAGGGAGATTTTCTCTTCAGTGATAGAATATCCTCTGGGTTATCTTCCGTAGGGTGAGACAGAGTAAAGCTTGAAGCAAGACATGATGCCAGAACTACAACAGAAACAAGACATGAGCAGGCAGCATGTCTGTTGGTGGGAAGGTCAGCTCAGCCTCCACCTCACAGTGAAAAAATTAAGATAGGAATTCTTTGCCTTGAAGTCTCTTTGTCGCTCCATGAATAATTTCTAGTAGTTCTCTCTCCTCTGCTTTGACATACAGGAGTTTTAAACAGATCAGCCTCTCAGATGTGAGAACCCAAATTTGGACTAGCACAGTGATGGGGTATAGGTCCAATTATGCAAAGCTTCCTTAGGAAAAATTGTTTAAAAATCAAAATAAAATGAAGATGTCTACAATGTTTGTTATAACAAGAATATCAGCTGCACAAGGACTCTACATTTGACCCTACAGAACTGCAGTGGAAAAAATTATAAACATTGTCCTTCAGAAGTAGAGTACTTTATTCTCATTTAATGACAACTATGATGGCCTTTTTAAGCAGCAAGCAAAAATTAAAGTACTATATTTAAGTATGTATTTTTTAAATGTATCGCTTTATGGAGATATTACTAACCAGATAGCTGGTATAAACTGTCATATTTCTAGTGACTGAAGGCAGCTGAATCAATACTTCAAATTAGGTTCAATATTTGAATGCAGCAGTAACGAAGGTGGTGTAATCCACTGTTATAGATTAGATACCATGCCAATCCTAAATTGCACATTACAGAGGAGCCTTTAGTTAGAGAGGTTTCTCCTCCAAAGATAGCAGTGTTTTTTCCTGAATGGTAAATACTCTTTTTACTTATCCATTAAGTTCAAATTTTCCCCAGTGTAGTACAATGTAGAATCTGTCTCCTTTATCTATCATGTTGCCAATAGCACTCAATAAAACATCAAATTAATTATCAAAAAGTATTTAAGATCAAAATCTTTGATTGCCCATAATGAGATGTCCAATGATGTTAATAGCAAAAAAGTGTTTGTTTAGAACTAATCATCAGAAACACATTTCAGTGAGAAATAACTAATAATCAAGACAAGAATAACAGAAGAATCAATTGCAAAATGTATTAAGCAAGCGTTCTTGAGCATTAAATATTCATTTTATGTTTCACTTTAACACCTATAACTTAATAAGTAAATGTTAATGTTTATTGGGGATTTTTTAATTTTCAACAATGCTCATTTGAAAGGAAAACACAAATCCATTTAAGAGAACTCTTTGAAAAGGTGACTCTCAGTTTTATAATTCAGATGGATCTTTTTCCTCCAGGTTGTAGGCTTTATTAATACAAGAACATTAATAAAGAGAAATTCCTATTCATGTTTAATCCTTTTTGTTTAAAAGGCTTGATTTTCTTTGAACAAGGGTCCTCATTCTACTCTCCTTAAAATTAAAAGGAAAATCTTCCATCTACTTCAATAGGAGCAAAAGAGGAACTCAAATTTGCAGTGTACCCTCCAAATCATGAAAACCTGAAATATCTTACATCTGGACAGACTGAAACCAGGTTGCTTTCTACATGCCTGGAGAGTCTGCAGCAGGACAAAGAGGTATCTAGACTGATGTGAAAGAGTTTCCTCACATCTTAGAATACTAGTGAATCTAAATGAAAGCAGAGCAGCATGATACACATTAAGCAAGTTTCAGAGGCAGCAAGACCTGGCTCTAATATTATATAAGAAGTCAGTGGAGGGCAGAGATTATTAGTGATGGGCAAAGACTAAATAAACCCTGGAATTTTTCCTCCTTCCTCTTGTTTGTATAGCCAAGGTTGTACCTGCCAGTTCGATGACGAGTGGATCATACTACCTTATACCACCTTTAGTCTGAAAAGAATCATGTTATGTATGTTCCAGTTTACCAGTAAGGATTGGATAGAGTCTGTGTTGAAGAGTGGCAATATCCAGCAGCTACACAGCTGTAGCAGCAATGAAGAGTATCTGATACTCAATCAGAATCAATAGATCTGCTCTCTGAGAAAGTTTAGGATGTAAGAGGTCTAAGCAATTCTCACAGAAAGGTGGGTGCTGCTTGAGAAGGGAATGCTTAGTGGCTTGTACAATGATAAACTGTGTTCACATTGTATACTCAAGTTTCTCTCTTTTATGGATAGGTGCATCACATCTCTTCAGTTTCCTACACACAATGCTTTGGGTGTGCTCATGAGCCTTTGACTTGCACCACTGTGCAGATTTATTTGGTGCCTGTAACTGCTGTTGTGCTCTAGTGCAGAGTCCTACTCCCATGGGAAACAATCCTTCCCCTGAAGTCAGAGACAGAGCCTCTATTTGTTTAAAAGGAGACAAACTTTAGATCAAAATTTATTTTTCTATAACAGACAGTTTTTCATCCATGCCCTCCATCTCATGGAACCCCAGAGAGTTTTGAGGAAAGGTTCACTGACCTGCTTGGGAAGAAATGCATATATAAAATGCTGCTTTAAAACCACCTTTGATTTTGGTTAAGTGAAACTGGATGTCCAGGTGAACAGTATGAGAGTCTGTCTGTGATCGATATACATACAGTTCTTTCATCCCCCTCACTTTCTGAGATTCATTTTTGTTTAAATAAGAAAGAGAAGAACACAATAAAAAAGCAGATACACAGATAGTGGAACTAATAAATTGAAACTAATAAACTGATTTTTGAGAAGTCTTCCTCCCAGTTTGGACTCTTTAGTCTCTAAATAACAAAGTTAAAGTGCACTTGTATTGAGGTAATTCCAGATATGCATACAAAATGGGAGAAGAACTCCTTCAGAGCAGTCCTGCTGAGATGGACTTGGGGATTCTGATGAAAAAAAGCTGGATATGAGCCTGCAGCATGCACTAGCAGCCTTTAAGGCCAACAGTATCTAGGTCTGCAACAGCTGAGAGATGGCAGCAGAAGTGGGCAGGCAGATGACTGTCCACCTTTGCTCTGTCCTCGTGAGTCCCCATCTGCAGCACTGAGTCTAATTCTGGAGCTCCCAACACAGGAGTGATGTGGATCTGTTTGAACAGGTCCAGAGGAGTGTGATGAAGATGATCCGATGGCTGGAGCATGTCTCGTATGAGTCAGGCTGAGGGAGCTGGACATGTTCAGCCTGGAGAAGAGAAGGATCTGAGGAAACCTCATTGCAGTCTTCCAGAATTTGAAGGAAGCTTGCGAATAGGAGAAGAACAGACTTTTAAAATGTTCCACTAATGATAAGACAAGGGGGAGTAGTTTTAAACTAAAAGAAGGGAGATTTAGATTAGATACAAAGAAGAAGAAATTATTTACTCAGAAGGTAGTGAGGCTCTTCAACAGGCTGTCTAGAGAAGTTGTGGATGCCCCATTCCTGATGGCACTCAAAACTGGGATGAATGGGGTCCTGGGCAACCTGATCTGGTGAGGGGCAACCATCCAATGGCAAGGGGGTTGGATCTGGATGATCTTATGACTCCTTCCAACCTAAGCCATCCTATGATATGATTCTATGAATACAAATGTTTAATCACTGTGTTCTCAGGAATCTGGACTTAAGAATGAATGAAAACTATTCTGATGATCTTTAAAGCCTTTGACACTATCCCCCACAACATTCTCGTGGAGAAACTGGCTACCTATGGTTTGGATGGGTATATGCTCTGCTGGGTGAAACACTGGTTGGATGGACAGGCCCAAAGAGTGGTGGTTAATAGAGTTAAATCCAGCTGGTGGCCAGTCACGAACAGTGTCCCACAGGGCTTCATACTGGGGATGCTTCTATTTAAAATCTTTATTAGCAATTTTAATGAGGGAATTGAGTGCACCCTCGGTAAGTTTGCAGATGACACCAAGTTGAGAGGAAGCGTTGATCTGCCTGGGGGGAGAAGGGCACTACAGAGGGACCTGGGTAGACTGGATTGATGGGCTAAGGTAAACTGTATGAGTTTAAATATGGCCAAGTGTCAGGTCCTGCATTTTGGTCACAACAACCCCAGGCAACCCTACAGGCTTGGGGAGGAGTGTTTGGAAAGCTGCTGGATGGAAAGGCATCTTGTTGTACTGATGGACAGTCAGTTGAATATGAGCCATCAGTGTGCCCAGGTGGCCAAGAAGGCTAGTGGCCAAGAAGACCAGTGGCATCTTGGCTTGTATCAGGAATGGTGTGGGGAACAGGACTAGGGAAGTAATCCTGACCCTGTATTCAGCATTACTGAGGCCTCACCTCAAGTATTGTGTTCAGTTTTGGACACCTCAGTACTGAAAGGACATTGAGGTGCTGCAGCAGGTCCAAAGAAGAGCAACAAGGCTTCTGAAGGGCTTGGACAATAAGCCCTGTGAGAAGAGATTGAAGGAACTGTGACTGTTTAGTCTAGGGAAAAGGAGGCTGAGGGGAGACGTTATTGCTCTCTTCTGATATCTGAAAGGTGCTTACAGTGAGAGTGGGGTTGGTCTCTTCTCACTGGTAACAGGTGACAGGTCGAGGGGAAATGGCCTGAAATTGCACCAGGGTAAGTTTAGTTTGGATATCAGGAAACACTTATTTACAGAAAGGGTTGATCAGCACTGGAATAGACTCCCCAGGGAGGTGGTTGAGTCACCATCCCTGGATGGGTTTAAAAACCATTTGGATGTGGTTCTCAGGGACATGGTTTAGTAGGGGGTTGAGTTAGGGTAGTATGCTTAGGTCATGGTTGGACTCGATGATCTTTAAGGTCTGTCCCAACCTAAGTGATTCTATGATTCCATGAGTCTCTGAAATACGTCTGAAATGCAATAGTATGTTTAACCAACTGATTTGAGCTTCCTGACCTGCTATTGATACAACTGTCATTTTATTCAATTGATGAAAAATAAAATATTGAAGAAAGCAAATAAACTGAAGCCATAGTCAAGATAAATAGAAGACATCTTAAAACAAAAAATGTAGTTACACTGGTTGATTAAAATGAATGCACTGCTATTACCCGAATTCTGTCACTGATGTCTTCTGTCTCTTTATACCCTCTTGTGCAATTATCCATCTCTCTCATTGTGGTACACTGATCTTCTAGGTCTGGCATACTTACTAAGTACCCTTGAAGCTCTTGAGTGTTGGTTGCAATCACCACCACTATTGCAGGTAACCATGACTACTTTCCGCCCTTGATTGTGACACACTAGGAAGCAGCATCCAGAACAAAGACAGAGCAATAAGAAAAATCAAGGCATCACTAAAGCAAAGAGCTCTGAGTCCTGTCTAGGATTAACCAAGCTTGGCATCTAGATTCTTTTGAGACAGAAGAACATATGGCTGTACACAGACAGTTCCAAGGACTATGGTCATACCCATTGTGCCAAATAAGACTTTCATCCTAGTTTCAGCCTATTGGGATTTCACACCACATTGGAGGCTTTTTTTTTTTTTTCTTTCTGATCATAGAATCATAGAATTGAGGTTGGAACAAAGTGCACAGTAACACTGTTTGATAGACCAAATTCTCAGCTATAAAATATGATTTTTCAACATAGTCATCACCATTAGCACTGCATTTTCACCAGTGAAGAAAAAGAGCCTGCATATAGCACTCATAAAAATCAGTGGAAGTAACACACTGTCACTGCCATCACTGCTAAAATGTACCACCCACCATCTCACTGTGCTCACATCCATTGTTTGGGTTCTATAAATGTCCAGCAAGCATCAATGTATGTCAATATGTGAAATTGTTTCTGCAGAAACTCAGTGACACATCTTTTCTACAAACACACTTCCATGTCAGAGTTTGTTTGTCACACTGTCTTTCTGCTGCCATCTGTCACATGGCAGCAAAGTGGAATATTGTTGGGAACGTTCACCTTCTATTGCCATATCATCAACTTTCACCTCTGATGTCATGAGCCAACATAATATAATGAGAGGCATTACCTCCAGAGCAGCCCTCTTATATACCTACTACTAGAACTCTGCAAGTAAAACACTGATATTCTGTGTAGTGTAACAAATATGATAGTATCATCAAAACTTTTTTTTTTTAAATTCTTTGTGACATCTCCTGTCTGCTCAATTATTCAGTAGGACTAAGCTTCAGTCTTGTTCAGAACTCACAGGCTGATCTGCTGGTGTAGAGAAGACTCCTATTCACAGGGAACTGCAAAATTTTTTTTTGCAGAGGCCACCTAGTGCCAAAAAAGGAGGATATTTGGCAAGATGGACAACCCAATACCAAGCTGATATACCCCAGTTTGAGTGCAAAGAGCAGCTGATGATTTAAAAAAAATATATATGATTTTATAGACTTTTCTTTTCTGGAACGAAGTTACTCATTTTTACTCAGTCACATATCAAAAATTTTGTCTTATCTTCAAATTATCTGATAATTTTAACCCTTTAAAAATGAAAGATTCTTTCTGAAAAGAAAATGAACTTTTTTTTTTTTTTAAATCAAAAGGATAAAACTGTCACTTTGGCACTTTCAAAATGCACCCTTTTCTCCTATTTCACATTTATTGTTATCAAAATAGCCATCAAACTTGACACAATTTGTTCAGCCCACAAACAGTTGTTGAGCTGCAGATTTAACAAAATTGTCCAATGCTGCCCTTAAATCATTTGGACATGGAAAAATTAGGTTCGAATTCTTGGGTTTATCACAAGATATTTTTTTTTGTAAATAACCTGAGGACATGTTTAGTTTGCCATACATTTGTTTCTCTTGCCCATCTCACTCTGGATCCTCACTATACAAACACGCTCAGTACCTGAACAGTTTACAATTTGAGTCTATAATAAAAAGCAGGAGAAGATAAACATGAAGAAAAATGATACAATGCCAGAAGAGCTTACTGTGTATAAAACGTTCCCTACCCATGCTGCTAGAAAGTTTATTTACTGAAGAAAAAAGAAGGTTCAGAGCAGACCTTATCTCCTACTGAATGCTTACAAAGGCCCAAGTACAATAGGTCACAGCTCCTAAGCCATACAAATAGTTTCAGCTCAGTTCCCAATGAGGAAAATATGATTCCAGATTTTGTGAGTTTTGGTAAACACACGAATATTATACAGAATAAAGGCTTTAGCACACCAGCAGCTCTTCTTAGTCCACCATCCCTTACACAAAGGGATACAATAAATAGTCTCATTGCGTTTGGGGCCTCCAATTGTATTCTCAGGCACTGCAGTGACCTTTTGCTCTTCATTTCTGCTTTTGTCATACCTGAGCCAGGTCCCTGCATCAACTGGTATGAAATCCTATGTACATTCTCTCATTTAAAAAATGATAATCCTCTTAAAGGGAAAAATAAGATACTTTATACTTTGCTGGAATGACCATATTTCTAGGTGGGGCAGAAGAACTAAAAATCAAGAATTTACTTAGAGCTGGGATGGCTAATGTATCTCAGCATCTGTAGCCAACAATACATTAGACAGGGACTTCCCCAATAGCATGGGCACAGGGTAGACATAGAACATGTAAATTCATACACTTTCTTTCTGCATGTTATGTAGACATCAGATCAGTGCTTTACTTGTTAGTTACACCATATTATAAGCAATTCACAATTCTTCTTAAAAGGTAGCTTTCTTCACCTATGCTTTTTATTTATTTATTTATTATTATTATTATTATTTTTTTTTTTTTGTACCACACAACTGCTACAGAGGTGAGCAACAAATTTCTAATCAGCACACTTAATCACACCATCTCTTCAGAGGGGCCACTGTAGTGCTCACATAATCTCATTTGTCTGGGTTCCTGGAAATTACTTGGAAAAACAAAGGTGAACAGCTGCAGAGGTGTTGCAGGGTAAACAGGGATAAGAGGAGCTTCAACCTCTTCCTCAGCTCTGTCATTTCGCCATCAATTTAGAAAATGAAGAGAATATAATTAGTGACATTGAACAGGTTTTCCAGAACTATTGATGGGGCATTGCATGGAGTGCTTCACCCAGCTTGAGAAATATATTTAAACAAAAATAAACCCCATACTTCTAACACACACATAATTTTGACTAACTAATAATGGAAAGACTGAAGTCACCATCATCTTAGCTCAGGATTTGTCACATGGGCACATCAAATATATGTTGGAGATTTCAGTATGCAAAACTGGCAGCAACTGAAAGTTGATGCCCCTTTATCTCATTAACTTCAGGCTCTTAAGTAACCTGTCCTTCAGAAATGCTTCAAGCAATTTCACCGACTGTAGAGAGAACTAAAGGAGATTATCTCCTAACTTGACATGTCAGTTGGAATGAATCAGAGACTAGAAGCCAAAGCCACAAGACCAACTCACTGGTTCACTTCACAGCTGTACTGCTGGCTACTTTTTAGAATTTGCATTACCCCAGTTCTTTTGCATCCCTCTCTCCTCCTTCTCTATAGGGGAAAGTTTCTAAAGGCAAAGGAAATCTCTGTCCATTTGTGAAGTATTAAGCCAAACACAATCCTGACTTTTGGTAGGGCCTGCAGCAGTTACTGATGCATAACTTTACTCTCTGAATTGCTACATCACCAACAGAATTCATTTTGACAAAGCAACAGTACACTTAAAATAAAAATAAAATTCCAAAATTAGATGATTCTAATGGACATACAATCTTCAACATCTGAGTAGAATATTAATGTAGAGCTGGAAACAGTGCCTTGGTATTAGAAGCCTTGTCCCTAAGTTTGCTATATATTGAGTGAACAGAGATTGGCATAGCCAGATGGCAATTCAGATCCTAGGTAGGATGAACTGACCCCTGGAAGTGTCTGTGAATATTAACAGTTCCCATTAATGATTTGGAAAGCAGGTCTTAATTTACATTGAAGCCTCTAGCGTACTTCTTTCCATTCCCATCCACCCCACAAAATGTTGACACAGAAGACATAGTAACAAAACATCACCAAAAAAGTTCTTGCACTGTGCTTTCATCCTCTTTGTTCAGCTGCCTATGCAACAGATTATTTTAAGCTGCCTAGCTGCATTTTCAGAACAAAAAATTTATAATTTTAGATATCAATTCATTTCAGAAGAAATCTCGGTGCCATATAATAACAATAATTCTGTATCTGTTGAAACAAATAACGTATTTCATATTTAAAAGACAATGTAGGACCACAACAGCACTTTGGGAATTGGTAGAACCATAAATGATGGGGGAGAGAAAAAAACATGAAACAAAGTTGTCCTTACTCCAATATATCATTTTTCTTTGTTACCATAGAGCATAACAGTTGAAGAGGGGAAACCTGGACATAGGCCTATTTATATGAACAGCTGCTCCTGCTAATTACCTGTCGGTTTCTAAACTCCTTGCCGGAAGGCAAGGGAACAGCATTCCCACCACTGGAACTATTAAAAGATCATCTGTTTCTATCATCAGACCAGAAATGTAGGCTCATCTCACCAACATGCTTAGTACGGTAATTTAGGAGCAAACTGTAGCAGACAAGGATTTGTTTCTCTCCTGAATTCTGCCACTGTATTTCTGCCCAAGACCTTTCTATTCCCATCTGCTACAGTGGAAGATATTGCTGAGAGAACTGCAACCATGGCCCTGTTATGAGCCCCATCAGTAGTTCTGGAAACCCTAGTCAGTGTCACTAAGTGGATTCTCAGCACGTTCACGAGTTGTACAGGAAGGTAACAAGGTGTGAGTAAACATGAACAACCAGTGGTATAAAAAATTAGATTGGAAGGAGCCTATTCCCAAAGAGAGGTACAGTGTTTTCAACTTCAAACTCATTCAGACCTCTCCACTAGCTGCTTCATGTGAGTTTCAGATTGAGAAGGAGAACTCCAGGCTTTCGTGGCCCATTCACGATCTGAAACCCTTGCTGTAACTGTTTGCAGATGCAAGGTAGCCAGGGAGGTATGAATGGAAGTGGGAGGCAAAATGCAACTCATGAGATCAGCAATATTTAAACATCTTATGAAGAAAATCTGTTGGGGCCAAACAGAATTTTCCATGGCAGTTTGTCACCAAACCACTAAGGGAGCTACTCAGAGCTTCCAAAAATGTCTTGGGGAGGGACGAAAGTGGGATCTGGATCCAAAACCACCAAAGGTAATAAAAAAGTTACTGCTGATATCAGCAAGGCTTGGATCAAGGTGGCAGCTGCTCACCACCCATTTACATCAATGGCTATGACTTGAAACCCTATGTTAGAAAATGATTTAATGCAATGAGAGTCCAAGAGATTTAACGTGACACTTCACCCATCTCCTGACTTAAAAATTCATCCAGTCTCACCCAGTTCATCTAAAGAGCATAAGGATATAATCAGCTCAGTAAAAGCTTTGTATTAGCCACTGTTAAAGCCCACAACACTTTTGTTCATTATCAATATGCAATATCATATCTAACAAAGAAAGTGGTCGGTGGATATTTTGTACTGTATGGATTTATCACACTGCCAACAATTGATTTCTCATACAAACAAAATGCCTCTCCTACTATTTTATTACTGAAAAACCAACTTGCCATCAGTAGAGTCTTCTGGCAGTGCAATTCATACATACTTTTTTCCCATCTGTTAGCATTTAAGGCTTATTTTATATATAAATATATATACATATACAATCACTCAGCCATTCTCTTGTAATCCTCCTTGAAAGTTACTAAGAATTAGGTACAGATTAGGTTAGTATTTCAAGTACAGAGACACAAACATGGATGAAGATATTTTCAGTGATAATACAGAGATTTCTTCTTGTGAATTGGCTTCTATATGGCAGGATTTTCTAGAATTTATTTTATTTAATTTTATTGTGTATAACTTCTAATCATTTTTTGCCTCTTCTGTCAAAGTGAACTGGCCAAGGTATCACTTAGTTTCATTTCCTGAGATCTGACCAAGGGTCAGCAATTACCCTGAACTGATGCCTGACATTAGCAAATAGACGATCTCCTTTAGTTCCCCACTTGGTGAATCAGCAGTCTCCATGCTAATTGCGTCGACAGGTTTGCTAAAGCAGGGGAAGGGGAATTCCTCGTTGACAAATAGGTCCCCAGAGAACTGCAGATGTCAGTTAGGAGAGAGCCTACGTGGCACTGCAGTGGCAAAAGCGAGAGGATGAATCTGTGCCACTGAAGTGATATTCATAGAGTCATGACTAGAGTGTGCTAGAATGATTTGCACAGGTTACTGGGGCAGAATGAAACCAATAGCATGATCCACCACAGATCCTAGAAAGAAAACTAAAGCAATGCATCATTTAAAAGCACAGCAGTGCAGACAGGAGGAGCACTGGCCGACTTTTTCTCTTGCTGTATTGTTCCTATCCAACTTCTATACCTTCAACATCCTATTAGCCTCCTGTTCTCCACTTACCCCAAACCATTCATTCCTCCACCCAGCTGTTTCAGAGAAAAATACTGATGCTTCTAAAACTAGCCCCCTTTCTTCAAGATTTCTTTCACAAATATGTTAATGTTTAGGGTTTTTTTTTTTTTGTTTGGTTTTTGTTTCTTTTATTGTCTTTCTTTGGAAATAGGACCATTACTTTCCCCCCATATCAAACATGACAGTCTTTGGTGCATATCCTGAACCAGGACCACCTGCAGCATTTGATTTAGTCTTGAGAAAAGGAAACCTTAAACTGTGGCGCTGTTCAATGCGGGATGAAAGAGTCAGAAACAAAGGCTACCCTTAAGAAGTGCTGTACAAAAAATGCCTTTCAAAAGGATTAAGAGCCAAAATCAAAATCAAGCAGGACCTTGAGGATGGGACTGATGTGGATGGGGGTTGAGCTGAGTGTGTTTCATCCTGCACTAGAAGCTGCAGCACTGAAGGTACAAAATGACTCTCTAAACTCAGAAATCTCCATTATTTCCCCATTTCTGTTGCAGCTATGCTCACTGCAGCACTTTACTAGGGAAAATGAATGCCCACATGAGCTGGGGAGAGCATTCCCAGCAGGAGCCGAATCTATACAGCCCTATGACCAGGACATGGCAGGACAAGGCAGAGTGAAACAAAAAGAATTGCACCAATATTGCTATTATCACATTAGCACAGGCTCCAAATCCTTTTCAATTACAACCCAGCCTGGGATCAGCCTTCTCAAACAACTCATGGAAAAGCAGGCAATATAATTCTCCCTAGCTGTCAAATCGCAGTCTTTTCTCAACCAAAAGGCAATTTTTGCTTTCAAAGAAGTGAAAAAGAAGCTGGCATTCCTGTTTTAATAATGAAATGTACATCAATCCAATTTTGCTCAAGAACAGAGGAGCTTTAAGAGTGCCCTGAATTTTCAGTCTTCAGGTGGCCACTGATGCCCAAATTAGCTCTGTTTCACAGCTGTTATTAGTAGTGCTTTGTGCCTGCTTCACAACTAACAAAACAGTTTTATATTAACACAGGGACCTAAATAGATTTGTCCATTAAACGCTAGTACATTAGACCCAAGGTGTCCCTTACAAGTACCCCAGTGGAGTTTTCTAAACAGTCTTGGCTAGAGCAACCTTGGGAGGCAAGTTTGTTGAGAATCATCACTATTAATAATAACCCTTCCAAGACTGAATACAGGGTCTAATGCATAGCAGTTCTGGCTATAGCTATGCCATCTTAGAGGGAAGAAAAAATAAACTACGAGAAGTAACATTAAGGAAAAAAAATAATCCCAGCAGAGAATGACGTCGTCAAATTTTAGATTCAAAATCCATTACAGTAAGTAGTGTGCTTTACTTATTTATTTATTTATTTCCCTCCTGCTCGGGTAATGATTATGCAGGAGAAAGGTGCATTCTTTTTTGTCTCTAGAGGGTGAAGACTTGTTAATATCTTGGTGGGTTTGGCAAAGCAATGAGATTCATATTGTTGTAATTATTAATTTCTCCAGTAAAGTGTTAAATCTCCATGTACTTTACCTTTTAGATACTTGTTTAGTTTATTTGTTATTATTATTATTTTTATTTCCAGCAAGCCTGTCTTCTCAAAGGAAAGAAATCCTAATGGAATCAAGGATGTATGATCACAGCCAGCAAAATTAATAGAAACAAGGAGAGGAACAGGAAGAGAAAAAACAAAGTTCAAATGGTTTACACTGTCCAGGAACACTGGCAGAAAATATTCTTTGCAATATATATTTACTTTATTGTGTTAGATCTGTATCCTGATCAATGCCATTTTTCACCACCTTGGTTGTGCCAATGGTCCATATCAGAATAAAAATATTCTCTAGAAAGTCATAGTAGATCAATACCATCTTGGAAGAGAAGTAGTGCACAAACACAACCGGCCTGAATGCAAACACCCACATATATAATTTCTGTTCACAACTCCTTTCTGAAAAGCATTTATCAGACAGGAGGTTTGCACAGCATACTGAACAAGGGGACCATGTTGCAAACACCTGTGTTTCATCCTTTCCTGGACATTTATGAGAGAGACTACCAGGAAGGTGAATCCCTTCTTACATTCCATGCCAGCTAGAGAGGATAAAGATATCACATTGTATAATGCACTGAAGAGCAGACTGATGCTTTCAGCAAATGTCTCTCAGAAATCTAAGACCCAATAAATGAGTTTGTTCAGCTCCAAATTATTATTTTTTAATTTACTGAAAATGCCATGAAGATAATGCCAGGGGACAAGTGTAAAAGTTCTGCTTTTAACCTTGCTTTCTTTTTTTCTTTTTTTTTTTTTCGTTTTTCCCTTTTCTTTTTGCTTGCTCAATGCTATTCAAAGGTATTACCTCCCAGGGATAAATTGAAAGGGGTCCAAACGTGGTAATAGTTTCCATATCACTACCTGAGCCTAGGAGAGGCCAAGAGGGAACATACAATGGCTGCTCTGAAAGTATACCCATCTATTTTATTCTGTTGGCCTATAACATCCAATGTGGACATCAATTGCATGGCAATAGAGGCTGAAACTTCCCAACAACATCCCGTTGCATTTTGTTGCCGTGCAACAACTGTCAGCAGGGGGACAGTCTGATAAAATGGGGTCTGACATGGAAGTGTGTACGAAGCAAGTATGTGTCACCGAATTCCTCCATGTGGAAAAACTACCACTTATTGAAATTCACTGACACTTGCTGAAAATTTATGTATATCAAACTGGATGTGAATGCAGTGAGGAGGTGAGTGGTTCATTTCAGTAGTGGAGGCTCTTCTGGTGGTGCAAATGTTTACAAGAGTTGTATGCAGCTCTTGTTCTCTTGTTCATCTTTCATGAAAACGTAGAGCTAATTGTGCCAACTGTGTTGAAAACTAGTGTTTTGTAGCTGAGAATTTGCCCTATCAAATAATGTTATTGTGTTCTTCATATCTGTTGTAGCTTCCATGGAAATAAATAGGAAGAAATACTTTTGGAGCAACCTTCATGCCTCTTACCAAGCTTAGTATTTTCAAGGAACAATGACTGTTAAAAACTCACAGTATTGCCAGGACCAAAATTCTCCTTTTATTAAGAATTAATCAGCGCAGCTCCTCCTTGGGAAAAATCAGTCTCCATGCCTCAGCCATGAGTCTTGCAGAGAAGGGAGCTCATGCTCTGCCTTTTTCTAGTTCCCTCTTTTGGCCTCACAGCAGAAGACCAGGATGCTAATTGGAAAAGCAAGGCTAATTGGAACCAAAGAGGCAAAAGAAAATGCTGGAGAAGTACAGGAAGAGAGAACAATAATGAAAAAAAAAAAAAAGAAAGAAAATTGAAGCACATAAGGAACACTTTTGCCCTTCTGTTCCTAGGCAGGATCACGTAACAGTGGTGCAACAGCCCAGAGGCTACAAGAAAAAAAAAATAAGCTATTGTGTACAGCAATGGAAATATCAAACCCTTTGTGTACCATCAAAACAGAAACCAAGAAATAAAGTTAAGATGCTAAACATGTTTGAGGAGCAGTGAAGCATGAGGCATGTATTTGACTTCCACCTTCTGGGAAGTGCAAAGAGGCATGACTGAGTTCTATTAAGTCCAGGGATGGACGAATGCTCCGCAGGTGTGTACAGGACACAAGCCCTGAAGTTCAGACACAGCCAGATTTTGAAGTGGCATCCCACCAGGGAAACATGCTGCTTCCCTTCCCTGTAGAGGGAGATACCCTTCATCTCTCTGGAGAAGGTGCCATAACCTTTCTCACTGAGGACTCAGGAATGCTACATGAGCTTATCTTTCAGCTGGATGCTTTTGTCTCTCTCACCCTGGGACCAGTCTGGGTTTCACCCATCGCGCTGGGGAAATGACTCTGCAAACAAGCAAATCACAGAATATCTGAAATTTAAAAGAAACCTCACCAGCCTGACACTCCAATTCTTCAGAACCTCTAATGCGGTGATACTTATTACAGCCTGCCAATGGGAAGGTGCAATAAGTCCTAGAGAAACTGAAACTCAGAATTTCAGAGATAAGAATTGAAATATTTTCTTTCTCAAAATGAAGAGCTTTTTTATGCTTAACTTCTCTTATAAGAACTCGCTGCATTTCTCCATATCTTAATGTGTGTATGCAAAGGAAGAAGTTGTGGGAATGAAGGTACCTGAAATACTTTGACTGCTCCCTTCAGGAACAGAATCTGAGGCCCACATTTGTGTTCCAAGAGTCATTTTTATGGCTGTTCAGAGACAGCGGTAGTCAAGATTACCAAGTATATCCAAAGCGTTCAGGAATATTCAAATTTCTCAAACAGGAACTTCAGATTTTTACTGTATATTTTTCCAAAAATTTATTTTCATTTCATCAGGGACTTGAAAATTTGTAACACAAACATAAGATTCAAAAAACAAAAACAAGCAATCAAACAAACAAACAAAAACCAACCTTCAACATAGTTGACTTTTTTCCCTCCTTTCAAGCTAATCTTTTTTATCAACTGAAAAAACTGCCTCATTAACTGGCCTCAAGGAGGCCATTCACAAGACAATCAACTACTGGGGGTGGGGAAAAAAAAAAAAGAAGATAAAACGAACTGTATTGAGAGCTCGAGCACTGTTTTGCATCACAGACAGCTGTGGGGTGCATTCATTTTCAGCAGTTCTATGTCAGCCACCCTTCCCCAGCCTACTTGCTCAAAGAATTCCTGTTTTCTAAAGGATTTTGACCTCATTCCCTTTGCTTCCTCACTAGGGTCACATTAAGTATGTTAGGACCTTAAGGGCAAAAAGATGAAAATAAATAAATAAGAGCAAGCAAGGACAATTGCAGAGCATCCAGTGTTAATGTCACCATAGAAAGGGTCTGTCAGCATTTCCATTACAAACTCCTATTTTCAAAGGTTTATAACTTGGCTATAAAAATTCCCTCTGAATAGCAGCTGGAAACTTGGCAAACAAAATCTCTCTCATCCTCAGCTGATATTTTTTTTATTCCCTGGTCCCCCACCCACCTTCATCTTCTTTTTTTCTCTTTTCCTTTCTTTTTTCTCCTCCTCCTAGACAGTAAATTCTGTTGGTTTAACTACAGGAGTATAAGACAGCACCCTGATACACTGTCACATCATCTGCCTGCATTTTGCCTTTCCTGCTTCCTGGTGCCATTTGCTTTGTTTATATGTCCTGCAGTCTTTCAAGACATTTGCCTTGCTTGCAGACATTTTGAGTTTGCGGAATTTTTAAGGACAGAACTCTATTTCAGGCTGACTGCAAGTAGCATGCCCTGACACACTGAAGTTCCACAACTTTTTCAAAGAGAAATAAAGCCATCAACATGAGAGGTAGATGTTACAGCCAGCTCTTTGCGGCCTGTGAAGTCCAGTCAAAAATGTCAGGTTGGTTCAGATAGAAATAGTAAATGTCTTATCTCTTGGTCTGTGCTGGTTTTGACCCACCAACTCCCTTCTCCTGTCATAGGAAGGGCTCATCAACACAGGATGTTTAAGTGAATATGACAACAGCCATCTTGGCTGACACTTGAGACATAACTGGAGACTCTAAGCACGACGCTGTGCAACTGGAATTCAATTGCCAGGGCGGGCAGACCAGACATGGAGAGGGAACACATAACATATGCTGAACAGCAGGAAAGCAGCTCTGTAGGTGTAAGTAGTGACTTGAATTAAATGCAGCTTGCCCTGGTACAAGTCACTCCTCCAACAGTGACTCCAAACACAGGACTGGGAGGGGAAGGAGGGGAGAAAGGCAAAACATTGTCATTGGACAAGGAGATTTAGAAAGAAATTCCACTAAAAGTAGGCTTTAAGGTGTAGCTAAGTAAGCAAAAATTGTGAAAGCAGAGTTAAGGAGAAAGAAAAGCAAGACAGGGAAGGCAGAGAGTTCAGGTTCAGAACCATCACTGTGTTTGAGATGCTTGCCTGAACTTACTGAATCAGCAGAAAGAAGCTGATGATGTGGAAGCAGAGGCCTCTACACTGAAATTCTCAATCCCAGTTTGTGTTGGCAAGAGCATAAACTCATATGTGAAATAAAATGAAAATAAATTTAATGGGAAAATTAAAAAAGCAAAAGGCTCAGCCTGAATTTCAGGTATCGGAGGGTGAAAGGGTTTATGTTCATGCCTGCACAGTGGGAGTTGAATCTGTTTGAGGTTTTCTCCCCACTGTATGTCACAGTACAACTTATGATGGTCAGTATAAGATGATAAGGCTGTAAATAGCCACAGTGTGTACTATGAATTGTCTGAAATATCCAGTATGCTCTTTCTATTTTTACGATAATCTAAACAAAACAAACAATTATATTAGAAAGGCATAAGAAAAACACATCAGTATGGAAGTAGCCTCTTTATATCATGATCTAATTTTTCAGACTCTGCACACAGAATTATCTTTAGACTGAGACATCTCCCTCTGCTTTCTCTTTTGCATATACTAAATTGCCTAAGAAGAAATTTAGGGCAGTGTTTCTCTCTTCCTCTAAGTGTTTTATATTTCTGCATCAGTTAAACATGAGAAGAGAGTTTAGTTGCACACAGCTCAAATTGAATTCAAGCTCCATCAAAATTCAGATTTAGAGGTTGTTTTTTTTTTTATCTGAATTCCATACAACCATGATTTGTCAATGATATAAGATGTAAGCCTTGCTCAGAGGCTTAGGTTTAATTCAATAGAACATGCAAGCTCATATTACAAACTCATGTCTCAATTACCCCATGAACCACTAGGAAAAAAAACACAAAAAAACAATAATGTCTATCCTTTGGAAGAAACACCACAAAAATAGGTTCTTTAAATAAAATAAAGATCAGCTTCAAATTAGACTTGATGATAAATTTAGTTAAAAATCCTACCCTTACATTTATCTCAAGTAAGCTCAGCAAAGGCTTGCTTTCCTCTCACAGAGTAGTGTTGTCCCCCAGCAACAAAAGAAAGGGCAAGCAAATAAAATGTTGGGACAGATCTGGGGCTGCAAGAAAGTTCCCAGAAAAAGGAAGGAACAGTAATTAGGAGAAGGACTTAGGGAAATAGTTACACCATTCCATAGTGGAAAGGAGAGGAACCAGGAGAGACTTTGTTTTTGATGTTTTTAGTTGATGCAATGCATGGTTGATGCCTGAAGATTTGCTACCAGTTTTGTTATTCTAATTAGTAAAGTGTACAGACAGGCAAACCAACATCAAAACCCTGATCCATCACAGCAGACCTCAGACAGCTTCGGCAGAAACTGAGGAGATGTGTAAAGCACTGTGACACCAAACACCTACACAATGAACAAAAAGAGATTTACGGTCTAGTGAGCAAGACTGGCAGGGAGACTGTCACTTACTGCGGGACAGAGAAACCTCTGGTGAGCTGTAACTCAGTAGTAGAACTAAGACTGAGCACTAAAAGCCCAGACACAGGGCTACTAGCTTAAGACCACACATAGATATTTTTTTCTCTCCACAGAGGTTCATGAATATGTTTGATATGTAGATGTAGATTTATATCAGTTAAGATAGGCTAAGTAAAGTTACCGGATAAGAGAGGCTAAGGAGAAGTATGGTTAGGGATTAGAATGTGATGATAAATGATAATACGCTTTTGTAATTAAAGCAAATCTTATGCTAAAAAGGACTGCAGTCTGTTTGACTGGTAGATAGGTTTTTGGGTCTATTTACAGTCCAACAGCACTTTTACTCGCTGAGTCTCTCAGCCTCAGTAGATCATTTAACTATGTGATGAGCATGATTTTCCATTTTCTTTGTCACTCTTCCTTCTTTAGGGCAAATCCCACTTCCTGAAGAACTGAGTTTTTTCTTTGTGATCACTACCCAGAAGCTGGGTTTAGAAAATGTGACCTAATTCTGTAAACATTTTACCTCCTTATCCCTCACTTTCCTCTGTTTCTCAACTAAAATTGACAGCAAAGCACCTTCCTGATAGCATCACTAACAGTGGTGCAGGAGAAGGGCAGAACGAAAATGAGCTTACAGTTCATAAAATGTCTGCCCAGGTATAAAAATATAAAATAAAAATAATTAAAAATTAAAAAATAATATATATATATATACGCACACACACACACATATATACACTTAAATATACATATTTATATTATTATAATTATATATATATATATCAGTGAGGAATTTAAGTGTATCTTATGTATATTTATAGATAAAATATAGGTATTAAAACAAAATAAACTTGGATACAGCCAGTATATCACAGTGCGAAGTAAATGACTCTGAAAACCACAGATACTGGGAAAGCTAATCTCAGTAACACATCATCCCAATTATTGGCTTATTATTTCTTCTGCTTTCATTTAGAGAGGGATTAACCAGTCTAACAAACCATATACTCATTTTAAATTAGTAACTGGGTCTATCCATATGATAGCCATATGGAAATGGACTTGAAAACTCTTTTTCTTATTTAATAGATTGACAAATTGTTTTTAAAATAATGATGATGATGATGATGATAATAATGGTAATAATAATAAACCCCACAGTTTTCATAACCAGTTTGTTGTATTCAATATTTTTTTTTAATAGCTCTAGGATGGTTTTCTCCAAAGAAATTTCATATCACCCCTTTCCATGAACATTTAATTCCTCTCATATATACCAGCACATTTCTGAACTTGTTGCTCTCTGAGGAAGCCTTCAGAACAGCGTGAACATACAGCATGATGTTTGGGTGGTATTGTTTTCTCTGGATTCAGGCTTTGTAGACCATTCTAAAACTTACCTCATAGCTTTTTGTAAACCCTCATCAATGCTCTGTGTAGGATACTTGCACCCAGGATGCTTACACAGGCCTGAACACATACCAAGATATACATGCCTGTGGGTGTATGCACATGTACACACACATATGCAATATGTTCTCATTGAATTATAAAGCATCTTTTCATTTAAGTCCTTAACTTAACCTCCATAGTCTTATAGTTAACTCTCAATATATAGACAGAAAGAGCTGAGTTTTCTGATATGATCACTTAGTAATGAATCAGGAGCACTCTGACTGTGGAAACTAGTAGAGACTGCAATAATAAAATATTCTCAGGCAAAGCAATGAAGACAGGTGACTTACCATTGAGCACCCAGGCAGCCAGAAACAGAGTTGCAGAGAGTAATCTGAACCCTGGTAAACAATGCTTTAGGCATGGGACCCTATGGACACAATTGCGTGGTGCTGGTCTCTCAGTCTTGAGCCTCCACATCCCCTGCCCCCCAGGCAAGAAGTGTACAGAGACATAACACCATTCATGTACTCAGGGGAAATTTTACATTCCCAAAAATGCAGATCACATGAGATTCCTTTCCAAAACAGAAAGTTCACAGGGTCCCCTGGCACCTATAATTTTACACACACACACACACAGGCAAAGAGCAGAAGAGCCCAGCTGTATTCACCAGCACAGATTATGATAATTTCAAATAGATAAAAAAGAACAACAAAGGGCAAACAAAAAACACTCTGGTCATCCATACTTCTGTAGTTTATGTCAGGTGCAAACCCAGGGGCCATTAAAAAAAAAACTAGCCTTTCAGAGACACCTTGTGAATAACATAACCTTTATTACTCTGCATTTACTTTGTGAAGCATTCTTCCCAAGAGTCCTTCTTCACTTTCTCCTCATCTCTTCTTACCATCCCACAGATGGGAAGCTTTAGCCCTTGAGCACTGGCTCTCACCAAACCTCAAGTCATCTGTGGCACTTACAGATATTGATTAAGAATATTAACTGTGAGCTTTTCTTGC
The DNA here is from genome assembly GCF_038088225.1 of Cyrtonyx montezumae. NCBI lineage: Eukaryota > Metazoa > Chordata > Aves > Galliformes > Odontophoridae > Cyrtonyx > Cyrtonyx montezumae. Next base: position 17,466,753 of record NW_027071992.1, read on the forward strand.
TTTGTTACATTATTACTAAGGGCTTCATGAAGTGTTAATCTTTACTAGAAATGATCTGTAGCTAAGCTTGTGTGAGATTCTACTCCATCCATGCTTGTGGTAACCCCAAAAAATCCTGCATTTTAAAGTAGTCTAATGTGCAATGAAATTGTTTAGTTTCAGCACTACCTCTGGAGCAAGCCATTTGTTGTTACATACTAATTTTGTACCTCACGTGGAAACAATGATAGGTCTTCATAACACTCAAATACAGCCAGTGCAATTTCTTGCACAGGCAGAGAGAAAATCAGCTCAATAGAGCGATTTCAAAGCCAACAGTGAAGATTTGCTTTGAAAAGCATTCCAAAGGGTCCTGTCACTGTTGGCTATCAAGGGCCACATACTGTAGTTTGGCTCCTCTATTAGAGCAGTCTGGGAATCAGCTCAGCCAGACAGCTCCATTTCCCTTTCCAGTGATCTATCTTTATCTGTTTATGAATGCTTCTGTCCACCATGTCAAGAAATCTGATTCTTCACCAAGGAGATCAGTAATGACTTTGTTCTGAGGTCTGGATCCCAAAAGAGGAACACACCACAGAAGCATCATGCCAGAACCCACCTCAACACATGCTTATTATCACATATCCAGCAGAAAAGTGTGTGAAGATTACTGTGTGTAGGAAGGTTACCTAAAGGTTAAGTGATTTATTTCAGAGTTTAATGTATTTATAAGAGTTTTTTAATGCTGAGAAACAACTCCTGTTTCTTAATACAAAGGAAAATTGCAGACTCAAAAGGTATCCCAGAAAAGATTCTGGAAACTAACCCTGGAGAAAGGCTATTGCTGTTTGTTTCACACTTCACTAGAATGTGTTGTTGAGAAAGAAAAGGTAATGGGGAAACTCTTGTGCTTCAAAATCCTTCAAAACAGTCAGGGTTTTGCAAATTGCCTTACCGAATTCGATTAATAGGGACATACACAGGGGTAGCAATTTAGATGTGTGTTTATGCATGGCTAGATAGATGCTGATATCCTCACTGTATGCTTACATATAGATATATATATATGTATCTATAAAATCTCCAAGACAGATAAAAAGCACACAGCTGTTAGCAGCTGAAGCAGGCCTTAATTACACTCAGGTTGTCATGGCAACATCTGACAAGCTTTGCCTTCCTGGATGGGAACATTTGCCCTCTTGGAGTTTCAGTGTACCAAGAGAGAGGTTCTAAGGAAAATTAGAATAAATCACACAACTTTTCTCTGGCCTTTGTGCCTTTCTGCCAACGTAAAAGGGCTGGGAAACAGTAGTGCTCCACAGGACTGACATATTGGAGCAAGGTATGAGTAAAATGCTACAGGAATATAAAGGATGTTGGCACTTAACATGCTTTGTTTTGCTGAGAACTGGTGTCCGTGTATCCAGCCTAAGTTCTCAAACCAATAGCTTCATTTTATATATATGCATTTATACACACACACACACACATAGCAGGAATGTATGAGGAAGGTATCATCAGGAAAGCCATTGAGTCTGGAATATTAAATGATCAGTGGTAACACAAGCTTTTATGGCACATGTGGGTAACACAAGTGAAGGGAGAAGCATGCTACCCAATCTACTCATCATCTTGCAACAAAACAGTGACAACCAAAAAGCTAATTTAGTTCTAGTCTAGCTACAAGATCATACTTTACAGCCAGGTAGTTTAATATGCACTTACTGATGTTCTTCCTTCTGATAGAAAAAAAAAAAAAAAGAACAAAACAACACACCACATGATAATGAATTTCATTCAGGAAAAAACAAAACAACAAAAAAAACAAAAACAAACAAACAAAAACCCCAACCACCAAATCAAAATAATAAATAACAACAAAAATGCACACACAAAAGTCACTCAGGCTGATTATTTCAGCAGCAGTTCACTGAGAGAAGACTTAATAATAAGGACAAGCAGAGACCTGGAGAGGAAGCAGCAAAGCAAATTCCTGCCTTCACCTCCGTTAGATTCTTTGTTTTCCCTTCAAATGCTTTGAAAAAGTAATTATTTATATGAATAAAATGTCAACATCCTGTCTTTATTTTCATTATACATTCCCATACCTTAGAAATGAGGGGAAAAAAAAAACAACAACGAAACAACCCACAAATAAAAACCAACAACTAAAAAAAAAAAAAGAAAAAACTGAAATACAAGCAGGAGAAAAATATATCTCAAACACCAGACATCCAGACTGCTTTAATACATCTGGCTCAACAGCACATTTTCTGAATACCTGTCAAAAAAATCAGCACCACAGTGCACTACTTCAGTGTTAAGTATCCAGCTTGGACAAGTGGTTTCAACACATTCAGGAAGTACGTAGTGGGAGACAATGATGTGGACTTCAACTTCTAAGGATGAGGTGGCTAAGTTTGTCAACATAGGCTTCTTTTATAGGCAATGGAGACCAACAGGAACAGGGAAAGGTATCCGTGAAGGTGCTTGTCCCTTTCCACTGTCTATAAAATGAGCCAAGGACAGCCCACTCAGGCAGACAGTTGACTTGCAGACATCAGAGGTCAAACAAGTTGTATTTCCTCCAGCAGCTCTACAAGAACCAACAAACATACAACAAGTGAACGTGTGAGAAGCAGCTCCACTTAAATCATGCAGATGTGGCTCAGCAGTCTTGCTTCCCTCTTGCACAGAGGATGTTAGCAATGCAGAACTCATGTGTTTGTATAGCAGGCCTCCAAACACTACTGTAATACATCTAAGAAAGAAGAACTGAAAATCCTAATGAAAGCAAATTTGCATACAAATGAAAGTTATTTTTGTACGCACTATTCCCCCATCTCCAGTTTCATTCTCTTCTCAGAACCTCAAGGATGCATAAGATACGAGGAATTACAGCTGGACAGAAACCTTGTTTTCATTTCCCACAGAGAAAAAACAGCAACACTTCTCACAAAACACACTTGTTTGTATTGATGCAGTTTACTAAAAGAGGGAAAGAAAAAAACTGTCATTTTTGTAACTTAAAGAAGGGAAAAATTGTGTTTGAAAGTGAAAAGTCAGAATGCTTTATTTCAGAAAACTGAAGTAAAATGAAGAAAGGGATAATCCCTCTGGGCCTCCCCCAGCATTTCAGAGGGCATAATGCTCAGAAGGTTTTATGACAAGATGACTTTTACATTAAAACCTCTCTTTAAAAGAAAAAAAAAATTAAATTCTGAGAAATATATTGTCATTTTTTTTTCAAACTGAGCTAAGTATGTGTGCTATATATGAAGGTTTCTCACATATTAACTATGAGCTTTTTGCACCATCCCTTACTAGGAACCTACATTTCTAACTTCCATTCCTTTCTTCCATCCCACCCCACCCCCTCTTTAATTTTATTATTATTTTTTCTTTCATTTCATAAGCTCTCAGCTTTTTAATATGAGCGCCTTTTATTTCTATAAAACTGCAGCTGCTTTCATTTAGTTTTATGGATTTAATGTATTTAGAGGTTCCAAGAGAAGCTTGGAGCTGGCGGTATTATCCAGACGTTCACTGCTTAGTGCCTTTTCTAATGACAAGACTTATCTGATTCAGAACATTTCATATCTGTAGAAAAATTAATTCTCTCTCCCTTTGTCTTTAGGCCTCAAGATTTAATTTGTTCAGGGGATTCTTTCATGCACTTTTTTTTTTTTTTCCTTTGCAGATACCCTGATGACTTACTTCCAGTGCTGGAGAAATTCTTCCTGCTGGCATTTGAGTCTGAACCATTTGCAGCTTAGTACTTATGTCTTCCCATCACCATGGCATTTGAGCTCCTTTTGGTATTTAATATATTTTTTCCTCATTCGTCGTGATGTAGAGGTTGCTATTCTCACCATTTTGCATACACAGAAATGAAGCAAAGAAGGAACTAGAGCGTCCAGTTGATCCACAGTGATCTTAGTATGAGCTACACATCTTAAATGCTTGAATATAACTGTAAGTAGTTTACACAAGATGGAAAAAGAAGTTTGCTAAAGGAGTGAACATGGAGATGGCATTTAAGATTCTTTCTACCAAAACACCCTATCAGTCTACGGTGTGATGTTTCTGGATGCAAACCAAAGAAACATGTCGATCACAGAAATTACTGAAGCACTCAATTAGTTGTCATTTGCTATTATTCTGCCAAGTCTGTAGCACTTGACAGTTCTGCACCTGTTCAGAAATGCAGTTATTATTCATATCTATTTTTCTTCATTTCACCTCTCTACTTTTTGTCCTCTGCAAAAACTCCTGAGGACCTTTAGAAGGCCTCATACTACACTTCCTCTTCAACCCATCTATTAACCTGATCAGCAATGAAAAAGTTCATTGCAATATTCATCTGTCATTTTTTAGGCTTTATGGTTAATATCTTTTAATACACTTATGGGGAAATCAAACCTTTCAGAAGCACCACTTCTAACCATCTAGGACAGTTCACTGTCTTGGTTAAACTCTTTCTGCATTTTTCTTACAATATTAAGAAAAAGACTGGAGATAGTGGAGATTTTGTATGAATAAATTTCAGATATTCCTTTAACTTACCCTGTTCAGAAAACCACAATTAGAAACCTACCATCTTTATCAAAGTTAAAAAAAAACAGTAGTTATAATAATATTTGAGTTTAAATTTCCAGTGTCACAAAGTTTTTGCAAGGACAATACTGACAAAAAAAAAAAAAAAAAAAAAAAGAACACCAACCCAAAGTCAGACAACAAACAAAATGTTCAAATCTTTTCTATTGTAAACTGTGTTACCTCCACACACTCTTATTTTTTATTTTGAGGTGGTAGAGACAGGAATTGAATCTGAAGTTCAGAAGATAGAAAATCCAAGAGAAATAGGAAGAGAATTTCTGTGCCTTTTCCCCTTCTAGTAAGTTTTTCAGAAAGCTAAACTTCAAAAACTTTGGAACAGAAGTCTGACTGGGTGTTTTTTGCCCCCTTGTCTTTAAACAAATGGAAGTATAAGGAAATAAACCTTACATGTCAAAATCATCTCTATTCCTTTAAATGTTCAGGTTTATGAGACATTTCTATTAAAAGCAAGAGAAAAACACTTGATATTTTTCTGAAGAACAAATTCAGAAAGAACACCTTCAGGTATATATATAATTATGAAGCTAAAGGGCACCCCCAAACCCCATTATATGCACTCCCATGCAGCTACTTTCAAGGCTTTTGATGGAAAAACTCATAAAAAGGTTGTATGGTATTGGTTTATAGAGGCAGGACAGTCACAAATACATGTGCCACCACCCCTAAGACATGAAGAAGAACCAGAGATCAGTCTGAGGCTGGCTCTACATTTCCTCCCAGAGCCCCACAGAGCTATTAAATGCATGTGTCACTTTTCTCACTGATGACTGCAGACAGATTAGGTTGCACGGGGGAGGGGGGGGGGGGGACGACAGCATCTCTAAGAGTCTACAAGCCAAAGAGGGTGGCAAGAAGCTTTTCTAGGATTACATCCAGTAGGTCAAACAAAAACTGAAATGCAAGCAAAGGTCAGCTTTTTAGCCCAAAGGAGTCCTCAAGGAAGGTGTAAGGGAGAGCTGGTGGCTCATTAACTAATGAGCAGTGGATGACTGCTCTGAAGCACTAAGACAAAACATGGGTATCCCCACAGGAAACCCACCCCAGCCAACACAGCTGGTAACCTTCAGGCAAAAGCTCTACAGTTCCCAGGTAAGGCTGTGAGGAATGGGAGCTTTTTCTTGCCAGGATGAGGCAAGAGGACTGGGAGAGTAGTGGGAGGTCACAGCAGTGAGTGTGTTCCTATGGCACGCAACATTTTAGGCTCCTGCAAGCACTTTCTCCCTTGTTTAACACCCCAGCGGAGCTGTATGCTGAGCTGAACTCCATCCACTCCATCTCATATCCCTTCCCTTATAAACCTTTATTAAGGTTTTATGTTACACAACTATCACCGATACAAAACTATTGCATTTAGGCTTCCAGGCGACTGAGTGCATTAAAACTCCTTGTGTGGAATGGCAGGAACCAATTCCTCATTTTTACTGGCTGGGAACTGAACCTTAATAGGCCACAGAGCACAAAACTCATAAACCACCAGAGTAAGGGGAGGAGGAGATGGAGGGGGAGAGGAGGGGGGAAGTTTGTGGCAGAGGTTATGAAATTATAACAGAAAACAAAAGATGTGGAGCATGGTGCAGTGAAGAATTCTCCCCACGCATGGCAGAGTTAACCTTGCCACTGATGCCCAGCAGCTGGAGGGGAAACAAATAAAGTGGGACCATGCTCCTAACAAAAGAAAGCATCACTCCTTGACACCGGAATAGCAGCAACCTTCATCTCAAACCCTCTCGCTTCTCAGGAGAGGCTTGTGGATTGCTGGCTCAGTCACAAGTTGCTTTTGCCTAGCAACCAGCACAAAGTCCGTCTGTCAGCTTGGCCTGCAGTCCCTCTGTCCTTCCTCCCCCTATTCTGCACTCACCATGTGGTCTCCAAGCTCATTTGTCAGACTTCAGACAGGCTTAGAGGTGAATGGGGCTGAAGCAGGCTTTTCTCCCATGCTGACATCAGGCAGAACAGTGCTTTGCACCTTGGGGTAGTCCATCCCATCCCCTTTCTCTTATTCTCAATTTACAGCTCCTCACTGGGAAGCTCTTGAAGAAAGGGCCACCTAACCTCGGAGCACACCTAAGCCAATGGTGTGTAAGTCCACACTTTTCCTGCATGGCTCTGATATAAAGATGCTGGTTTTTGCTGGTGGAAGTACGTTCCAGATGCAAGAATGTTTTTAAAAGTTAATGTGGGACAAAGCAAGAAACAAAACAGTTAGAAAGTTGACTTTTGCCCAGTATTTATCAGGTGCTGCAAGTGTAGAAACAAGTTCTGCAGATTGGAGAAGAAAAGTCAAATCAGAACAATTCCCAGTTAAATTAAATTCTGTAGCCACTTATTTCAATGCTGAAACAAGTTACTGCTAGGATCTTGCCCCAGTGTCACTTTGACCTGAGAGGCAATGGGCCTGGGAAGATACTGCTTCCTGGAATAGCAAGAAGTCATTTCACTCCTTCTCTCAAGAAAGGAACATATTAGGAAATTAAACAAGCTGAAATGCATGAGACAAGCCTAGTAAATGCAATTGTGCTCCAGTCAGCATCAGAAGGGCTGGCTGGACTCCAGAAGTTGAAGAGAGTTAGTCCCTGCATCAGGGTTGCTTCAAATCAGAAAAGAAGATAATCACCCATTTCAAGCACCAGAGGGATATTTACTTAGTGTATTCTGACTTTCAAAATGGAAAATTACAAGATATATGAGAGCAGTTACCTTCCAGAGCTTAAAGTTATCATAATACCTTACTTCTAATTACAAATCAGACTCAACAGCAAGGGCTAAAGGGAGCCAGGTTCAAGCAGTAAGCATAGTTTGCAGCACAAAACCTTGGGAGCTGCCTGATATCACCACCCAGGTGACCCCTAGGAATTTAAGAACATAAAATGTCCTTTACCTATTTTAAAACTTACAGGAAACAGGTTTCAATTACAAAGTTCGAGTGGACTGAATGAGAGGAGTCTGAAATCAAGGAGAGATTTTCCCTTCCTTCCACCCTCCTCTAGAAATACATTTCATTAGAAAATAAAATGCCTTCTCCTCCTGGTAGGGAAATTTGAGCAGTATGGAGAGGTTGCTGCACAGGTTGGGGTGTTAGGCCTGGTAGCTTACCCAGAGGACTACAGGCTGAAATCAGCCACACTGTCCCAGGACCATCACTGGCAGGAAGGAGACCAGCAGTTGCTCTCGCCCTGCTGGGCTGCTAGGGCAGCACCAATTTTTCTCATCAGAAAGCTTCTCTATAAATAGGTAGAAGAGACAAAGTTTTTTTTTTAACATTTTTAATGATACCAAATCAATTGAAATGAGCTACTTTGTCATCACAGCTCATTATTGATTGCTAGCTGAAGATTCTCGGCAAAACTGGGATGAGCAAGAGTAAATCTTACATAAAAAGCACAGTTCTATTGATCACAGCTGCTGCTACCACTGGCCCTCCACTGAAGCAACAACCAGCTACTTTAATAACAATGTAATCCTCCAGTAGAGAGGAACCCATCTGCCTTCCAATCCACTCTGCATCACACTCTTCTGAGCGGTCTTGAGAGAGAAAGCAGACCAGTCCATCCCCCTGATAAAAAACTATTACTATGCAGCGACACCATCGCGCTTGATTTAAGTACATCTGGCATTTTCAGGTGTAATGCCTGAAGCAATAATACTAAAAAACCAGAACAACCCTAGTTATGCCCTCTGGGAGTTGCATGTGTGTGAACTAAGTAACTTATAGAGTTCCTATTTCCATAGTATCAAGCACTTTACATTCTGTAATGTATTTATGCTCCTACCACCCAGGGGAAGGAGAGGTCAGTGCTGAACCTCCTGCCTTCCCAGTGCTTCCTTAGATCTTTTTTTCTATTGCATGGGAGCTGGAGACCAGAATCTCTGTCTGGGCTGGAGGCTTTGGGGCTTGGTCACAGTCACGCAGGAAGGCAATGCTGTGGCTGAGCTGGCTTTGCTACCAGTCACAGGACAGGCTCCAGATTCTGCCGGAAGATATTTGGTCAAGGGATCTGATATTACACATGTTCCTGAAGATATGGTCACTTCATTCTCCATTTCTACCCCTGGGGAATATATCCAACTCTCTGTAGACACACCTATCTTTCCCCTGCCACCACCTACTTTGCCATATCACCATGTTCTTTCAGAACAAAAGATGAGGAAATAGAGGCACAGAAACCCAAGTCCCACTCTGAATCCTATAAGCAGTCCCTTGTCCCCTCATTCTTTGTCTCATCTGGGGTCTAGACTCAGGCCTTGGAGTTAATGTATCCAAAACATTCCAGTGAAAGAGCCTTGGTGATCTCTTCCACCCTGTGTTCTCAGTGACACTCTCCTCAGCCGTGCCTTTATGTAATTGAACCTATTTCAAAACAAGGACCAAGGCACTGTGCATAGGTATATTCAGCTTGCTTTCCTGCTCAGAACCATGCAAGAGCTTCAGGAGATGCATATGGAAAAGAAAGGACAGTTTCTGATCTTGGACAGCAAACAGGCAAGGAGGCTCACAGATCTATGGGTACATACAGGGATATGCCACTGTGCAAGGAGATATATAGAGCAGGGGAACCATTCACAAGTACAGACCCAGCTCCCTTTCTCCTGTCAGTATTCAGGAGTAACTCCAGACAAATGAGTGGAGCCAACAGCTCCACAGTAAGAGGGTCAAGGAGATGGAGCAGAAGCTGTTGTGAAGGAATCAATTCCCTTCAGGCAAAGCTTGGACCCTCAGAAAATAAAGGACACAGGTAGCTCCTGTGTGGCCACGTGATGCTGGGGACCATGGGGGGCCTCTGCTCAGCAAGCCGAGGAGTTAATAGAAGCAAAACAAATCCCCTTTATTTGCCTCAGGGTCAGGGGTCAGTGTAAGTAAATCATTAATTAACACGCTGGCGCATCAGTGCTATTGACAGGGTTTTGTGTACACAGTGGGACTGTGGCACCCCCTGCAATTAAGCCTGCATTGAACTTTCCTCCTTCAGCTGTCTCCTGCGCAGCACAAGCAGGCTCATTTAGTCCACCGTCCTCATCCATGCCCCCTCTCTGTTTTTCCTATTAGCCATTTCCATGCTCACGCTTCTTCTTTTTTTTTTTTTCCTGTCCTATCTTCAGTAACCAAGTTTCCTTTATATTTTTATTTATTTATTTATTTATTTATTTATTTATACTTCCAACCTCCATTAGGCACCTGCTCCTTTTGGAAACTCACTGGCTATGAATTCATCAACATGTACTTATTTCCCCAACATGCTCAGGTAAAGCTGCACCTACAGCATTTAAAGAGATTACAGGTACTTGGTGATAACTCATCAAGCTTAAGACACTACAGTGTCTCAAAAGGGAATAAAAAGCTTCCTCTCAGACCCTAGATTTTAATAAAAATCTGGAATTGTAAGCCATTACCATCAGCACCTGGATTTTTTATTTGTTTGATTTTTATTTTTTTCCTAATCAAAGCAAGTCTGATGACAGTCTTAGTCCTATACCGGCTGATAAATTACTATATAAAGAGCAGTCATCTCAGAGACTCTGCAGTCACAGACCCTTTCAACAGTCAGACCTACAGCTGCTATGAAATTTGCATTAATTTTCTTTCCAGAGAGATCTGCTTGTATTTTGTTGCTTCAGATTTCCTGTTGGAAAGATCTTGGTCTGTAGACTGACTGCTTCAGAGCTAGATTGTTTTGAGATAAAGACTGGTTTCAAAGGTGAACTCTGAACTGTAAATTTAGTTGGAAACCCAAGACCAGGTTTTATTGTTCCCAAACCCAGAGCTAAACATCCAGTGATATTACATGATGTGGTGGCCTGGGCTCTGTCAGTTCTCAAACTGTAAATCTGAAACCATCTTGGTCCTAGTGTATATTAGTGCAGCTACTAATCAAAACTGATCACAGAAGCTTTGATATACTTAAACATGTTAGAAACAAAAACGCTTGGACAGCTACCTTCCTCTACTCATGAAATACTATATTAATTCGATGTCATCTCATAGTCTTTGACATATTGTTCACATAAGATACTAATGACATGATAAGCATGTCCTTAACAGTAGGACTTCTGACAACCTACCTCCTTGCAACTCCTAACAAGTGTTATCACATTAACCTGATTCCTGCCATTCCCATGTGCACCAGAAGCCTTTATGAGAACCAGAGGGGTAAGAGCTTGGCTATATGTTTCCCACTGAATGCTCATCTACATGAGGAAGGTATACAAAGTCAGAATTTCCCTGCAGAATACAGTCATGGATCCTGGAACTTCTGGCCATAGAGACAAAGGTTGAGGGAATCGGTGCTTTCCTCCTCTTTCTGAGTGTCCCACTGGTATTTGTTACTTTTGTCTTTTAGCATCCAGTTCACAGCCCTTGTGCTAGTTACATGAAAATGCCACCCTGTATGGCTCCCAGATCCAATGGATGTTAAAAACAGAAAGCTGCGAGCAGCCAAATTAACAGCAGATAATTAGTCTCATGCATAAACCTCTTAAAAAAAAGTACAGGGCACTTGGTGTCAAGATTAGACAATTAACTTTGTCAGAGCACAGGAGAACGGACTGAAACGCTTACATTTGCAACACAGTATTAAGTCTGCAATTCTCACCGGGACTCATGTGAGTAAATACTCTAGGTCAAAGCCTTGACAGCCTTATTTAGATTTTGCTCACTTAGTGCAGGCTCTGCTCAAGTAAAGACCACATATAATCCAAGGAGAGACTTTAGAGTTCGGCTCTATGTTTTGACAGCCTATAAAAGAATGGCTGAAGCGTAAGCAGGATCAGCAGAAGTAAGCCTTTCCATATATGCCATTCTTTCTGAAACCAGTGCTGTTTTACACACTAGCCAAAACATGACAGTTCACTGCAGTATATTCTGCAGTCCACAGTCAGCTGAGTTTTAAGAGCGTCTCAGTCTGGGGAAGGATTTCTGCTGATTTGCTTTATTGATGCCACAACTCAACACAGTGATCCATCAGCAATTCATATCCACAGTCAAACAGCTCTTTCCCGGGGGAGTGGCAGACCAAGGGAGATTAGCACCTGTCTCTCTCCTGTTTATCACTGGCAGGTGCTTAAGTGACGCAAGATATAAGCTTCGCTAAAGTGAACAAAGCTACAAAAAGATAAGACGAATGTACTGGGCTGTGGAGCCAATGCCTGCTTGCTTGGGAAAAGAGCAAATGATTCTCCATCTGTTTAGCAAAAGTGGCTTTGTGAGCTAATAGGAACAACAACAATTAATTAATATGGTGAGCATTAAGAGCTAACATACAGTTACTAGGAGAAAGCCTTCTGTAGCACAAACAAAAGAAATTTACTGCCTCTAAATCTGGAGGGACCTTGGTGACTATGCTGGCAGTAAGCAACAGTTTTCAAGCTCAACCCAGAGCTCAAAGATCAAGAGAACTTGAAGCAGAGGTATAGGTGGGGGCCAGCTCTGACCTGGAGGTAGGATGGACACATTCATGTGACACCTAAGCTAACAAGCCCCTCCTCTCCCCAAATAGTACCATGCTGCTTAACACCAGCAGCTAGTTAGTTGGATCTCGATCATATTCTGCTTTGCAACCACTTGGTTTAAATACTAGGCACTGAAACAACTTTTATAAGTAGCATATCTAGGTAAGGACCTCCTCAACTTTGAAGGACTAGTGTGTGGAAAGCAAGAAAATGAGGCAAACTTTATCACTAGACCATGCAAATACTAGAAAACATTGTTCTTACTACATGAGTAAAGAAAGGAAAAGAAAATCTTCATTTTTGCGTAATTTTTATCCAGGCATTTATAGAAGCACATTTAATTTCTACAAATTACCAGGTATATAGCAACAGAAAAGCACTAAGGGTTGCAACAGTTCATCGGGAGGGTGAAGTTTAGCGTTGTGATGATGTTTCTTGCATCACCGAAGTCCTTAAGGCTTCACAGCTTAGAGGTTTTGCAAAAGTATTAACTGAAAGTCACTAAGTAACTTGTCTGACACCAAAAAGGAAACATGTCAAAGGTTCTGATCCAATATACTGGTGGCTAATATCTTCACAGAGTGTAGATAATCCTTTGACATAGTAAAAGTAGATAGTATTCAGCCTTCTCTAGTTTAAAGGAAAAGAAGTTCCTTGTGATTTGTTTGATGTAAATAAACCCTCTATTTATCTTTGTCTTTAATAAATTCATACATTATTAGAAAATCCTTTATACAAGAAGACCCACTGAGCTATATCATCTAATTTTAAGAGATTTCCTGTTGGTGGAATACAAAGCAGCCACCTGCAATCGCCGAGTGCTCGAAAGGATTTAAATAAACACACACAGATAATTAGATCAGTTAACCTTGCAAATTAAAACAAGCACATTGCATTATCTCTAGTTTATCCTAAAAGAAAATATGAAGTTCCCTCAGATAAATAGTTTAACAAAGACAGTGAAGAGTTTATACAAGCAGCACAATGCAAGTCTTCCAGGCATATAGGCTAATAGGATGAAAACCCACTTTCTGACTTGTTTCGTGTTGGAGGACTGGATACCTGCTTGCACAGAGGCAAGGATCCAATCTAACTCACAAGCCATATTGTCAGAGCCGTTTCACCTCAGGTAGCCAAAGCGACTGGTCCTGGGTCACTCACTATCCAATAGAAAAGAATAGGTGGGACTTCTTGTCATGTTCACCTTCAGAGGGCTGGAGTCAGGGCAGATGAATCACACCTATAGTCACAAAATGCCACTTTTTGACTCAGGCATCCATTCTTTTGTAAGGTAATTGCAGCTGGGGTGAATTTTCATACACAACTAGAAAGCTAGGCACAGCTCATTAGTTGTGCTGCAAAGAAAAGTCCAGGTTGAGTTGCTGTAGCAGCTGGGTGGCACCAATTGTTCATTAGCATCAGTGTGCCAGCTTGAGGTATGGTAGCTCAGCTCTGCACAGAGCTTTCCTTCTGGTCAGCAACTCAGGCACACAGCATGCAGACTGCACTGGCAATTGCCTTCTAATGTCAGTCTGCTAGAGGGGATCATGTTGGTCACTCATAACCAAGGCCAGCTAGGAAAACACACCCAACCCAACAAACCTTTTAAGGTTCTCTTCTCTTCCGTGGGTAAGACAATGTTTTAGAAAAGAAATATCACCACTTATTACTCAGTGTTCAAGTGCAATTTCTGAGCAGAGTTTTCTACCAGTTTCAGAGTAGGTTTGTGTGTTGCAGATCTCAATAAAATAGTATGCAGAAAATCGTGGTCAAAATGCTATCCTGTATCTGAGACACCATCACAATAAGAAACATGCTGAAAGCAATATCCTTTCAGAAAGCATTTCAGTGCTTCTGGGAGAAGAATGAGCTTTTTTGTTTGTTTCCTTTTGTTGATGTTTGCTTGTTTGTTTTTTACCCATCATTTCTGCTTGTAAGATCTGACATCACTTTGTTTCAAACTGTAAAGGTAACAGTCTCAGTTTTTGCAGGCAGCTCCTGCAATCACATGGCACAAACCATGTGCTACATTCAGCTCTGAAGCTGTGATGTTTGGTTGTGTACCAAGATATTCTGTGGCTGCCACTGTTAATGATGAGCACCTGCTCTCATGACTAAACCTAATTTATCAAAAATGTTTTGTACAGCCATACCGAAAATTACAGATGTGAGTCTGTTTAAATATTATTTTTGTATTCACCCACACATTATGTCCCATACAATTGTAGTGAATGTCATCCAAGCACCAGGGAGAAAACAGGACTGCCATCTACAAAGGTTGCAACTTATTTTTGCCCTAAAATTGACCCCAAAGCATATTCATGGAATCACCTGAAATGAGATAGTCCTACTTTGAGGTTAGTTAGACCTATAGAGAAATAAGCTGGTGCCCCAAAATTAAATGATAAGTTTGGAGTGAGAACATGCTGCTCTGTCAGCCAATCTGATCATATCACATATACCACAGTAGTTTATAAAGATATTAAAATCCTGAGCAGAAATTAATACTTACACATGTAGACTCTACAGAAGTAGACTGAAAACTGAGTGTACTTTGGGGACTGAATTCATTTTTATATTTAGGATGCATTTAGGGTGCATACTAAGCACATGTCAGAATCTCAGTTTGATCTCCAGGCTGGATTCTGTACACATAATGAAATTCCTAAGTCAAGGCTTGATTACCCACTGCCCTTGGTTACCACATTGTTCTGGGTAGCCTAACAAACAAGCCCACATTTGCATCTGCTACGCTGCAGATAAATCCCCTGGGCTGGCACGGGAGAAGGTCATGGCATTGGGACTGCATCCCTTAATGCCACAGGCAGCAGCCCTGTAAATAAACACAGGGGGCTTAGTTACCAAGGCTATCCCTCTGCATCTTCTATTTGAACCTGAGCATTAAGAGGGGTAAAAAAAAAATAATAAAGCAATAATAAAAAAGATAAAGGAGAGAAAAGCAACAAAACAATACAGAGAAAATAAAAATCCAGAAAAGCCAGAAAATAATCTGTTTTCTACTATGCCAGGGAACAGATCTTCCCTCATCTACTTCACACCCCCTACACATTCTGCTGCAGATCCAACACAGTCCTCAAGTTTCATTTCAGAAAGTAAAGCTGCTAAGCAGCTACCAAGTGACCTTTGCCTCTCAGATGAGTATTTATGGCAGGCAACACATACATCAACAACAACAAAAAGTTTCCCCAGTAACTAAAATGTTTCTGCCAGCAATGTATCTTTTACAAGCTTGCAAGATGTACCGAGAGTCTAATAATCAGATTAAAATCACATCAAACTATGTTGGGAAGTCAAGGTGAAGGCCTTTGGATTGTTCTCATGAATAGCCCTATCCAGACCTACCGGGTGATGATAAATTCAGTTTTTTGCTTGGTTGGTGTTTTTAAAATTTATTTTAGAGGCTTACAGTTTTTAAAAGCCAAGAGGTGGGAAAACAGTTGGTGTTTTAGCAATTCTTGCCAGCATTTGACAATAGTGAAATGGTTGAGAAGAAAAACATGATTTCTTCTGTGCAGGGGTAATAAATACCCTATCTCCCTTTTGCTGGTGGAAGCCCATGACTCAGAGAGGCAAAGTGATATGTCCAATGTTATTCATATTTCTAATGGTGAACCTAGGGACAAGCTTGAAACCTCAAGTCTAAACACAGGATTGTACTGTCTCCCCGGATCATTGGGAACCAAATTAGAGGGATTTGAAGCAGAACAGAAATAGTCAGCTTGAAGTTGCTAAACAAGGAGAGAAGCTGAAATCCTTGTGCTTTCCATCTCATATGTGGTGTCTGCAAGAAGTCAGGCTTGAATCTTTTATTTCCAGATAGCATACTGCATTCTGCAGGTAGGTGCTTGAAATGGGTACATCATCCCCATTTCCTCTCCCTGCAGAAGGCCATCGGGGAAAAGCACTGGAGAAGGAAACACTGTCTTCTATCAGGGTGGTTTATTAGATGTGAGAACAGAAGTTCAAAGTGTTAATACCTGCTTTACAGATGTAAATAACTCTAAAAACCTACATAGATACTTGCCTCCAATGAAGAGGTATCAGAGATGAGCAGTGTTCAATCTGTCCCACAACAGTTGAGCATCTAAACTACAGAGCACTACACAGCTTGCAGCAGTAATACTACAATCACCTGTGCCTGTCTCCGCAGCACAGGGAAGTACCCTTGCTTTCAGGCTCACACCAGCCAGGTTTGTTCGGATTAGTAACTCACAAATTGAACCACCCAGCTGACTGAGCAAAAGGCCAGTTTGGGAATGTTCAGGTAAGGTGTTCTCCCCACAAACCAACAGAGCAGATGGGCAATAATCTTATTAGTCCTGTCCAGTCAAGGACAACAAAGGAGAATTGTCCATGGTGTGTAGGATCACACATCAAGGCTCTGTACATTATTAAAGAGTCATTGAACTGTGGAAAAAAGCCGATGCTGCAGTACAGCCAGGGAACAGCCATAGGACAGCTCTGGGAGCCCATCAGGACAACAGTAATTTACATTACACTCTTTAGACTTTGACAAACCAGCTAGCCGAGAGTTAAAGCACTAAGGCCCATTTAGAGAGGTTTTGAGAGAGAGAAGGGTAATAGCCAGATATAGAGGATGAGATCAGTGAAGTCATACAGAAACACTGCAAGGGCAGAACGTCACTTCCGCCTTAGCTTAAGCTAACAGTCACATCACTTGACTGTGTATTGCAGTGTAACTAGCATGTCTGCCACCACCAAGCCAGTCTGAGAACTGTGTTCACCTACCCACTGCACAACTCCCACCAGCTTCTCAGTATAAGAAAAAGAGTTTCCTTGGAAATAAAAGCTCTATCATTTGCAATACTTGCAAGCCTTGTCTCAATTTTCCCCCTACTTGAAGTACGGGTGAACACTACAGATAGCTCACATACAGAGGGCTTTATCTTAGATCTAGTTCCAAGGAATTCTGATGGAGCTTTCACTGATTCCAGTGGGAGCAGAGCAAAACAACTGCTGAATTTTAGGAAAATCTACCCATCAGCTACTTCATATAAAGTCATCATTGCTCTTCTACACATTGCCAGAAAATCCAATCTCCTCTCCTCCCCCCTAGTACTACTCAGGGTTCTCTGCACAGAAATGAGTCACGTCTATTGACTAGTCCACAGAGAGATATTAAAAATAGCCTGATGAGCCTTTTCAATGCCTTCCTCCCTACCCCAGGAAACTAAAATTCTGTTTTAATCCCTGTTTCAGAAAATCTCTAGGTATTATTTGTATCTTTAAAAAAAGAAGCAAAGCTAAACAAAAATAACCCATGGCAACACAATTGCTTAATTCCACAGACTCCCAAGATGACATCAGAGATAGCAGTGGGACTTCAGCACATGGAGAGGCAACCTCTCCTAAACACATGAGTCTTGTTTGCAGAGGCATCAGTGAGTCAGCAGCAAGCAGACACACTACACACACAAACAGGTCATATGCTACTGGATGTGTCATCTTTCTGTGATAGATCTCACAAGCTCCAGAATGCTCATAGAGCTCCCTGCTCTATGTGGTCTCTCACAATATTGCAACAATTTCCAAAACCGGTTTGATAACAGACTGAGCAGAGAGGTCTCAGTTCAAAGATGTCTGAAGCCTGCACCAAACTTGCAGGGACTAGTGCCAGATGTTATGAAACAGCACACCCAGCCCAGCATCCTGTGTTTCAGAGGAAATTGGCAGCTTACTGCAAAGATGTTTCAGCAACACTAGTTGTGCAGAGAGTATCTCAGATCTGACCAGTGGAAAGTTCTGCCTGTGGTGGTGAATAAGCATATGGTGGAAAATCATCAGGACTTCCTGTGACAGCCCTTTGAGGACTTTGCTGAGCTGGCCCAGACTGCTTGGGTCATAAACCAGGGAGCATAGTGGAAAAGGATTTTACAAGTCTCCTCATGTTAGTGTCCTTTGCTTCTCCACTGAAAAGTTTTGGTCCTTTTTGAGGCATTCCAGTTTTGTGGTGGTCCTCTACTTTTTACAGCAGTTTAAAATCTTCCTTTTTCATACTTTTTTCACAAATTTAAGTCCCAATCAGAATTACAAGCCTTATTTTCATTTAATTGAAGCTGTATTCATGACATACCTTTTTAGTTGTACTTTTGATTAAGGTTTCTATCATGTTCATTTTCACAGTGATTCTGCAAAACCATTAGTGTTTTTATTTACAAAATAAGTTGGGTTTTTCTCCATTTATCAATATCAGATTTCCTATTTCCCCTGTAAATATTTTCGTGGACTTTTTGTTGATGGTATTATTTAATGACAGGCAAGGATATCATGATCCAGGGGTGGATAGTCATCCATAGAATGGATCTCAAATTTGTTAAAATGTAGAATTAATTGCAATTCACATATAATTCTCCAATGCCTCTCAAGTATTATGTATTTCATATGAGGAAACATGAAATGCAATAGTCATTATCTGTTTCATGTAACCATTCAATGTCTTGCAAAATCTTGGTCTTTCAGTCAAGAAGATGGATTCCATACTTTGAGATTTATCCTACTGCACATGTGAGTTACCACATCATCTCCCTACAGTGACAAGTGGGTATTACTCTTGTGAAAGCAAGTTAAACACTTTTTTTTTTTTTTTTTTTACTTTGCAAGGAACTAGAGAAAAGAATTTGAAGGAATTAACTATGGTAGAGAAAACACTCTCATTTTGAGTATGTGCTGAGTAGAGAACTTGGTGTCCTGAAGATCTCATCCAAACCAGTAAACAATACAAGCCTTCAAATACGGATCAGTACCTCCTCACTTCAACAAAAGATAGAAACCACACTTTATGTAACAGGGAAATTAACAGTTATTTACTCTGTATGCACTCTTGAAGATAGACCACTGAGGCAACCCAGCAAATATATGATCTCATAGCAAGTAATCACAGATTGAAATGGGTTTGTGCCTCCTATTTCCTGACAAGCACTGCTTTAGAGAGTACATCTATATTTTTTTCAATCTTCTGAGGACCTGTGTGCCAACTACTTGTACCCTGAGTAGTGTGGATGCTCGAAATTAGAGAAGAAATACCAGATAGGAATGAAACTAAGAGTCTTCTGGCAAATAAACAGGCCCTGATGAAGTGGGCATCAAGGGAGGATTTCTAATCTTCCTGAAAGCAGTGTGTTTCATCTGCATGCTACTTATGTGTGAGTGCTTCTTTCCATCACTGTACATCAGGGAGAACCTGAACAAAACCAAACCCAGTAACACCACCAGTAAACAGGTACATGCCTAAACTTAATAAAAAGATAATTCTATTGGTAGATTTTTAAATAATTGAATGTGTGTTATGGGGTACTAGGATTATTTGTTCAGAAATATGAATCACTAATTATTTTCCCTAGGAAAAAAATGGATATTTCCCGGCATGGGGATAGGTATTACTTATCATTTGTATTCTTATTTTATTTTCTTGGTATGATCAGAGAAAGACAGTAGAAACTATGTTTTACCTTACATTCAAATAGATTTGTCATTTGAAAACTGAAAAAAAATATATTTTTCTGAAAACCAAAACACAAAAAACCTCTAGTTGTTTGGGAAAAAAAAAAGTGTTTTCAGAGTATTTCAAGCTAATAGAAGCCTCTACTAATGTATTTACAAAATGATTATTTGCATTCAGTTTCCAGTGCCTATGTCACTAACTTGCAGAAAGCTTTTCAGAGGCCTCAAGAGGTAGAATACAAAAGATTCAAGCTAGTGAGAAAACTGTTCATTAATACGGACTTATACTTTCAAGGCAAACTCCTTCAAAGGCATGCTTGAAGCTGAAGAAAGAAAAGACTTACAAGAAATAGTTGCCCATAATAATTATCCTGCATTGAAGGCAATTTATCCCACTTCCAAAACGTACTCTGGGCCCATCTACTTCTTCACACATAAGAGGTTATACTGAATGGCAATCTGATAGGGAAGGAACATAAGATATTGAAAAACACCATAGCCACACAAACAAGTTTTTTAGGCCTCTCTTGCTTTTTGCATTAGATACATTTGCTCTCCTCTGAAATTCTCCATTTTCTACTTGACAAAACAAACTAAACCCACAACAGTTACATTAAATCTTCCTACAAAGTTTCAAGCTGTTCTCCCTGCTCTTTCGCCTAGCTAAACTAAGCCTTTTTTTCCTTTTCTCTCTTCATTCTAATGAATTTGGGGGAAGGGTGGAGAAGAGATTCCCTAAGCTACGCCTAAATCACGTCTGGTAGACTGCTGAATATGCACAGAAACATGTTTCTGTCAGAGAAAGACCTTGTTTGTTATTGTAAGGATTGCATGCAGCATATTTTTTTTTTTTGATCCTGGGAGGACTTTGATCTACACTAGCCCCTAACACACAGCAAAGGATGTCCCTAGGCTTTGGAAAAAGAAGGAAAAAGAGAAAAAAAGTAAAGGAAATTCAGGTATTTGCCACTAAACAGATGACATTTCTTCATGTGTTCGTCAAAGAAAACCAGGCTTTGGACAGGGGAGAGCGGGTGTCACAGCCCTGCAGAAAGTTAGATTTCATCACCTACCTTAGAAAATTCAATTCAGTGAAAACATTCAGGACAGGTATGGGCATGAAATCAGACATAAAGAAGCCCTTTACCAACATGGCCTGGCTTCAAAGAGTTTGACACATGAATGAAATGAAATTCAGTTCTTTTCTTTATTCCCAGTAGTCTCACAACAAGTGAATGAGGCATGACTGAAGCTCAGTCTTGAAAATATTCTTAAGAACTAGAAACAGATGTTGATATTCAAAAAGGGACCCAGATCAGGACTCCTCGGTAACTGTACTTCTGTTGGCAGTGACCAAAAAACTGCTAAGGCAAGATATATGAGGCAGAATCAACAGCCATCCCTGACTCGCCTGGATGAGAACAAACCAGAGGTGGGTGCACAGTTCATGGGCACAACAGGACATCACACTCAACAGTAAGATAATAGAGAAAAACATTTACTGCATAAAGGCTAATGATTATGCACCTGTGAGCAGTACAGAAGGCCTCAGGTAGACTACTGATCTAGAAGGTTTCCCACGGCAGTCTCTTCCACACTGGCTCATCTTTCCCCAGTACACTGTTCATTCCCAGACAAAACTTTCACAGAATGGTTTGGGTTGGAAGAGACCCCAGGGATCATCAAGTTTCGAACTTCCAGCCACAGGGAGGACTACCAACCTCCTGATCTGATACTAGATCAGTTTGCCCAAGGCTCCATCCAGCCAGGTCTTGAACTTCAGGGGTGAAGTACTAACAGCCTTTCTTGGCATCCTGTTCCAGCGCATCACCAATCACTCTGTGAAGAATTTCCCCTTACATTCAACCTAAATGTTCCCTCCTTGAGCTTATTCCCCCTTGTTCTATCTCTATCTACCCAAGTAAAAAAGTTGATTCCCCACCTTTAATTCTTCCATTAAGTTACAGCAAGAAAAATAACAAGTTTCCCTTCACAAAACCCCTCGTTCCCTCCTGCAATTCTCACTAGGCAGGAGGTGAAGACATGGCATCAGGCGAGACAATACTAAGGTTCCACTGGTTTCCCAGTGCTCAGAGGTGCTTAAGTCTCTTAGAGGAACCACTGTCTTAATTTCAGCTGGAAAGGAATTGTTTTCTTCAGTGTCTGGTATGATGCTGTATTTTAGTTATAGGAGAAAAACAGTGTTTGTAACACACCAATATTTACAGTTGCCTGCTAAGCAGAGTTGTACATAGCCAAGACTATTCACAGCAAAGAGCCCAAGAAGCTGTGGGAGAATAGAATTTGGACAACTGACTTAAACTGGCCAAAGGGATATTCTGTACCATATGATTTCAAGTGGAATGAGTTTTGAAGGCTGTGAGCATTCATATGGCTCTCTTCTGCTAGCTGGGCATCAGCTGGTGGATGGTGATTAATTGTTTGTATATCATTTGTTATGTACATTTTTTTAATATACATATGTCATGATTATTAAATTATTATCCTTTTTTTTTCCCCTTAATCTTAGTGAATAGTTTATCTCACTCATGAGTTGTACCTTCTATTTATTTATTTATTTTTCAGTTATCTCATCCATCCCACTGGGAAAGAGGGGAGTGAGTGAACAATTACGTGGTGCTGAGCAAGCCGCTGGGTTAAACCCCAACAAGCTTGTATCCTGCTAATCAGTATCTCTTTTCATGTCTTTGGTGAGGAGTAGTAGAACACAATAGGCATCTTGTAATAAGAGAAAAACAGGGAAGAGAGAGTGAGGTATACTTATTACAATGCAGAAGCTCAATGCAGTGACAATAGTCTCCATTATTCTTCGCATGACCCTAATATACAAGTATGGGGATGTTTACAGGATACCTCTTTTTATTGGAAAGTATATCTGACCCAAATTTTCTTACGGATGACAAATACAATATGGACAACTACAGCTTGAATCTAAGAAATTCTTCTTACTGTTGACTTCTCTCACCTCTGTTTTAAAAGTAATAGTAAGAGTGTCACTTCCTTGTTTATTTTCAGGTCAATCATGAGAAAGAGGAAAAAGACAGCCCATTTCTGAAAAGCAAGAACCATCCTGAGCCATCACCTTGTACTAGAAGAAAGCTTTTCCCCAAAAACAGTTTTCATCTTTTGTCAGCATCACAGGAATGCCTAGAATGCTGTAGTCAAAAGCAGCAGCTGTCAGTGCTGAGTACTGTACACAAACAGTTGCATATGAAATGAAATATTCTAGTTTGGGAAACTCTAAATCCTTAGTAATCAAAAAAGTGACAGTGGGGGATGCTTCATTAGTTCCATTGTATTAGACAAATCAAAGGTGGGTTCACTGACTTTTCTGTCAACTTACTATATCTAGATTTCTCAAATCTTGATTTTCTCCTTCAGTCCAGGAATCTGCATTTCATTATAGGCTGGTATTTTCACACTGTGTTTTTCTCATGGCCCTACTTACTACCCTAAGGAAGATAAAGGTGATCAGTTTTGAGAGGTAACTTAGGATCTGCCAATACATCTTACTAAAATCGAAGGTCATCTTGGTACTAGTTCTCTAAAAAATCAACCAGTCTACTATTGTGCCTCAAATATCTATACATAAATCTTCATCTACTCAAAAAATATCTTTAGTATTTCAGGTGAAAATAACTTAGTAATTTAACTAAAAATAAATGGGAAGAGAAAATAAACAAAGGAAGTAAATGTACAAATATTCCCTTCCAATAGCTAAGAAACTAGTGTGAAGAAAACTTCACTAGGATGCATAGAGAAATCATAATGCCTGTTCTCTTCTTAGTCTGAACTAGGTATGGCAGGGATTTGTACTTTGGAAGCTTTATTTGTCCAGCAAATGTCATGTTTGCCTGATTGGGCTGACTTCTATTGTTTGGGCTCTTTCACTTCAACAAGGATTACATAACATATTCAAAAAATTAATCTTAGATAAATACTTGTTCAAAATTGCTCCCGTATCTCAAATTGAAAGGTCTTAAATCAACATTTTCTACAGCAAAAAAAAATTTGCATTAAATTAACGATAATGATAATAATAATGATAATAATAATAACAATAATAATAATAAAAATATGATATATCAAACAATCACTAGGACCTTAACAAAAACATTGTCTGGGAAAGAACAAAAATTGTAAAGGAATCCAATCATCAAATGACAGACCAGTGAGCTTCCATGTCAAGACAGAAATGCTTATCTTCATTGGATAAGAGTAGTCAGCATCTAAAAACAGCATTTTGGAAACTTAAGTGTCTGATTTTAATGCCATCATTGCAAGTGTGAAGGAAACAGAACCACCTGCTTTTTAGGGAGGAAACATCGGTAGGAGTTGGATTCTGCAAAAGAAGAAATTATACAAACTGTACATTCATATATGTGTGCCTTTCCACATAGTGAAAAGTAATTTTAGGACTGGCAAATAAATAATTTTGTTGGAAGTAACACTCCAAGTTGAACACAGTTAATCTATTTTTTAGCACTTGGAAGAACTAGTGATTTTAAGTTTTCAAGATGGATATTACGGTCTTACAGGTGTATGATTTCTGTGCATCACTGACCCAACCCTTATTTAAGAAGCTAAAACCACTTACGGAAAAGCAGTTTTCTTTAAGCAAAACAAGATGAAAATGGAGTGCAGCTTCTAAAAAAAAAAGTGGTAGAGGACATGAGAGGGATAAGTATGCAAGCAGGTGAAAATGATTATACACTGATGTGAGCTGCCATTGAACAGCAGTCCAGACATTACACCAAGGTTAAATACTGTAATTTTAACAATTTCATTTAAGTAAATGTTCCATGATTAAAGTCCTTTCATGGAGAAAATTCCAACCTCTTTACCAAGCAGTGACTTTTGATGAAGATTTGATTATTTTGTAGTTGCCAAAAAGAGAAGGAATAATGATGGAAAACAGAGCTATTTATTGGGGAAAAATGTCTAATTAACTTTTTCTCCAATTGAATAAGTATGTTAAATATATATATGTGTGCGTGTGTGTGTATATACATAAACATAAACACTTGAGTACACTTAATACAGAGTTGATTTTATTATTGTTGACATAATTGCTTTAAAATGAAAAGGAAGAAAGATTTAATCACTTTTCATTAAAAGAGTGTTAGACTAGGTTTCAAAGGGAAAGCACATCCTGTTAGTAAGTTCAAGGTTAGAGCTGGTATTAAAAGGCAAAGAGAGTGACATCAAGAGTGCTGCTGTTAAACTTGGCGCTTGTAATAGTGTCGGCTTCAGTTCAGAACTCTCTTGGCCTCTGGACAAGACACTGCAATTCAATAACAGCTAGCAGAGACTTTCTAGGACTCTCAAGGATGTTTTCCCATATATAAATGGAGAGACCTCCAGTGGCTCTATTCTGTATCACCAAGCCAACATGGATAGGTACAAGAGTGCAGCAACATCTCATAAGCAGTATTTTGCTGACTGGATGGTCTGTGAATAATCACAACAATAGTAATAGAGAGCACTGGTACATCATTGTGAAAAAGAAAAAAAAAAAAGGAGGAAAGAGGATAAATATGACTCTTAGTCTTTATCTATTTGCATGGGAAAATATCATTAGTAACTCCAGAGGCTTAACATAACCTCCTCAGAAAGCGAGTGAGGTGGTCTTCTCAAAGCCCTGATTATTCTCTTCAAATAAGCTTCATTTATTGTGTAAACTAATGACCAAGGTCTAAGTACTGCACACTCCAGGGTCTGCAGGAAAATCACTGGGCCCAAATATGATTAACAGGTAAAGACTGCCTGGAAACACAGCATGCTGTTTTTGGGGAGCTGAGGAGAAGTGGAATAGGGCTGGAGAAGGGAAGGAAAAGAAATATACAATGTGGAGAAATGAAGCAAAAAGAGAAACACTGATCTGCCTTTAGGTGTCAATTTGCTGGCAATAATTCCCTGCCTTTCAACTGGGAGTGTTATGAATTCTAAGCTAGATTTGGTGGAAAGCCAGAATAAAGCCCCAAAGTGCTAATACCAAGAAATCAAAGCATTAGTAATGAGGGAATCTGATTGCAATGCTGCCCAGAAAGTCATCAGCAATGGCAGATTTTGAGAGTTGTCAGTCAGAGTTCCTGTGCTTCAGAGCAGAGACACTCAAAGAAAGCTGGATTCCCCAAAGTGAAGAAGTTCAACAACACAACCCTGGCCCAGGAATAAAGAAAATGACCTTTCAGCTCCCCTGGCTGCATCTACAAAATGCAAGCACAGCTGAAGAGAGGCAGCTTAACAGGGCAACTAAAAAAAAGGGGAGTAGATTCTCATTTGAGCTGCAGTGATGTAAATTAGCTTTAACTCCATGAGTCCACAGAGAAGCTATGAATTTACACCTGGTAAACAAGAAAACAGAATAGGAGCCTCCCATGCTGGAAAGCACATTTCTTAGCAGCACAATGAACATCACATTAGATTATCCAAACTGAAATAATTGTAAATACCCAATCTATCTGGACCCGTTTGTGCTGTGTGCTTAATTGTTGCACTTCACTCAACAAGGACAATGAAATTATTTTAGACAGGCTCACTTTAGAAGCATTACCACACTACTATTGCAGTTTGACTTTAGAGTGTAGTTGGAAAAGGTTTAAGGCTTAATAAAATATAAGACATACACATAAGCAGTAGAGATAAATTTGGGATCCCCATTGGCAACTGAGACCCTAAAGGAAGGGGGTCATTTCTGCTTTTCACTCATTCACATTCATAGAGCCCATAACACAACTTCTAAAAACTATACTGTGCCCAGGAACAAACACATTTTTGCCAAGATTCCCTCAGCAACCACCTTGGATGCTAATGATATGCCATACCTGACTTCTCCAGAAGTACAGCACTGTCAGTCAAAGAAGATGCCACTGCAAGTTGCTGTTGCCCAAAAGTCTATCCTGTGAGGCTTCCCCACCACTGTATCCCTCCCTCAATGCTGATCAGGCACACAAATCAATCCCCAGTTACACTACAAGAAAGGAAAAAAAGAAAAGAAGCTACTGTATGTATAAACCTTTCTTGATCGCCTTTACTTTTTCTGGGCAACATGAACACATTCACTGAGCCTCATAATTTCAGATAACATCAGATTTACAGGCCAACTCTGTACACATAGCATCAGAAATGGAGAAAAGTCTCTCCTCTTGTCTGGAAAAAATACCTAATCTCTCAGGCAGAAGTTGCTGGGGAGCATGGTATTCTGTCCTATCAGTTATAATCTCATTTTATTTCATGAAGCAGACATTATGTGAATGCTTCCAGTAAATCTACAAAGGATTAAAAGGATCACAAGCACAAACATGCAAAGTAAGATGGAATGGAGAAGAAAAGGAGATAACGATCCAGGGACCACGAAGGCAATAGGAGATGGAAGTTGGGAAACTCAAGGAAAGTAATTCAAAGGAATTAAAGAGTTACCCTCCAATAAGATGACAAGGCCAGCTACCAAACATAAGCACCTCTACACCAATGCCATAGCTTTGGAAACAAACGGGGAGCTGGAAGCCACTGTGCTATTAGAAAATATCAACATAGTTTCTGCCACCAAAACCTCATGAGGTGTTTCCCATGACCAGAGTGCGGTATTGCTGGCAACAGGCTTTTCATAAGGGACACACGAGGAAGGAGGGGAGGTTGTGTTGCCCTCCACACCAAGAAAGGAATGGAGTTTGAAGAGCTGTCCTTGAGGAATGGCCACAAGAAAACTGAAAGTTTGTGAGTGAGAGTTAAAGACCAAGGCAACAAGGGACGCCATGTGACTGGTGTCTACTACAGGCCACATGATTAAGCAGAGCCTGTTGATGAAGCCTTCTTCCTTCACCTACAGGAGCCATCATGATTGCAGGCTCTTGTCCTGTAGAGTAACTTCTACCAGTCTGACGCATTGGAAAAGCTGTGGGCAACCCAGGAGGCTCCTGGAATGCATTAAGGATAACTTATTGAGCCAAGTTATACACAACCCCACTAGGGGAGATTCAGTACTGAACTGAACTGTTGCTCACCAAGACAAGTGACAGGACTGGAGGCTTCCTGGGCTGCAGTGACCATGAAACGGTGAAGCTCAGACTACTGAGGGTTATGGAACAGATGAAGATGATAAACCAGGGTGCTAAACTTCAGGAAAGACAAATTCCAGCTTTTCAGGGAATTAGTCAACTGAATCTCCCAGGAAATCCCTCAGGGACAAGAGAGTGAAGCAAAGCTGGCAGATTCTCATGGAAGTTTTCCTTAGGACACAAGAGCTCTCCAACCCCAAGTGTAGGAAGTCAGAAAAGGAGGACAAGAGACCAACATGGCTGAACTGCTACCTGCTGATCAAACTGTAGAGTAGGAAGAATATGCACAGGCAGGGAAACAGAGACGGGTATCCTGGGAGGAGCACAGGGTTGTTGTTTGGCTTTTAGGGATGGGGTCAGGAAAGTCTTCCACAATATCCTCCTCTCCAAATTGGAGAAGTATGGATCTGATGAGTGGACTGATGAGGAACTGGTTGCAACACTGAACCCAGAGAGTACTAGTCAACGGCTGAACACCTGGAAGATCAGTGATGAGTGGTTTCCCTCAGTACTGAGACAATGCTTTTTAATGTTTCCCTTAGTGACACTAACTCTAGTATTGATTGCACCCTCAGCAAGTTTGCAGATAACCAGATACATGGTGAAGTTGACATACCCAAGGGACAGGATGCCATCCAAAGAGACAAGCTCAAGCACTGGAGAACCTCATGAGGTTCAACAAATCCAAGTGCAAAATCTTGCACCTGGTTCATGGAAACCCCGATTATTAATCCCATCTGGGAGCAAAAGGATTGAGCAAGCCCTGCTGCAAAGAATTTGGGAGTACTGGTGGATGGCAAGTTGGATGTGAGCCAGCAATGTGCCCTTGCAGTCCAAAAGACAACCAGATCCTGGGCTGCATCAAAAACAGAGCAAGAGAGGTGATCTTGTCTCTGCTCTGTGCTGGTAAAACCTCACATGGAGTTCTGTGTCCAGATTCAGAGTTCTCAGCACCTAAGAGGGACATGGGCCTGTTGGAACACATCCAGAGGAGAGCCACAGAAATGTTCCAAGGGATGGAACATCTTCTGTGAGAACAGGCTGAGAGACCTGGGGCTGTTAAGCCTGGAGAAGAGAAAGCTATAGGTCTCTATGGAGACCTGATAGCTACCTTTCAGTATCTAACGAGGGCTGTAAGAAAGAAGGTGACAGAGTTTCTATCCCTGTTGTGATAGGACAAGGGAAGATGGTTTCAAACTATAACAGGGGACATTTAGATTGGATATAAGGAAAAATATTTTTATAATAAGGTAATGAAGCATTGAAACAGGTTGCCCTGAGAGATGGTAGATGCCCTGTCCTTGAAGACATTAAAGGTCAGGCTGAACCAGGCTCTGAGAACCTGATCTAGCTGCGGGTGTTCCTGTTCATTGCAGGG
The DNA here is from genome assembly GCF_038088225.1 of Cyrtonyx montezumae. Taxonomy (NCBI): domain Eukaryota; kingdom Metazoa; phylum Chordata; class Aves; order Galliformes; family Odontophoridae; genus Cyrtonyx; species Cyrtonyx montezumae. The sequence goes on from NW_027071992.1 coordinate 17,495,736, forward strand.
GAGCTGGACTGGATGACCTTTAAAGGTTTGTTCTAACTCAGACAATTCAATGATTTTGTGACAACGCTCTCTGGCCAAACATGAGGTACTTGTGAGACTATTGAAAAAGGACTCTAAATAATGTAAAAGACATGCAACCCTTCATATGTTTACCAAGAAATACCTTGACAGTGAGGCTGATCCTATGTCATCTATATAAGAAAAGGCCCAGAAAATCTGATTCCAGTTTTACCATCCTGGATCCACAGTGCTATCTCATTAACTAAAGCTATAAACGAAAACAGAAGCTCATGCCAGCATGCCTCATAAGCTACATATTTAACATGCAAAGTCTCTACAGTAACAAAGAAATGACTGAGCCATTCATACAAGAGAAAAATAAATTCACTCAATTTGTTTAAAGAAGCAACCTGAGCTTGAAATGGATTAGTTATATTTGGACAAGACTTGCTCTGCCAAAACCTGCCTAGAAAGACAGTGATCAAAAAGAAATTTTTCACCCAACATGGCAAAGAAAATATGCAGTGGAAACTATAAGAGACTTTGAGGACTGCAGTTCAAAATACCTAGGGGGAAAAGAGGAGAGTAACTACGCTTCAGCAACAGTGAGTTCATTCAGAGCTGAAAATATGTGAATCTCAAGGTCGAAATTTAGTACAGAACTCAAAGGAATTTGAAGGTGTATGGTTTTAAAAGGAGTTGTATTTTAATGAGACAAGTTTTTTTAAGGGGTGACATGATGGGAAGAGGAAAAAAGGTATAGGAAACAAGATATAAGAAGTTCCTATTAAAGAAAAAATGGGAAATGCACTTTTCTTATTTGAAAAAAATAGGTTAGGCTTAATTTTGTCCTTGTACTTACAGAAACTAATCAGAAAGATTTGACATTACTGGGAACCTGCCAAGTGCAGCTACTCATACATGCAGTGCCACTATAAAGCTCTCTATGCAGCTACTCAACAGAGCAAAGTCACTTCAGATATCTACTTGCCTGAACTGATAGTGCAATCTCATGACCAGTCATTTCGCACAACTTTCTCCCTGCCAAACAGCATAGCACAAGTGAAGCACAGAAGCTAAATGGGTTACATTATGTCAAGTCCTATCAAAAGTTACCCATATGCAGATAAATGGGACAATCTTTGCCACTCCCTAAAAGATTTAAGGTCAGCTAATTCTTTAAAAGGTATTCTCAACTTTATGCATAGTTTTAAGCTTAATGCATGAATCATGAACTTTGATTATTTAATACAGGATACAGTTTTCTGAACAGATCTGCATCTACTGACTGTTTCCGATGTCAAGGCATGCATTTTGTCTACAATATAACTGATAGCGTGTGTTCAACATGCCTAGATGTTCCTAACCCAGTTAGCATAGGGAGCACCAAAAGAAATAATGTTCTATCTATGAATCAAGTCCTTATTATGTAAATGTCCCTGGAATTACTCATGGAATATAGTTGCTCCACAGCATTTACAATCTGTGCTGTAGGGTTCTAATTCCTATTATATATGGTAGTTAAATTAAACCAGGCTAATACATACCTCTGTTTCAACAATAATTTTGGTGGCAGACATGTAAACCTGATATATTAGTTCTGTATAGGCGTTCTGCTATATAGGAGTTCTTCAACTCCTATTTTGCCTTCTTTTGCTTTATGTTTGAATAGAATTAATTTTGTCTTACTGTGTATCTGAAGGGTTTAGAGATATGTATTCACATTATAAAGAAGCACAAAGGAGATAGCTTATACCTACATAAAGCTATGAGAAGTACAGATGCCACTATTCATGAAATAGTATAGATAGACATTACCACTGGTGAAAGCCTGAGTCACATAACTATAACACATCTTCACTGAAGTGCTTTATTGCAATATTATGCTGGTCTTGCATGACAGATCAGTCATTACAGGTTTTTCCATTACTATACAGTGCAAATATGGGAAGTAGTTATTTGCAGAGAGGTTACCCCATAAACAATGACTATTTCATATCACACTAGGTAGTATCATACACACTATCAGCCCTGTGACTGAACAGATGAAAACTTAATTGACTGTTAAACTGTGCCTGTTTTTGTTTTTCCTATTTTTTTCCCCTTCTTTTTTCTTCCTTCTGCTCTCTCTTTCTCCATGAGAACATAGACTTAGAATTGGAGGTCTATTGCTTGGAAGTTGTTCCTGGTTGTAGCCCATTTTTCTCTTCATAATTACTGCAATACCACTAGAAACTAGACACATAGTTTAGGGCTCATTAGTACCTAATGACTGACACCACTGAAACACCAAGGAATAAACCATCTCTAATTCCTACAGGTCTGAGCTGGGACTTCACTCTAGTAAAAGCCCATGAGAGCTACTGAATGGCCCAGCAGGTGTCAGGGAAGCTCAGTATTTTATGAGACCAGATATTCGAATACAAAGATTCTTGGTAGAAATTTGTTTCCTCTTTTAGAGCTGTGGTACTGGTTCACAATGACATCATTTCAGCAGTGACAAATATAGCTGAGTCTGCTCTTTCCTATGCCATATAAATCCCTTGACCTCAATCAGATCACTGCTGATTTACGCTTGTGTAAATGAAGTCAGAATCAAACCCATGGCATTCATGAATGTAGGCCAGAGTAAGCATTACTCACAGACAAGAGACAATTCTTTAGAGGGAAGAAAAAAGATCATTTTCATGTAAATATCTTTAATAATAAGGAACAAGAGATAGAAATAAGAGTATGAATGAAAGGCAATCAAGAACAGCTCTGAGATAAGATTTACTTCTCTGAGATAAGATTTGCTTCTAACTTTATGATGCTGCATCAGCTGCTCTTAAAGTAGCTTAAGCCCAAAATTTGACCTACCTAAAACTTTTTATATATTGTTTTTCATCAGGGATCTGTGAGCTACCTTAGTCCCTAGACTCAGTTTTGAAGGTAGCTGAAGGTGCTTAGCTGCTTGCAGAATCTGGACTGGTTTGATTGCAGTGTGCTATGAAAATGAAAAGTTGTGTCTTTTTTTTATTATTATTTTTTATTTTTAACTGAGATCCAGGTTTGCCCTCAAATCGTTACACATTCTCTATTTATTTATGCATAAACGGTGGCAAGATGGCTTGGAGAATAGCAGCCCTTTGATGGAAGGTAAGCTTGACTAGCCTATGGGAGTTTACTGCTACGCATATAAATGAGGCCATACATACAAATATGCAGAACAGACAAGTGAAAATATACAGCATCTCTTTAAAATGAAATACTTTGATTGCTCCAATCACAAGAAGTTGTAAAACTACCCTGAAGAATTAACAGCCTCAGTACATGCTAACTACATCCATCATAAATTCGTCTTTAGTTTCTGTTATCATATCACTGCCTCTTGGGACCCCCAGTCCTGTCATCATTTGCCCTTTATAATTTATTCAGCTTGTACTTGCCTGAATCCTTTCTACTTATCATTCATCTTTACAGTTGTACATAAAATTAGATTGATCCTTCTATGGCAGACATGTCAGAGAAAAAAAAGTTGTCACTGAGTAACACAAAGCAAATGAAGGTCCAGCAAATGCTTTTGTTGAATAACTTGGAAATCATCCTTTGATGATGAGAGTCAAAAGGTGTCAGATTAGAAAGACAATACAATCCCACCTTCTGCATTTATCTTTGTACACCACTTTTCAAGTGTCACCAAATTGCAAACAATTGAGAAACTTGGTTCTCATTTTGCATATCTCAATATAAGCTTGGTCAGCCACCACAGCTGTGATGAATAAACCAGTCTTAGAAAAGATAACAGTATGCATTCAACGCACTAGTTCTGCCACAGTGCTTGTTCTATATCCTTTTCCTACTGCGCTCTTTGGACTGGGTGGCAGAGAGAGAGAGTTTACTTTGTATTCCAGAGGCTGCTGTGTAGCGATACAGAAGCCAATCTTTAACTAGTGAAATGGAACTTTAATGTTTACCAAGCAGATAGGACCCAGGTGTTTCATCTCATCTGGTGAACAGAACAGCACTGTCAAACTATAGGAGTTTTTAGTAAATGGAAAGTGCATATGGTTTCCTCTCTCTCTCTTGCTCCCTCCTCTTTCTAAAGTAAGATCCAAAAATCCTTTTACTGTCTGGTCAGTCAGAAGGAGGAAATAAGAGAAAAAAAAATATCTTTTTTTAACCATGACATTGACACCCACAAATTTTAGAGTACTAGAGAATTTTTACAGAACTGTTTTTCACAAGACTTTTACCTCAAATCTGTTTTTATTCCTTTTCATCTTCATTTTTAACTTCAGAAAACAGACATGTTTCTCCCAGGGGAGCAATTAAATGTGTTTTCTTTCAAAATCCAAAGGGCATGGTGAGCAGGCTGTGTGTTCAGTGGGCTACTTTAATCAATGGAACCCATCCAGCCTGCCGCTGCTGACCAAATTGCAATTTACATTGGTAGATACAACTTTTGAAATGCGAAGATGCAGGAATATAACACCAGTTTCTGGCATAACACAGTATGTATGCTGAGTGATATGTGGCTTAATGGTTTTCTAATAGGCTTTTGTGAAAAACAAACAAACAAAAACAAACAAAAAAACCAACTTTAAAACATTAAAAATAGAAACTAAAACTGTAAAAAGTTTTACTTGACTACTGAAATTCATGCTAAATGTGTAAGACTTATGAAGTCTATATGACACTTATGTCTCATTTAAGCCTCACTACAGAGACTTAAGAGAAGCTAGAACTGAATTGCAAGACCTCCTCCCTCCACCCTTGATACTCAGTTATTTTTTTTTTCTCACATATACATAAGAATTTAAATGAAACAAGGCTGATAAGATGGAGCAAAATTGTTTGGAACCTGAACACAATATATACTTCAGATTATTTTTTTTCCTTGTTTATTATTTTTAACTGTGATTAGTAAGTGTCTTATGATCCTACCTGTCTTCTAATATTAAATACATATATTTGTTTATTTGTTTAAGAGAAGTGATGGCGAATAAGCCAGAATGCATTTTTAGTGCAATGTTGGAAAAGACAGAATACCAGTACCATTCATAAGAAAACTTCTTTGTTATGGACTGAGAAATTTATTAAACCCTTAGGTAGTACCGTCCTCCCTTTCAGGAGGCATAGCTACACTATGAATACCAGGTCTATTTCACAACCTGAGTAAGCCCTATGATTTGCTGAGGTTAACATTTTCTTAGCTACTTAATTTCATAGTTATTTTCTGCAAGTATTACAGAGAGGTTTTAAGATTATGCAAAGAGACAGTGCCTCCAACCAAGTATACATGGACTTTTCACTGGCAGTGCCTGAGAGCCACAATGAACCAATGCTTCTATGCTTATCAAATATGAGCTCAGTTTATTTGTGCTATAAATAAAAGTAGATCTTGATAGTGTAATTACATTTCTCAGCATTATCCTCTGCCATTCACTTCAGAAAGAAGAAAAGAAGAGAAAAAGTTGCCTTCATGATAATTTGTAATCAAAATGAGTACACTTAAAACATAATTTTATTTCCCTGATTTCATTTCCTGTGGAGGTTTGTGGGGCAAATAGACAATATTATACAAAATTTGCAAGCAGATAATTCTCACATCTTTTCACTGTCATTGTCTAGATCACTCCCCCACTTCCAATCTGTGTTTTCCCCAAAACCAAGGACTGTGTTTCTAATGTTGAATTTTATCACTGAGATATATCAGCATCAGAAATCCCACGAGTGAATCAACTTTTACTTTCCTTTTCTCCTCTCCTCTCTACCAAATTACGCTTCCTTGAATAATTTGCTTTTTATGATGTTGGAAATAAATGTGGTTTCCCACTATGAAGGATTAGCACAGATTATGGTGAACAGTGTTAATTATAGGTGGGGAAAGAGAATTGTGTATCTCTCCAATCTGTTCTTGATTTCCCTCGTGCCTGTCTGGCTGGTAATAAGCCTCCTTTAATCTGGCAGTCCCCTTGGTGAAATCAGCACCACGGACAGCAATATTGATTGCTTCTGAGAAACCATCACAGCTGCTCAACCAAATTACCTTTGATATGTGACCTTTAATGTAATTACTGCAACATCAAAGCATTTCTATAAATTATTAAAGAACTAATATACTTCATCATCCAGCTACTCTATTATATGTAAAATAAACAATCACAAGTAAATGCTTTAATTTGAGTTGTCCGATGCTCACAAAACTGCTCTTTACACATACATATACACCCTCCTACATTAACCTTCAATTTTAGGTGATAATTTCAAACTGTCCAAAAGAGACTAATTCATTTAGAGGAAGAGGATTCAACTAATAATTTTATCTTTTACATTCCACTCTAGTTACTTCATGATTCCTTCTTGCCCAAAAACAAAGTGCCATAAAGACTTTATTAATAAACACATACCTGCCTGAAAGTCTTTTGATTATTCCACAAGATGATTTTATGTCTCACATATAACATAAAAATATGTGAAACATATTTCTGTCATCTTACAAAGCACATCCAGAAAGTAATTACTGTAAAATATGTGCATGTAGCCACTCCACTAAAAACACAGTGACACATAGCTAAGAGGCAAGGCGTCTGAATCTGGACACAAATTCCTAATGCCTCACTATTTCCATATATTAGCATTCATATGCATACTATTAAAAATGACTCAATTCTGTGTTTTAGAATACAAGGAATATGAACAGCAATATTGTAGGGGAAGACGAATATACATTTTACTGATGAAGGGGAAAGAAGTATCTTGATTTAACAGTTCATGGTAGTACTATTTTCACCCCCTACATCAGGCTTGTTAATTATTTCTGATACCTTCTCAGTGGTGCTGTCTGTGTCACAGACACTAGAAGGTCAATAGAAGGTGTTATATATGTGTCATTTTTGAACTCATGTGAATGAAGACTTAGACCCTTGACCTTTTTGAGTGCTTTTTATTTTATGATGATGAACTATTCTTGATTTTGTTGGTGCATGTTAACCAGCACAGTCATGTTAGTAATAAATAATTCTGAGCTACTCACATAGGAATCATAAAACAGTATACAGGCATAATAGTTTATCAAGAGACAAGGCTGGTTTCCTTAAATAAACTACAGTGACATCATTCTGAAGATGAGTTCAGAAACTTGGCAGAAGACTGTATGCAGAGGGTTTGCTGGTGAAAAGCAAGGTTTATCCTGAGACAAGCAGAACTAGAAGTGAAAGGGACAGAAGAAGTCAGTGTTCAGAACTGTCAAAATTCAGGTTGCAAGTGCAGAGGTTCACTGTTCTCAGCTTAATCAGACACAGATGTGTCACTTTGAAGTATAAAAACATATCAAAAAAATTCTTCTGAAATTAGCATGGTCAATATAGTCTGTATAGGATAGAAGTGACATAAACCAACTAACAAACATTTTACCCGTAGTATAAAATCAAACAACATAACCAGTGAAATACATCTTTATCCCAATTCAGCTGGTGGAATTTTGTCATTGTTCAAAGCAACAACTTTTATTATAAGAGTTTTGTGATAGAGAATCCCTAAAGTGCAAGCCAGGACTCAGAAATATACACATGTAAAGAAATCTATTTGTAACAAAGTTACCTGTAGTTTTGATAAATAAGCTTTTCAAGTTTATTTCAGAAAATTTTAGGTACAACATCCCAATTCAATACACAGAAATATTTCTAATTGTATGTACTTCTAGATCCTAATTCTTGAGTGATAAAAGAAACTAACTGCAGGAAGAAAAAAAAAGATAAACCTAAACATTAACATCCAGCATTAACTTTCAAACTGTGGCTAACAGGTTTCTAGAAAAAATATTTCTGAGGGAGTTGTCAGCTGACAGAAATGTATTTTTAGGGAATGAAGTATGTATGTATTTACATAAAGTATGGCCTTTAAAGCAAAGATAGACATAGATGAGCAAGTGTGTGGGCATCTCTGCAATGGCAAGGTGGTAAAGAGATAGGTAAATAGACCCAGGATGATGGAAACAAGCAGAGCAGAATCAACACTTGCTTCAAAAACAGAACAACTGGTTTATCTTAGTCTTTGTGAGATGGCAGGTTGCGGGTAAACAGGACTCATTCAACACCAAGTAATAAAGCAAAACTTTGGATCAGTTTCCTCTTGATTTAGGCATAAATTGGGACCCTCAAGTTCTCAGTCTTACCTATTTGATCACTGACTTTAGGATCAAACCAGACTTGTTCTGGTTTGCGATGCAAAGGAATCCTACACTCAGCTGTTTCCAATCTGCATACCACAGCTGAATTTAAATAACCTCTTCCTCCTTTCTCTTGGTTGCTGCTAAACTGGAAACCCCTCCCAGTAGAGCAGGTCTTCCCCATGTAATGCTGATTCTATTTTTAGTTCTGGTTGTGTTGTCTGAACCTTAGATCTTGCTCATGTGAATAATTTTCCTCATTATCTTGTGTTCATCTCCTCTCTCTCTCTTTCCCTTGTCTCACTGCCTTTCCAATCTGCTACAGCTGTTTGAATACTAAAGCAACTGAGTCAAACCACTTTGTCATCGAGTATATGTTTTCTTTCTGTGATAACTCAATAATGTGATCTCTTTCTTGACTTCTCAGTACCACACCTTGCTTCAGAGAAGAAAAACAGTATGAGTTAACACCTTGTGAGCAGTTCTAATACTTCACTGTAACAGTCATAAGCTTAAAGCCTTTCCTCAGCTGAGTGAATCTGGTAGAATCTAATTCACAACAAGTTAATTATTGCTTTATTCCTACTAGTGGCCAGGAAAATCCTTTTCTTTTTTTTCGTGGATACAATTTGGATAGGTTGGTGATACCTTGATTTTATTAGCATTTATTACAAATAGTGAGTCACTCAAGCAACCAGAGACATTATACTTCCAAACACAAGATAGAAACCCCATATATAATGAATTCTAGATTTTTCTAAAGATAAAAATAAATAAATAAAAATAAAAATAAATATGTATATATATCAATCTGGACTCACCCCTGGCAGTGTCTTCTGTTCATGCAGTGCACTCTGGGCCTTTAGAGCAGACTCCCTTTCGCAGTATGTTAGGAAGGCACAGCCTGTAAACAATAACAGCAAAGAAACCACCTCAGTAAAAGTAGTGTTTCAGAAAAGACCTGTTTAAAAATGAGATGTGGAATAAACAACTTTCCTATCATCAACCCATCTCAGTAAATTAAACATAAAATCTCTCTTAATAAGTCAGTAGTAGAGAGTCTAGAAATTAAGCAATCATCACTTCCACTTAGTCTTGCAAAAAGTGAGCAACATCAAACATGTAAGTGCTTATTCTGTTTGACTGTATACTTAAGTATCAGACACAAAGGGTTGTGTAGTATCTGGGATCTTCAGAACACAAAAACCACGAAGTGGGTCATGAGATCCTACTCCAGCTACAGTGTCAGCACTGGCAACAAGCTCCATACAATTATACCATACTGAAGGCCTCATGCCTTTCTCTGTAGCAAGTTCTTTGAGTAAGGGGAATAAAAAGGACTTAGGACTTCCTACTGCAGAGAACTATGGTTAACGTTTAGCCTAAGCTGAATCCAGAAATGGTCCCTCAGATTGTATTCACACAAGAAAGTCCTGCACATGCTGCTACAAAGGTTTACTGTGCATGGATGGAAGAAAAACATAGCAAAGCCCAAATAAGTAAAAAGGTAATTGCTTTACTGATTAGTAGAACTTCAGAGATATTCTAATGTTATCATATATATTTGCTTCTTCCAGGAGGCTGTCTTAACTGCAAATGGTAAAGCCTTATTGCAGTACGGCAGAATAAAAACCCTATCACACCTTCTCCGCCCCACAACTATTCTCCTCTTCTCATATAACTAGTGAATGTTGCAGTATTTTCTATCAGTTGTGCGTGTATCTGCTGTGATCAGATTATTCCTTCTTACTGCAGTATTCTGAAAACCTGCCAGTTCCTGCAGCAAAAGAAGTGCTTGTTATGCAGAGAGTATTTTCTTTGAAATTACTACACAATACCTGTAAACTCATCTGTACTCTGGAGTTAGAAATCTTTTAAGGTTTAGTTTAGGCAGGATGTCCAAACTGTAGGCATCTTCCAAGAGGAACACAAGGAAATCTCATCTTGACCCATTTGCTTTCTTCCCATGCACACAAAGAGCATGCAATATGTGAGTTAAGAGAAGACTATGGTCTCCCTTCAATTCTGACCCCCACTATGATATTTTGTCCATAAAACAGATACAGTTTTATCCGAATAACTTGTGTAGCATTATGTTACTAAAGAACAATGCACTTGTCTTGTTTTTAAATTATTTTAATAGATTAGTATACATAAGGGAATAGGGGGAATGTATATAAATTTTTTAAAGATTACTTTGTGGCAACCACCCTACTCTCCTCAAAATGAAACCACAAACTCATTAATTTTTCAATTTAGCATAGGAAAAAATAGTTTTTCCCCTTCTTACTCTATATTGCTTTTTGAAGGTCTTCTTCCTTTAAATACATTCAAGCCAATCACATTTATTATGTCTCAATAATTGATACTCTTAGAAGGAGAAACTGACAGTCAAGGAAGGAGACTGAACAAACAGCAAAAATTTCCATCCTTTAATTTGAATTATTTGGATTCATTCCCCTTTAACTTTAAATGGATGAGTTTTCAGTCTGCATTTGCCATGAAAGGGAAAGAAAATGTGGTAGAGACAGTTTACAGCTAGTGGAGGTAATAGATTGAAAAGGATCCTTAAAAGTCACCCATAGCTTGATAATCAAATGGGAAACTATGCTTAAATTTAATTTCAGTGCTAAATCACAGGCTGAGTGCTCTCTGTTGACTAGACACAATAAGAACGTCTCCCTTTAGTAGCAGACGTGGAGCAGCTGATACAGTCTAATTAGGCACATCATAGAGCACTGTTATAGAGATAAACTATGCCGTGTAAAGCTCCCATAATGATAGCTATATTTTTCTCCTTATTGTGATGGTCATGACGACAGTTCAGGATAACAATGTTGTGACTTTAATTCAGATGGAGTAGAAAGAAGACTCTCTGAGCTGGTGAGGTTTCCTTCCAAGATCTACAAAACTTGTGCATGGGGCCAAGTTCTCATCACAGAGCAACCTCCAGGATGTCCTCTCCAATTGTGTTTGTGAAAGTGATAGAAGTACTAAACATAAAAAACAATGACTTCCCAAACGAAGTACTCAGGACAGAAGGACTTTCACATTGAGAAAGAAGAGGTGCTGGAACAGCTTGTCCAGAGAAGTTGTAGATGCCCTTACCCTGGAGGTGTTTAAAGCCTGTTTGTATGTGGCCCTGGGCAACTTAATCTAGTGGCTGGCAACCTTGCCTGCAGCAGAGAGCTGGAATGTAATGGTCCTAGAGGTCCCTTCCAACTCAATCTGTTCTATGATTCTATGATAATATATGGTAAAAGATTTTAACATGATTATACAAAATAATTAAAAAAAAAAAGCACTAACAAAACCCAATAAGAACCTTTCCACTCAGAAAACAAACAAAAACAAAAACAAACAAACAAACAAACAAAAAACACCACCAATCTTCGGGGATAAAAATATATTTTGTGGAGATATGTTTACCTTATTCTTTACAAACATATTATGCACATCACCTACACAATATGCCATTCTTGCTGGTTAAAACATCCTTTATTTAGGGCTCACCCAAAGTAAATCCTGATTGCTTAGAGACAGCGAAAAGACTCATCCCAGAAACTTTCAGCTGTAGTGAAGTACAGCTTAATCAAAAAGTGAACTTGAGAAGGCCAATTCATGTTGGGCAATCATTACACATATTGCAAGAATTTTCATCATTCAACTCCTCATGTTTTAGGAAGACAAAAAGATTTCTTGCCACTCTCCCTGTCTTAACATCAAAATACTTGACCGGTTCTTGATATTGCTATGCTTAATGCACGCCAAATTGCAGCACACCCTTTACATGCTGTTTTTCCTAGGCTACTTCTTTCTATGAACCTACATACAACTCCTCAAAAGGATTCCTCCTTCTTTGAGAATGTTGATTGAAGAACGGAGCACTAAGCATTTTACAACCTAAGCAAGGTTAACACCACAGCATACAACCCTCTAAACAGCTGAACTTTGAAACAAAGCCACATGAAGTGACTATATTGAGTTTCAGAGAGAAAGAAAAATTGTTGAAGTTATTCTTTCATTTTTATTCCCATATAGAAAAGAAAATCAAAGTAATCAATGTTTCCCATTGAAAGTTTAGATTGTGTAAAGAACTACTTATTTCACAAACACACACACACACAGAAATAAAAAAAAGGAAAAATGGATAACTCTTTAAGAAACAGCACTTAACAGCTCATTTGCCATCAGCTCTTTGGGTTGGTTGTGAATCTAATTTCTCAGTGAAACACCTTGTGTTCCATTAAAAATCTCTGCACCATCCAGCCCTGTGGAACTGCCTGGTATTATGAACATTTCTGAATACATCTCTTAAGGGAAGATAGGGTGAAGGAGTTGCGTTATTTCTGTCATCTGCTTGTATGGGTGATAATAACTGAGCAAGAATAGTGTTTTAGAATTATATCTCAATTTGGGCAAAAAATATAATTGACTAATTACTGATAATGAAGGACTTGCTCCTAGCTATTCCTAATTTTAATTCTATTTCTATCAAACATGCCATGTTTTCCAGACATATGTGAATCAGCTGAAAGATGCTTTGTTTGGATTGTTTCTTTCCAGCTGTTTATTTGCTAACAGTGGACAGCTTTTTGGGCAAGTATATAAACATCTGGAAACTCCCAGCTGGCAATTAACTCTCAACCTATTGAACTGCAGTCTCCTGGAAACATAAGAACATATCAAGTGTTCTCCTGGGAAACAGGGTTGTTAAAGAGAAGGGGGAAACAAAAACAGGAGTTCAAAATGAACAAAAAAAAAAAATTAAAAAAAAATATATATAATAAAATAAAAACTCCAGCTTAATTTTACCTCCAGGGAACTCAATAACATAAATAATAATTGCATGGAATACAGATGGATAATGATCACACAGCAACTTCAGCCCTACAGTAAGTCTTCTGAAGATTCTGCACAAGCCTGGGAGGCAAAACAGTCAGGGGACACATTCTGAGAGCAACTGCCTAATTCTGGAAACCAAGAGTTGTTTCACCCCACCAGTACTCAGTTCATCCTGGGACAAACTAAAGCATAATGTTTTCACTTGACATCTCTGTACTCATCACTTCAGTTAATTCGTTGGTTCTCTGTTGCTTTAAACCAGATAAATAATTTTGATCAAGTAAGAAGCACTTCTCACCTAACATAGATTTAGCTACTTAAAACAAGTAGTTCTAGAGTCTACTGTTATTAAGAAATTCATTTTACTTTACATTCAAGAGGAATAAATCTCTGGGGAGAACAATCCTTTGCACTGATTGTAAGGCCCCAGAACAACCTTTTCAGGCACAGACTTTTAGCTTCAGGATTGCACATTCATAACAACAGAACTCATTTGCAACCTCTAACCTCTCAGTTACCCCAACTGTATGCATTATCTATACCTTAATTAGTCCTTGTTATGTATGATGGGACATGATGATATATACTGAGGATCTATTAATAACTGTCATTAAGGTTCCCTCCTCCTCCCTCCCTTTTTTTTGCTTTACTTTGGTAGACAGCCACAGGTATCTTGGCAAATTGTTTAGACCAAAGAATCAAGCACTTAGTGACTTATGACCCTTTCTTTACCTGTTTTGATGATATTTTATTATATCACTAGAACTACATAACCTCAAACAAAACTTATCTGTAACTTCTCTGTATATCTAGATCCAGAAGTGCTGTCTAAGTGCTGGACTACAACCATAATCACTTCCAAGTATTTGCTGTATCTCTGAACAAGTCATTAAAGTCCAGTCCAAATCCACTGATAAAATACTTAGACACTTCAGCAGGTTTTGGAACCAGCCCTTAATCTTTTTGAACATAACATGGGTTTACTCTGTGGTATTATGAGGGCAAATTAAAAAATTAGGTGCTCTAAAACTTTTGGATGAAAGCCAAAAGCTAAAGCAGATTCTGGGCACAGGGGTGTAAATCCAGTTAAAGCGAGAGCTTGCATAATCTTAGAGCTTGTATATATCTTATCAGAACAGTGCAGTCACACCAGCACAAAATTAGGTGCATCATTTGACCAGTAACCTACTGCCTCTCTCAAAACAGCCTTTGGCTCAGGACCTCAGCTAAATCAATCTAGAATCCATAGGACAGACTTTGAGAAGGCTGATTCAAACAATCCAAGCCAGTGTTTGAATCACAAATATTATGACTGTATTCACTCAGCCAGTTACTACAGCTCACCTGATGGGTGACAACTTCTGGAAACTACAGTCCTGCATCTGATACCTGCAAATGTAACTAAAACAAGAGACCCTGCTCAAAACAATTATCTTCATGATTTTGGTTAAAGTGATATTCTTTGACAATAACAGAAATTCCATAAATCTGTCTTCCCATTTTGTTTTCTTTGACTCCTATACTGCACCTGAACTGGTAGCCAAGATACTACTATGTTAATAGCTAGACAAAAGCAAACCAAAACCAAACAAACAAACAATATATAGTACTGCGTAACTCTTCTCTCCCATCTTTAATGCACCTACCTTCCTCAAACTCGAAAGCAGAGAAGCCAAGGGTCTGTCTACAGTAGTCCACTATCAACATCAAGAATTTCAAATGTAATTCAAGAGCAACAATCCAGACTGTTGTGCTGGTGAAGCTTTTCTACCACTGCACCCTAATAATGCTCAAGACATCTATATCTAAATGCCCACAAGAAGTCTGTGGTGGACCACAGATCTATCTCCAATCTTCCAAGCCCTAGGGTTTTGCTGAAGTGTTCTCTGAAAATAGAACAGTGCCTTTCTTCAAGAGTAAGAAAGATTGTAACACTTAAGAAAACTCTTGCTTCAAAATCAATGTCTCAGATTATGTCTCCCAGCTAGGATTTCAAAATGAAAAAGAAATCTTTTTCCTCTATCCCAGCCCTACACGTCTGGTTTTAAAACAGTTCTCATTTGCTCTGTCTACAGTGGACTGGCCAAGGTTTAATCACTTGAGGGTTTAAGAGATTGAGCTGAATTTTTTTGAGGGGACACAATCAATAAAGACTTTTGGAACTAGAAATGTTTTATCTGATTTCTTCCTTGGTTTCTCTCAGTGATTAACTACCTTCTGATGAAAGTTAACATCTTTGCTGGTAAAGAACATTCACTTGACTAGAACTTTGTCTCTCTTGGTGCACATACACTGAACGCTTGCTGTTTACAAAAAGACACAGGAATAAAAATCTTCCCAGATATCAGCTTCCCTGTCAATTATATTGCAGTGCAGATTAACATCCGATATGCCCTGCTGTGTGGAATGCTAATTTTCTTTTTAATCATATGTTATATTCCATTAACTATTATGATGCTGTCATATTCTACTTTAGGTAATTTGTTGGGGTCTGAATACAGACCACATAAAGTAGCACATCCATGAACCAATATTGAAAATAAACAAACAAATCCAAATCTGGAAATGCAGAAGTCAACCATATTTATAGAATGTTAGCATACTTTAAATGTATTTACACTTCAAAATGAGACATAGGTATACACGATCAAAGTTAGAGTCTTTCCCCAGACTGAACAGTGCTTAATTACATTTAGCAGGTACAAGCAGACAGCAGAGTCTTGAATAACTGCTAGTATACATAAACATCTCAACAAAATACAGACAGTAGTTTCCATCTTGTTTTTCAAGAATATACTTCTTAAGAACACAAGTTTTAAAAGTTTCTTGTAGGAAGTTTCAATGGAACACCACCATGAATAATTTCTTAGGCCCATGAAACAATTTCTAATTACAATCTAGAGAGAGGAACTTATTCCATGTCAGTTAGTAGTCCAATCTTTAATCCAAATCAGGCAAGAGTGGTCTTCAGCATCTACACTTCAGAATGGGGCCTTTTTACTAGTAGGCTCTTGAAGGTGCATCTCTAATTCTCCATAGGTAACTTCACAAATACCTTAGTCCATCCTATAGTAAAACTTGATTTTTTAAATGTGTTTGTTTTCCCTAGGATAAGGGAGTATTTTCTAAAGCCTTCAGGGTTCTTCACTTGTTGCAATGAACCATTGTGCTGAATAGTGTACTCAAGACAAGAGATGGAATGAAGCACTGATTTGACATAACATATACCAAATTCTATTTGCCCGTATCTGCCAGTATCTACTGCTCAAGTGCCTGCAAACCTAGCCCATCTAGAATGTTTTACTTTCCAGAAAAGATAATATCTAATTTTCGTATATATATCAAGTCACTAACAAACAGACTACCCTTCAGCAAAAGAGGAACATATATTACTGGTGGAGGTAGTTGTCTTCTAAAAAGACCTTGTGTATCTCATAAGGCCTGGTTACAAGAGACAACATATTTTTAAGCAGATCAGTCTAACTTCAGCTACATATATGTTGCCTAATAACCACGGACTCTGTGTTGAAAGAAAGAGGCACATTGTCTGGCCTTCTCCATCAAGAAATTAGAGTATGCTTTTCATTTAAAGTATAAAGAGTCTAATTTCAAAGTGGAACTCAAGGTCAGATGCCTGTCTAGACCAAGTAACAGTGTTTCTGGTATTTCAGGTCCCAGTCAATGACAGGACAGTTATAGCAGCTCTAGAGAGTACTCAGATGAGTACGTCTTAAATTCTACTCAGTATGAGAGCAGCATATTTAAGTTAAAATCCTGATATCCTATAAGCTTGACTAACTTCAGCCTGCTTATCTCTTAAAATTAAAATCTAACATGTTTATGTTATTTATATGTGGCCTCAGATAAAAAGTTAACAGAACAGTTTAATATGAATTTTTCAAGATTTTGTTTTCAATATGCTGATAAAAAATAAAGGAATTTTAGACCTTTTTTTTTTTTCTGTGATTCATTCCTGAAAGTTATAAATATCTTAATCCCATTGCTGAAATGTTGCCATTTAGACAGTTATGAGTTAAATCTCCTTAGAATATATGCATTAATTAGATATTGTACCTGCTGTTCTGGGTCCTGCCTTTTGAGTTCTTTCTATTGTTAGCAGCATTTGAATAACTCAATGGATTTTATGAAAGACTTACATGCTTCAGAAACTTCTCTCTTTTTCTTCAGTGGACCCACTTTTTTTTGGAGAAAATTATCCCAAAATGCTTGAATAATCTCTGCATGCTACGTTAAACAAAATTCACCCTGAATACTTCAAACCTGAGTAAAATAAGTCTAAAGAAACACCACCTCTAAGACTGTTCTGCCACTTTTTCTAGGCTTTTGCCCTTCTATATTTTCACTTAGGGCTAGGATTCTATTTACTTATATTTAAATTTCTCATTACCTATCACAAAGGTGAGGAAAATATGTTCCTTGGAAAAATATGTGCTGTGTGTGTGTGAAATGTGTTTGTACTTAAAAACTTAAGAGTTTGTATTTTCACCCACAAAATGCCAGGGCCAAGCAGTGAATATTTTCTGGACAGCACCACCGAATAATCAGTTATTTAAGTTGGTATCTCAGGAAAATATCTTGTTCTAAACACAAACCCGTATGTGTTCCACACAGGCACATATTCTTTCTTTGAGTCAGAGCTTACAGTATCCGACACTTCCAGCTCAAGGTAGAAAGCAAAAGACACTGAAATAGCTGCAAGAAATAACTCTTCTAGCCCATTCAGAAGCAAAATATTGTTCTTACTGAGTTCAACATACTATTTTTTTTCCAATTCCAGAAGTACTTATTCGAAAGCAAAATTTTAAGACTTCTGAAAATTAATCTCAACACTATTTTGTTACTTACAAACAACTTTTTTTTTTCTTGACTCTGTATGCAGTAAATGTAAATGGCAAAACACAGGAATCTTACTGCTAAGTTCCACAGGATTTTGTTTGTTTTGAGCACATGAAAGTGTATCTTAAGACATCTTACTTAGGACTTTCTTATGGCAGGTCAGATACAGTCCCAGAAATAATGTTTTCTGATTCCAACTGATACAGAAATAAAAATCGTTAAGCAACAGCTGCTCCTGCAAGAGGATCATCCTGAGATAGTAAGTCTGCTGAAAAAGAGTCCCAACATGAGTCACAGAAAACTCAATAATACCAGTTAATTTTTTTGAGATATTTAGAGACAAATTTCAGCTTTTAGAAGAGCTAACATTCAGGCTTTCCTAACTAGGTGTTGTTTTCCATGGGTCTTGACTTTGAATAGATCCTTCTATGCACTAAATGATGTAAGGAACAAACAAATATTGTCTCTTCTATTTCCTTATCCTTACCCTTCTTTCACATTTGTCATTGTTCAATTAATCATAGCCAGTGTAATGTTATAAAGTATGGTGAAGTTCTGCATGTGGCCAGAGATGAAGTTATCTTCTTGAACAGGAGACCTCTATCTACTTAAGGCAAGAATTACAAAACATACACTGTGTGTCAAAAAGCAAGATGAAAACATGGTGTTGTGGGAGCATGACAGGAGAAAGAGTGCACTGACGTCACCAAGAACTTGGTTACAGAACAAAGCAAGAAAGAGATTCCAATGACGAAGTCCTTTGCATGTCTTAGGGCAATCCTCAGTCTAAGCTGAGCCATCACTGAGTTGTGCAATTTCTCATTAAGAGACAAGTAGAAATTATTTGACAATAAGACAAGAAACATAAAGGCCAGAAGATTTAACTACATGTCTAAAGCTGCACAAAGAGTAGCAAAGGTAATCCTATAAACAGAATCTTCTAAGACACTTCTCAGAGCTATGAACACACACATCAGCTCTTCCTAAATCTGGAAGAAGTCTTCTATAGACTTGCAGACATGAATGATCCTAGAACATTCTTTCGAGAAAGGAAATCAGAAGCTCTTATTTTCCCTGTGCATCCAGCTGTACATTCCTGTGCAGTATCATAGGATTTAGTTCTTTGGCAGGAAGATAAAAAAACAACCAACATGTGAATTCCAGTCTTAAACTTTCAAATTGTGCCCAGAGGTAAAAGGATAAAATCTTCACAGTGCAAAGGAGGACAGTGAAATTAATTGCAAGATTTGTGTAATCTACAGGTTTCAGTGTAGCACCAGGTGTAAAAGGCTCTTGTAAGTGTGAAGTAACTACAGTTTCCTTATGAGTAGAAAACTCAAGGTGCAAGTTGTACAGCAATCACTACTACAGAAAGATTTTGACAACTTTTTTCGTTAATAGACAAACATTAGTGAACAATGAGCATACAGCAGATTGCTCCAATAAAACATGTAAATTAATTTTCCAACTAAAAATTTCTGCTGAAAAATGAATCACATTACTTTGAGTGCACAATAGCTGCAAAAGCTCTGAGGACCACCAAGAAGAATGTGCATAACAAATGTCACTTAAATCAAGAAAGAAGATCTGTCTAGCAAAGAAGCAGGGTGGGTTTTTTAATAAAAAAAATGCTAGGAAAAAAATTTGGAAATTCAAATTCCACATCAACAAAGATTTCAGACAGGAAGAGAAATAGAGACTAGATCACAAAAAGATTAAAGAGCATGTTGAGTAGCTTGTTAATGTTCCTGGTCATCTCAATCCCTGTCAAGGAGCATTAGCCATGACTAACACCTTGTATGATTCAGTTCTTAAAACACAGCTAGTGAATAGCCACAGAGGCAAACATACAAATGCTCATCAAGAAGCATGAAGCTGAAAAGCGATAATATCACTTTTAGGTGATGGTGGACAAGAATTTGCAAATAATTCTGCCTCTTTTTCTTTGTGTATGTCATTTCCAGATCACAAATACCTCCTTTCTTTGGTGTTAATAGAAGACTCAGATCTAAAATGATCCCATTACAATAATCTGGAAGTGTTCAGAAAGATATGGAAGGAAAAAAAAAAAAAGAGAGAGAGAAAGAAGGAAATCAGAGATGAGTAATAAAAATTCTTAATGGGTTGGGAGGACTGACTTATGAGGAAAGATTAGGACAACTAACTACGTAAAGCTTGGCTAAATTATTTCTCAGGAGGAGAAATGATAACCAGCTACAAGCTCTGAAGGTGTAAATACAAAGTGCAGAGAATTTTTCAAGGTGATATTAGATAATAATAACCAGCAGTAAAGACATGAAATCTGACAACACAGCATTTAGGTTGAGCATCAGAAATGCTTCCCATTCATGAGGAATGTGTTTCTGTTTCCCCTGCCCAGCTTCTTATAAGACATAGCTGATCTCTATCAAGAACATGCTACTTCTTTATTTATGTTTATAATATGTATTTAGCTCATGACTACATCAGGAGAAATTTTCCAGAATCTGAAAGTTTAGGGAGAATAGTGGAATAATCCCTCAAACATGTGTGGGAAGTACACTTTAGGGAGCAGGTGTAACAAGTGGTCTTCATGTCATTATTCCACAAGACAGTTAAGTAAGCTACTTCTTTCCCTATCCCAACCTAAGGCATAAGGAGAGAGAAATGATTGAAACCCTAGAACAAAATAAAAGTTTTAATCTTTACCACAAATTCTTACAGGATTTGGAACAATGACAAGTTATCAGTTTAAAGTTTATGACCCTACTGAATATAAAATAAACATTACTAACAGTCTCTCAAAATCATTAGAGAAAACCAGTCCTTCAGGGAACTTTTATTACTCAAGGCACATGAAGCCATAAAACCATACAAGACCCAAAGCATTCTGAGGACTTTCATTTTCTCTTTGTTGATCCTAACCAACAGCTTAACATGATCTCTAGTCCAGGAAAAAAAAAATGCTTTTAAGAAACCAGTTTCTACAAATGCTCTGAGTAAACAAGTCAGAACATCAATTGCCTGAGATGGAAAACTGTCTTGAATTGCAATCCATGGATTGCTAGGCTAGGCAATTGCTTGCAATTTTAAACAGGGCTAGGTGGCAGCCCAAATATCCATCCTTTTTTTTTTTTTTTTTTTTTTTTTTTGTGAGTGGTGTGTTTACAGAGAAAATTCAAGGAAATAAGAACACCTTATAACAAGGCAATTATAATTGTACTAATAGTTCTATTATGTTTCTTTAAGGTTTAACATGGAATCTTGATTGATGCTTGTTTCTCCACTTTTTTAATATAATGGAGAGATCTAAAACAAGTATGGACAAAGAAGCATGCTTCTGTGGAAAATATGGGAAAATATACAGGACAGTAGAGCACACTCCTAAAGACAGGAGAGTGGAAGTCATTTTGCCCAAGATATGGGAAGCTAGGAAAAAAACCCAAAAACCTTCAGAGACACCTTCTGAATACAGTGGCCTGCCAAAACTTTTCTCTGTTACACATCTGTGAGTCACTGGCTAGCGGATGCCCAGAAACAAACAAAAACATGGTAATGATGTAGTTTCACTTCATTATTCTTTTTCTCATCAGGAAATCTAAAAATAGTGAGGCAGCTGCTGAGCACTTCTGGGAGGCTGAAGCACACTGGAGAATCCCTGCTGATGTCAGAGAGTAGAAGTTTAATGAGTTAAAAAAATAGTACTGTGTTCCAAAGGTGTGCAAGAATGATGCTACTAAGTCAGTCAGTGTCCATCTCATCCAACATTCTGTCTCCAACAGAGGCACTCAGTATAAGGAGAGGATGCAAATAATGCCTGCCCTGGCTACTCTCACAGTCTCCAGTCTTGTGGCTCAAGGACTTCCAGGCTAAAATGATCTGTATATATATTAAAAAAAATAAAAAATAAAAAACTTGATGAAACTGAATTTCTTATTTTCATATTCGCTTATTACATTTTACCATTTCAGTTGTTATTTTTATTGTGAATGGATTTTAAGTTTTTCAGAAAGAGTAGTAGACATTTTAAAATGGCAAGCTGTCTCTTATAAAACATGAACCATAAGAGACTGCTTCCTGGATCACCTATAATCTCACTGTATCGATCAGTCCAAAATGTGAACCAAAAGGCTCCAGCTTTCAAAGTGTGACCCACTAGGATCTCAGAACCTCACCTACTTATTTGCAAATAGGGGAGCTTTCATTATCCAAGCAGAGGAACTGGCAGAACCCTTTTTTTTTTTTTTTCCAATTGTTCTGGTTTGTTTTGTTACACTTTTAAAAATATTTTTGTTTACTGCAAATCAACTTTATTTCACATGGAATTACTTCACCACAGGATTCTTCCAACATTTCTAGCTCTGCTGATAAACCATTTTTTTCCTGATCATATATTACTCAGGAATATGAAATAATAATCCTCCAACTGCAACAAAAGATTATATTCAGCACCCTACCATTACACAAATCTCTGCATAGTCCTCACATATAAGAATGAAACTATAGAATTTTATATGTTCTTGAATGCAAATCAGAAGTCAAGAAATATTACAATTCAAATTGTCTGTATAGCAAAATTTCATTAATGTACAAATGCATTATAGGAGTTGTCAGTTACATGATTACACACTTTTTCCATTCTCTGTACTCTAGCTTCTGTCACCAGATTGTCTTTGTGTTATACTTGTATAGATCCTAGCAGATCAGCATCCTCCAGATAAATGCATGCAGACACTTTCTTTAACAGCTATTCACTGTCTGAATCATAACAAGTGATATGATCGCCATAGGATTTAATTGCAACAGATTGGACTTATTAATATATGTAGTATGTTATGTTATATGATAGCTAAGGTGAAGGCAAGATTTCTTACCTAGTGAAGAGGCAAAGAGTAGAAAGAAATATCTAATTCTGGTTATTACTACAACAGTCCCAAGATCTCTCCTCCCACCCACACAACCACTGACAAACATACAATTCTTGTTCATACCAGACTGTACACTTTCAGCATTTTGTAGTTTCCTTTAGTCTCTCTTCAAGGAGATTTAAGTGATACATACTCAAGTATACATTCTGTAAGATTTTCATACCTAAAGATGATCGGGACATACACTATAAACTCTTGCTTGATTTTAAACATCTTAAGTACTTTAACAGCTAAATGGAGAAAATGTAGCATATTGACCCCACACAATATCAATAAATTGCTTCAACATCAGTACATACGATTCAGCACTGTAACACCATGTGACTTTTGATCATTTGTATCCAGCTGAAAAGGCTTCTTCTGTGACAATCTACTGACATACTGGGCTAGAGTCTGACCTTTATAGATGACGATTGTGATATTTTAGCCTCTTGTCTTTGCCCTCCATGGAATACAACCAGGTATCCACAAAGTCTCTCATTTACTCTGTATTACCATGTCTAAGACTTTCTCAGCTCTTGAATGAATGCCCTGAAGCCATATCTCCACCTCTTTGACTACAGGTCCTTACAGAACTCATGAAACCTGGTGTCCCCAGAAGAATTGCACTTGTAAAGGGCTTATGTGTGTTTCAGATCCTACACTAGGAAGGGCTACATGCCATCTATCTTTCCTTTCACACGCGGTTTTGCACTGTAAAATAGTTTGTGAATGACAGAAAGTCAGAACACCTTGCAGCTACTCTTTCTTGATGCTGATCAAAATCAGAAAAATCCATGTAGATCTTTGCAAGTTCACTGCCTGGAAAGCCAGTGGTCATCCAGTGAGCATTACATACTAGGACACATCATGACACTTAGAAGTGCACATTCAAGGATGTAGCTATTGCAAAGTGGTCATTAAAGGTCTGAACATTCTTTCCCTCATGAGCAAAACAGGAGCGGACAGAGCAGATTCTCCTCAGTTTGACAGTTTTAAGCTGCAATTAAAAAAACTAAGCCATTCCAAGAGGAACACTGAAGAGCAGGGAAAAGAATACTCGTGTCATTAGCATGGCTCAGCAAAAAATAAGGGACTTGGGTACTATTCTGTGATCCAAAAGATGGAATTCAAAGTCTGGAGCCAGGGAGGTATTATGAAGCTTGTATTTTATGCAATAACTAAGAACTTGCTCTGCCAGTCTAGCAAAATGAAAAAGCTCTGCATAAATTCAATTGTTAGCTACATAATTGCAGTAAATATCAAAAGAAAAAAATGTGTATTTAAACTATAGGACAATGTAACACAAGGGCAAATAAGTATAAATTGACCATGAATAAGTTTGATTTGTGAATTAGAATAAAGTTTCTAACCATCAGAAAAATGATGCTGTGGAACTATTTCCCAACAAGGACAGTGAGAGCAAGTGAGCTAATTAGTTTAAAGATAAGCCTTGATGAACTTAAGAAAGAGATTATATGATGTGGCTTTCTGCACTGGTAGGAAACTGAAGCTTATGATCCTGGAGTCATGTCATCTCTCCCTGCACATTTTGGGTTCCAAACTGCATGCTGTTAACCCAAATTTTCAGCTGCAGTGCAGTGTTATACCAGGAGTCATATAAAACTACTTCATTCTAAAACAAGACCTGTTGCTGTTTTCCAAGAAGTACAAGTACAACTGGCTTTAAAAGTAGACATTTCCTACTAGTCTGGAGATGCAAAATTAAAAAGACTGGGGGTGATAGGGGAGCATATCCTAGAAAGAAAGTACAAAATGAAAAGCTTTGAAATCTTACCAAATTTAAGGCAGAGTAAGGAACAAGGTTCTTTCCACTGGAAATTTTGGCAAAGTGATTAATTAGTTTAAGAAATAATCATACAGGCTGAAAACAATTTTGATATTTGGTAAGATCTGTCCATACATTTGTAATTTTTTTTGGTGAGTGATATCTGGATAAGCATATTAGTTATGCAAATCACATTTTCTTCAGTATTTTCTACTGTTTTCAGTTTAAGGTCCCTCTCTGCAAGAAATACATTGAGGCCCTGGAGTGTGTCGAGAGAAGGGCAGTGAAACTGTTTAGGGGTCTGGAGCACAGGCCATATGAGGAATGGCTGAGGGAGCTGGGATTGTTAAATTTGGAGAAGAAGAGGCTCAGGGGAGACCTTACAGCTCACTACAACTACCAGAAAAGAGACTGTAGTGAGCTGGGGGGGTCGGCCTCTTCTCTCTTGTAACTAGTGACAGGACTAGAGTAAATGGCTTCAAGTTGTGCCAGGGGAGACTGAGACTGGATGTCAGGAAATACTTCTCTGAAAGAGTGGTCAGGTGATGGAGATGGAGGATGTCATGGTTTTATGATTTTTGGTACTGGTATTCCACATCATAACATCATGTAGTGCATTTAGAGTTAAAGAGTTAATGCTCCAGCTCTGTAGATCATCGATAGTTCCAGGTATACCTGTCTCAGAAGAGAAGAACTACATTCACCAGAGGACTTTGCGATGCTTTGTGTTCTTATGCGCTTACGTTCAGAGGGAAAGATAAAAACTGTCTGCGGTCATGGGACACTCTCTTTCCTTTGGGATGGACTCAGCAGTGGGTGCTCGCTGCCGTCTGCCTTCAGCGTTAGCGTAAGGCCTTCGGTTTATCGGACACTCTCTCTTGTTCATTTTATTTGATTTATTAGCTTTAATTCCAATTATATTGTATTATATTGTGTTATTTTGCTTTCCAATATCTTATTTAGTAAATTAGCTTTCCTCCTCAGATCGTTGCTGCTGTTTTGTTTCTAGGCCCATCTCCCTTTCCCCCTTCCCCTTTCCTGGGGCGCGGGTCCGTGGGTCCCCTGCACCAATCGTCACGGTACCGGGCCGAACCTGCCCGTAAACCATTGACATTTTTGGCGCCCAACGTGGGGCAATACCAGCTGCCTTAGCCGGGCAGAGACATACTTTTAGAATGAATCTCTCTTTGCTCTCAGAGCTTTGTTAGCTTATCTGTACTGCAGGTGCTGTATGGCAAAACATGACCTGGAAGTCTGGGCGTACTGCCAGTTGTCCTGGGATATTTGTAAACTTTTTGGGTACTGCCAGCTAGTTTTAGTAAAAAAAAAAAAAAAAAAAAGAGAAAAAAAAATGCTTTATCTTTTTAAACTGCTCTTAAAGGGACTGCATTTCATCGCTTTATCCATTGTAATGCTCAGAACATACTGGGACTTAATTAAGTTTGCCAGTCTGATCCATGGAGCTTGGTCCCTATATGATAAACTAAAAACACTGATGGACATACCTACCTGGCTTTTGTATATGATGTGGCATTCAGTTCCAGAGGGAGTAACTCCAGATGGAGTTGCTAACTCTATGGAACTTGTGATTTTTAAACAGACTCCTGGTCTCTCTTCTGAATTCATTATGCGTTTTCTGAATGCTCATCCAATGCTCGTAATGACTGTGGTGTCAGTCTCCCTGAATGTACTCTTCATCATTTTACTCAGTATTTGTATTTATAATATTTTGAGAAAACCCTCCCTAGAGCCAGAGAATACTGACTGGCAGGGAGTTCGGAGGGACTTAGGAGAGACTTTAGAGAAATGGGCATCACCGGTGTCATGGAACTTTTCTCCTGAACACCTGCAAGATCCTGAGAACTTAAGAAGATATTTGAGACAGGAATGTTGCGGCTCAAACAGATCTGAGGAGGCCCAAATTATTTGGGGTCTGGCTTATGCTTACTGGGCATTATTCAATACTATCCCAGAGAGGCATAGAGTTTTTGAAATAGAGCGAGAGAGTCTCCGAGCTGAAAGGGACAGTCTTCTGATCCAGAAAGAGAGTCTTTTAGCTGACAATCAGATTCTCCAGTCCAATCTAGATGCTCTCCAGGCTGAGAGAGACACCCTTCAGACCGAGAGAGATGCCCTCCAGATCGAGAGAGACACTCTCCAGACTGAGAAAGATGCCCTCCAGTCTCAACAAGAAGCTCTCCAATCCGAGAGAGACGCCCTCCAGACTGAGAAAGACGCCCTCCAGTCTCAACAAGAAGCTCTCCAATCCAACATGGACGCCCTCCAATCCGAGAGAGACACCCTCCAATCCGATAGAGACTCCCTCCAGTCTCAACAAGAAGCTCTCCAATACGAGAGAGACACCCTCCAAACTGAGCGAGATACCCTCCATTTCGAACTTAACAACCCTCAGTCTCAACAAGATGGTCTCTAATCTCAGCAAGATGCCTTCAAGTCCAAGCAAGACACCCTCCTGTCTGAACGGTACTCCTTCAGAACTGAGCGAGGTACCTACCAGCCACAATAGCCCCTGCCCCCCAGCCAGGTGGGGGAAAGGGATAATAGAGTATATTGGACTGTGTGGATTCAATGGCCTGGCACATCAGAACCACAAAAATATAAGGCACTGGTGGACACTGGTGCACAGTGCACTCTAATGCCCTCGAGTCACCAAGGGACAGACTTAATCTATATTTCTGGGGTGACTGGGGGTTCCCAAGAGTTAACCATGTTGGAGGCTGAAATAAGCCTCACTGGTAAAGACTGGCAAAAACATGCTATTGTGACTGGCCCAGGGGCTCCATGCATACTTGGTATTGATTACCTCAGAAGGGGATATTTTAAGAATCCCAAAGGGTATCGATGGGCCTTTGGAATAGCTGCTGTGGATGCAAACAACGTTAAGCAGCTGTCTGCTTTGCCTGGCCTATCAGAAGATCTGTCTGCTGCGGGGTTGCTCCAAGTGGAGGAGCAACAGGTACCAATTGCTACAAAAACGGTGCACAGACGGCAGTACCGCACCAACAGGGATTCCTTGCTCCCCATTCATAACTTGATCCGTCAGCTAGAGAGTCAGGGAGTGATCAGTAAAACTCACTCACCTTTTAACAGCCCCATATGGCCGGTGCGTAAAGCCAGTGGAGAGTGGAGGCTGACGGTAGATTACCGTGGCCTGAATGAAGTCACACCCCCATTGAGTGCTGCTGTGCCAGACATGCTACAACTCCAGTACGAACTGGAGTCAAAAGCAGCCAAGTGGTATGCCACTACTGACATTGCTAATGCCTTCTTCTCAATTCCATTGGCCACAGAATGCACGCCACAGTTTGCCTTCACCTGGAGGGGCGTTCAGTACACCTGGAACCGTTTGCCCCAGGGGTGGAAACACAGCCCAACTATTTGCCATGGGTTGGTCCAAACTGCATTGGAACAGGGCGGTGCTCCTGAGCACTTACAATACATTGATGATATCATTGTGTGGGGCAATACAGCAGGAGAAGTTTTTGAGAAAGGAGAGAGAATTATCCAGATCCTTCTGCGAGCTGGCTTTGCTATCAAGCGAAGCAAAGTGAAAGGGCCTGCACAGGAAATTCAGTTCCTAGGTATAAAGTGGCAAGATGGACATCGTCACAACCCTACAGATGTGATTAACAAAATCACTGCCATGTTTCCACCCACTAGTAAGACAGAGACCCAAGGTTTTCTGGGTGTAGTGGGATTTTGGAGAATGCATGCTTCAAACTTCAGTCTCATTGTGAGCCCTCTCTATCGGGTGACATGGAAGAAGAATGATTTTGTGTGGGGCCCTGAGCAGCAGCAGGCTTTTGAGCAAATTAAGCAGGAGATAGCTCATGCCATGGCCCTGGGGCCAGTGCGGACGGGACAGGATGTAAAGAACATCCTCTACACTGCTGCTGGAAAGGAAGGTCCCACTTGGAGTTGTGGCAAAGAGCTCCTGGAGAGACCCGAGGCTGACCCCTTGGATTCTGGAGTCGGGCGTACAGGGGGTCTGAGGAGCGCTACACTCCGACTGAGAAGGAGACCTTAGCCACATACGAGGGGGTTCAAGCTGCTTCCAAAGTAATCGGTACTGAAATGCAGGTCCTTCTGGCACCTCGATTGCCAGTGCTGAACTGGATGTTTAAAGGAAAGGTTCCCTCTACCCATCATGCTACTGATGCCACTTGGAGTAAGTGGATTGTGCTGATTACACAGCGAGCTCGGATGGGGAACCTCAGTCATCCAGGAATCCTAGAAGTGATCATGGACTGGCCTGAAGGTAAAAAGTTTGGAACAACACCAGCAGAGGAGCTATTACGTGCCAAAGAGGCCCCATCATATAATGAACTACTAGACAATGAAAAGAGATGTGCCCTGTTCACAGATGGATTGTGTTGCATTGTGGGTAAGCACCGCAGATGGAAATCTGCTGTGTGGAGCCCCACATGACGAGTTGCAGAGGCCACTGAAGGAGAAGGAGAATCAAGTCAATTTGCAGAGGTAAAGGCTGTCAAGCTGGCCTTAGATATTGCTGAATGAGAGAGGTGGCCTGTGCTTTATCTTTACACTGACTCATGGATGCTGGCAAATGCTTTATGGGGGTGGTTACAGCAATGGGAACAAAACGGTTGGCAACAGAGGGGTAAACCTATTTGAGCTGCTGAACTGTGGAGAGACATTGCTGCCCGAATAAAGAATATGGTTGTAAAGGTGCACCATGTAGATGCTCATGTTCCTAAGAGCCGGGCAACTGAGGAACAACAAAATAACCAACAGGTAGATCTAGCTGCCAAAGTTAAGGTGGCTCAAGTAGACTTGGACTGGCAACACAAGAGTGAATTATTTTTAGCGCGATGGGCCCACGAGACCTCTGGCCATCAAGGAAGAGATGGAACATATAAATGGGCTAGAGACCGAGGGGTGGACTTAACTATGGATGTTATTGCACAGGTTATTCATGACTGTGATACATGCGCCACAATTAAACAAGCCAAGAGGATAAAACCAGTTTGGGGGGAAGAGCGATGGCAAAAGTATAAATATAGAGAGGCATGGCAGGTTGATTATATCAGTTCGCCACGATCTCTCAGTGGTAAGTGTTATGTGCTCACCATGGTGGAAGTAACCACTGGGTGGCTTGAAACATATGCAGTACCCCATGCTACCGCCCGAAACACCAGCTTAGGGCTCGAGAAACAAGTCCTATGGCAACATGGCACTCCAGAGAGAATTGAGTCCAATAATGGAACTCATTTCAAAAATTCTCTTGTAAATACTTGGGCCAAAGATCATGGTATTGAATGGATTTATCATATCCCCTATCATGCACCAGCTTCTGATAAAATTGAAAGGTACAATGGGTTGTTAAAAACCACGTTGAAAGCAATGGGTGGCAGAACATTTAAGCACTGGGAGAAGCATTTGGCAGAAGCCACCTGGTTGATCAACACTCGAGGATCCATCAATCGCGATGGTCCTGCTTAATCCAGATCTCTACCTACTGTAGAGGGAGGTCCCTGTAGTACATGTAAATAACATGTTGGGAAAAGCAGTTTGGGTCCTTCCAGCTTCTGGAAAGGGCAAACCTCTCCGAGGAACTGTCTTTGCTCAAGGACCTGGGTCCACTTGGTGGGTGATGCAGAAGAATGGGGATGTTCAGTGTGTACCACAAGGGAATTTGATGTTGGGGGAGTGCAGTTGGTAATTCCATGTATATACATATATATGTTGTGTGTGTGTATTTAATGCATGTTAATCATTGTTCTTCTATACATATATATCAAACATGATGTAGTGATGTGGAATAAGGGCTGGAATGTCATGGTTTTATGATTTTTGGTACTGGTATTCCACATCATAACATCATGTAGTGCATTTAGAGTTAAAGAGTTAATGCTCCAGCTCCGTGGATCATCGATAGTTCCAGGTATACCTGTCTAAGAGGAGAAGAAGAACTACATTCCCCAGAGGACTTTGCGATGCTTTGCGTTCTTATGTGCTTACGTTCAGAGGGAAAGATAAAAACTGTCTGCGGTCACGGGACACTCTCTCTCCTTTGGGATGGACTCAGCAGTGGGTGCTCGCTGCCGTCCGCCTTCAGCGTTAGCGTAAGGCCTTCAGTTTATCAGACACTCTCTCTTGTTCATTTTATTTGATTTATTAGCTTTAATTCCAATTATATTGTATTATATTGTGTTATTTTGCTTTCCGATATCTATTTAGTGAATTAGCTTTCCTCCTCAGATCATTGCCGCTGTTTTGTTTCTAGGCCCATCTCCCTTTTTCCTTTTCCCTTTCCCCCTTCCCCTTTCCTGGGGCGTGGGTCTGTGAGTCCCCCGCACCAATCATCACGGTACCGGGCTGAACCTGCCCGTAAACCGTTGACAGAGGAGCTGCCAACCCTGAATTTATTCAAGGAATGTTTAGATGCTGTGTTGAGGAACATGGTTTAGTGAGAATAGGAGAGATAGCTGGATGGTTGGACTGGATGATCTTGTAGGTCTTTTCCAACCTTGATGATCCTATGATTCTATGATTCTCTGCTCCACAAATTGAGAGAATAACTCCATAGCAGTAGTAGGTGAATCACAGAACACTGAATTCACAGCAATTATAATGAAATGAAACTTGGGAGGTCAGCTTATCCAACTAGCTACCTAAATGCATGGCATATTTAAAACAGTTTAACTCAATTCCTAGAAGAATTCATATGTAAAAATCTCTATTTTGGAATCATGATGCAATATGCATTGCCCTGTCCTGAATCCTACTGAGAACTAACACTGACAGGTGGAGGAGTCTTAGAATAGAGTCATTCCTCATTTTCGGTAAATAAACTTTTGCTTTACTTCTGTATATTTAAGTTGTTCTAAGACAGTGTTCTTGATATTATAAATTATTATTTTTTTTAAGATAACTGATAAAGTTCCCGGGAAAGATCACTCAAGACAATGAAGGCAGTCTAACACTGCAAGGAATAGTATCTTCTGATAAGTTCCTTTGGACTCTTCTTAAAAGGTATTGAGTGTCTTAGCTTCGCCAAAGAATTCTCAAGGGACTTGCTTGACCACTCCAGTATTGAAGTATCTCCTAAAATACGTCAGTGTATTTATGACTGCCAAGATCAAAGGGACCATTTCTTACCTTCCCGTTTCTATTACCAGAAGAAAACTAGTCTGTACACAGTCCAGGACATCAGATCACATCTCAGTCTTCACCTAAAATAACTGTCCTATAGGCAAGAATAAAATAGTCGATATGTATAATCCACTACCATCCAAATTAGGCTTTCTAGTCATGTTGAAAGAAATGTTGATTCTTCTTCCAAACCAATGCTAGAGAAAAGGGAGCAATTGTTATCTGTATTTTATAGTTGTTGGGGGAAAAAAATTCAGAGAAACATTACCCTTCTTATCTATGCATATAAAGTACTTAGCGGGTGAGGGCTTTTTATCCTAGATCCTGAGACAGTTACCTTTCCTCTTTCAGTTTTATCAAAGTTTATCCATAATGTGCTTCTCTTGATTTAATCCACAAAGAGATTTGAGATCTTTTCTGGAATGGAAGATGTTCCACAGCTACAAGCTGTTTTAGCAACCCATCAGCCTACTGACCTCCTGGGCACACACAATATGAAGAGCTTGGTTTTCTCACTCTTCACTTGAAGATTTGGTGCAGCACTTCTGAAACAGAGTTGACTAGAGATCAGATATTTTAAAAAGAAAAATCCTGAATAGTAGCTTCAGAAACTTCTCCAAAATTGTAAGGATGAGAAATTTTGAGATCAAAGGAAGGACAGATGTTTTGGAGAAAAGTGCAAACAATGGGATGGATGTAAAGTTTCTAGAAAGACCAAGCTGCAGACACTGATATCTTCCTACCTTGTCTCTCCTGCTTTAGTTAGAGAAATGATTTTTCCTTGGTAAAACCTGCCCTTCAGCACACCTTCAGGATGTACAAGCAGTCTTCATACAGCAGATCAACCTTCCTTCTTATTTCAGCAGTAAAACAAGAGGTTACATTTTTAACTGCCCAAATGGTTCTTGAATACTTAACCCCCCCGTGAATAGCAAACTTCTCTTTTTCCATCCCCATCACAGCAACATGAACATCTCTCCCCAGTTCCCCCTTATTTCTGCCTCACAACACTTTTCTGGGAGTTCATTTAAAGATAAACTTTGCAGTGAAGCCTCTCTCTCCAATCAATATTAGACTAACTGGAGTACTCTTAGAAAGACATCTAGAGTACATGCAATGGTTCATTATTTTGTATCTTTAAGAGATGAACAATGAATGTCAGAATTGTCTTTAAATTTTTCTAACTCAGTTGAAAATCACTTTCTGAAATCACTCTGGAAGCCTGACCCAATGTTTTATTCCTTTACTTATGCCCTTTTAAAAGCTGCCAAGCTGCATCTTTAAACTTTGGGCTTTCTTCCACTGATTTTTTGTGCACAAGCCATTTGTGACTCAATTCCCTTAGGCATGCAAGGGTCACAGAATAAAAACATCTACTAATCCAGACAATTGCAGGTTTTCATACTTTTTTGGGGAGTGGGGGAGTAGAAGTCAGAATGAGAGAAGGGGGAGAAAGTGAAAGGCCAAAGCAATAAAATTATTACTGAACATAAAGTTCCATTTTTGAAATTTGAAAGGGGCCTCACTCTGTACCAAGAGACTGTGGAATGAATCTATTTGTCTGTGCCAGAAGACACGGATAAGAAACTTGAAAGAAAGCTCAGTGTGAGCTGTATTTCTGCCTGTATCAGTGATGTACTACTGCATCTGTAAGTCCACCACAGACAAGCAACTCTCATTTTCAATTATGAGCTTGATTTGTATTGAAATTTTCATGTTACTTTTATCTGAGAATCTGAGGAAGCATTCAAAATAAGCACTAGACAGGGTCTAGTTCAGTTTTTGTGCCAGTGACATGAAGTATCAAATAAAGAATCGGAGACTTAGGTCACTGCACATCAGTATTCTATGTTGTTATGTTATAGGAGTTCAACCACCTAAGTTTACACTTTTCAGAAGAACTCCCATTGAAGTCAGTGAAGATACAAGTCTCTCCGTCACTGGAGCTATGATTTCACCTTTATGATATTTAGATCAGCAAAAAGGATGGTGACCACTTCCATCCCTCCTCACTCCCTACCCTTCCATATTGTTACTTAGGGATTTGACTCCTGATGTTCACAGACATATTTCTCCTTAAAGACGGATTGCTTACAGCTCCCATCTGCTTTGCAGAAGCAGATGTCAGGCTTTTGCAGGAATGACTTGGCAGCTACTTCTCCACTGTTTGGTGTTGATCAACCAGCATGGCTGCAGGTAACATTAAATAACAGAGGCAGTCCAGAAACAGTAGACCAGCCCCTAAACAATCCAAGCAAATATGATGTTTGAGCACAAAGCCTTTATTCCCTTTCTCTTCCCTCTGTTTTTTTTTTACATAAAGCACACCATAGGCTTGCATATCCCTTGAGTCAATGGCCAACAGACTGAGACTTACATCCTGCTTTCTTACACAGTATCTCAAGGCACTTGAGGAAAAAGTATGACAATAATTAAAATGAATGAATGAATGAATGAATGAATGAGTGAATAAATAAATAAAATCCTAATCAAAACAATAAACTCCTGCTTCTAGCTCAGAATATAGAAAAGCAATGGTGAATCTGGACTGCAAGCAGTTGGCCTGGTTACAAAGTGAGGATCGAGAACAAAACTAGGCTCTGGGCCTGCCCCAAAGTTTGGCTCTGGTCCTCTGTGGCTTTATTCCTATTGCAGCTACAAATGTGCAAGTCTACAATTTAGTAATAATATACTTCTTGACTGACCTTTCCTGGCAATTTAATGACAGGAGAGAGTAATAAGGACATGCTTTTTAATCTAACATCAGTCAATAATAGTACACAACTAATAGACTTAGACATCATACATTCAATAATTGTTTTTACTTAAAGCCCTTACAGTTTGCCCACTGAGACACTGCATGTCAGCAGCAGTCACTGTCTATTGATAGGCACCAGCAAGATATTTATTCATACCTTTCTGGCTAGTTTGCCTTCTCCTGGAGCATCCATCACTTCAGTATCTAAGCACCGAAATATAAATTCATTTATACACGCACACATTTTGGCTCAGCTGCCACAGAAGCTGGGATCATTATATCTTTCTCCATAGAAAGCTAGCTCCCCTACAAGCACACCCATTTATTTCACTTCATTGCCAAAGCAGCTTATTTATACCTTATAATGCCTAGAAACTCCAAGCAGAATTGGTTCTTCCTTCAAGTTAAGAGGCATATGCATACCTGGGGCCACATCCAGACAGCCTGAATACAAAGCTTTGTCTATATCTATGTCATTTTTCAAAGGACTAAAAATACTGAAGATGAAGACAGTAAATAAAGCACACGGGACCCAAGAAGGATGGAGTCAAGCAGGATATCAGCGCAGACCAATGACAAAGAACCAGCGAATCCCTATAGGAATTTATGTTACTCTACAAGATATCTCACTCAAAGTCACTTGCCAGAGAGCAGCATCCTGATTTTATGTCATCTAGAACTGGTCCCTGGTACCCCTCAGCCATTACTGCCAGTTTCTTTTGAAAACAAAGAACCGATTGCTAGGAGTTCTATTAAAATACATATCTGCAATGACAATCAACTTTCTTTTCATATGAGCATTATTCTTCCTACTGATAGTGGGCAGAATTGTTGCATCAATAGTTAGCTTTCTAGACAGTAGCTGCCCTAGGGTTAAATTGCTAAAAACACCCTTCTTGCACATTATCCTTATTTCATTGAAAGGATTAGGTTCATTTCATTTTACATGGTAAAGATGAATGACCCAGTTCACTGGCAAGGTCTAAATTGCAGCCCTTTGCATGCCAAAGTCTTCCACCACTTACTCTTGTCACAAACAGCACCCTGCAATCCATTTAGTTTCATTTACAGCAGATTAATTTCTTTCTGACCTTTGGCACTGCTGTCAAATAGGCCTGAGACAGACAAGAGCTTAGGAACAGCAAGTGCATTTCATGATGTCAATCACTGGACCTCAGGGATATTCTTAACTTCTCATGTGCCAGATCAACACAAATGAAACCTTTCTCCTTCTTCTACTAGAAGAGGGCTTATGCCCACTCCAACTATATAGTTGCTGAGCAAGCTATGCTCAGCCCCCCAGTAGCTGCCTGTAAATGGAGATGGAAAGCAAATATTTTACTTACTATAAACTTACTTTCAAATCTCACTCCACTCTTCATCCATCAATTAGATTTATTTTCTTTAGGTTAAGTTTTAAAGGCAAATTCCTTAATGTAAGGGTCATACTGCTCAAATTGCTACTCCAGCAATTTTATTGCCTTACTACTTTCTGCATACCATTACCCACTGTGCCTTGCAGCATCATTACTTTGCTTTTAAGGCTCCGTCTCTAAGAAAAAGAACAAGATACAGTCAGTCTGTGTACGAAAAACACCAGCTAAGTTCTACTACTGCCTGTCTTCTCCGACAGCAAGATCTTCTACTGATTTACCTCCATCATGAGGAAATTCTTCTGTGAACACCCATCCACAAGCAATTTTGCTCAGAAGAGAGGGAAGGTGACTGCCTTTCCAAGGCATGGAGATTGTCTGTGGTTAGAAATTGGGCACTACATTCGTCTTCTTTCCAAAAGGAGAAAAAACTTTTCACATCTAGTGTCAGAGGTCTCCTTGCTGAACTTCTGAGACAAAGCAAGGTTGAAAGAAACAGAAGGTAGTTAAATTGCAAGGCATAGCTGGGCTCACCTGCAATACTTTGCTCCCAAAACAGTGCTCTTGAGCACTGCTGAGTTGGACTCCTTGCTATTTCCAGGGCACCACCTGGTAGAACTGCAGGAATTATGTCACCTAGCCTCAGTGCCAGTCTCTTCCTGCAGCACTATGCAAGTCCATAGATTTTCTCCCTATGAAAAATTCATGGGGACTTGAAGCATGGGGACTGCAGCCAGTTAGACATTTCCATTAAAGGGAACACCCTAAGTAGAATCAGAAGCATCTTTTCAGTCTCTGTTCAGGAAGTCCGTTTGTGGAGTTGGCAATCATCTGTGGAAAATTACTTTCCAGAGCACACCCAGACCCTCTTCCTGTAGCCATATGCTAAAAATCACACTTTATATTCTGAAAGGCCCCAAACGATTTGAAGGTCTGTCATTTTTCTTTTCTCACAAGTGTAAAAATTCTTAAAATAAGTTCTCTATTACTAAAAGAACTTAGATTCTTCAAAAGCAAGCAATATAGGAAAATTTGCAGTACTGAGTCATTTCTGACAGCATATTTCTTGAAAATAATGATTTCCCTGTTCAGATAACAGCATCTCTACTTCCTCTTCCAGAAAGAGTCTATCCTTGTAGACAATTCTCATCTTTATTTTTAACTATTGCTTGTTATAGTTGGAACTAAACCTTAACCCACAGTAACAAGAAATTTCTGATGGTACTATATTGTATTAAGTGCTGTCACATCACCTCACAGTTTGAGCAACATCTGACCAGAATTGTCCTCATCTCTTCCTTTAATGCAACTATTTTAGGAAGAATATTAGTAGCTAATGCAGTGGAGTCATTGATTTCAGATGGTGCACTAAGTCAAGCAGTAAGTTAAAACATTAAAAAGAAATCTAAACACAAAAGAGATTCACACGATGGTGCTGATGGAGCTGGCAGAGGTGACTTCTAAACTGCTTTCTACCACCTATTGGTTTTCCTAGTCGACCAAAGAGGTCCCAGAGGATTGGAGGCTTGCCAGTGTGACTCCCATGTGCAAGACAGGTTGTAAGGAGGATCTGGGAAACTACAAGTCTGACCTTGGTGCCAGGGAAGGTTATGGGCATTATCGAGGGAGATTACACAGCATGTGCAGGACAACCAGGGAACGGGGCCTAGACAGCATGGGTTCGTGAAGGGCAGGTCCTGCTTGCCCAACTTGATCTCCTTCTATGTCTGAGTGAGCTATACGGTGGATGAGGGAAAGGCAGTTGATGTGTTCTACCTAGACTTCAGCAAAGCCTTTGATGCTATCTCCCACGGTATTCTCCAAGAGAAGCTGGCAGACCATGGCTTGGGCAGATTCACTCTTTGCTAGGTAAGGAGCTGGCTGGAGGGCTAAGTGGGTTGGAATGGAGTTACATCCAGCTGGAAACTCATTGGTGTTCCCCAGGAGTCAGTATTAAGGCCTGTCCTATTCAATATCTTTATTAATGACCTTGAGAAGGGGATTGAGTGCACAATCAGCAAGTTTGCAGATGACACCAATCTGCAAGGAAGTGTTGATCTGTCTAGGGACAAGAAGGCCCTACAGAGGGATCTGGACAGGCTGGATTGCTCGGCTTAGGCCAGTGGGATGAGGTTCAACAACACCAAGTGTTGGGTCCTACGCTTTGTCCTCAACAACCCCAGATAATGCTCCAGGCTTGGGGCAGAGTGTTTGGAAGACTGTGGAAGAAATGGGCATGGGGTTTAGGTTGATGCTTGATAAAATATGAGTCAGCAGTGTGCCCATGTGGCCAAGAAGGCCATTGTCATCCTGGCTTGTATAAGAAATAGTGTAGCTCGCAAGAGCAGGGTATTGATTGTTCCACTGTAGTCATCACCCATGAAACTTATCTTGAGTATCGTATTCAGTTTTGAGTGAAAAATTACAAGAAAGTTGCTGAGGCCCTGGTGAGTCTACAGAGCTCATGAAGGGGGTCTGGAGGGGGGTTGTGAGGGGTCTGGAGCACAAGTCTTATGAGAATTGGCTGAGGAAACTGGGATTGCCTAATCTGGAGAAGAGGAGGTTTAGGGAGGACATTATTTGAACGGAGGTTGTGGTGAGGTGGGGGTTGGCCTCTTTTCCTGCATAACTAGCAATAGGACTAGAGAGTATGGCCTGAAGTTGCGCTACCTAGTGCTTTCTAATCACACAGGAGATTCAGGGTGGACATCAGGAAAAATTTCTCCTCCAAAAGTATGGTCAGGCACTGGAACAGGCTGCTCAGGGGGCTGGTGGAATCACCATCCCTGAAGGTGTTCAAGAAATGTTCATATGCTGTGTTAAGAAACATGGTTTAGTGGGAAAATACTGTTGATAGGTGGATGGGATGATCTTGGAGGTCTTTTCCAATCTTGGTGATTCTGTGAAACTGAGTCTATGAAAAGCATACTTTCTCAAATCTTGCCTTATGTCTTGCTTTATTCAAAGCTTCTGATTGGACTGGGGTTCAAGAAACATTAGCTCCTTTATTATTTATTTTTATTTTTTATTTTTGGTGATTTCTTTAATTTAAAAGAGGCTTTGCCTGAGTTGAAATCCAGTTGTTTAAAACTCCTTCAAATTTTCCCTAACTTCCTCCATCAGATTTCTATGTATGTGAGAGAAGCTTCCAAGTGTCCTTAGAAAAGAAACCTTGCACAAATCAATATGGTTATTATTAATAGTATTATGTAATGTTGTATGCCTGTGAATTTATATGCATGATACTCGAGGCATACGAATTTGTGCAGAAATACAGACGTTCAACATTATGGAAAAACTCTAATGCTTAGCACTTACATAGTCTTTTATTAAAGAATTTTGAAAAATTATCCAGAAGTATAGGTAGCCTCAAAGCACCAAATATCATTGGGAAAACAAACAAACAAACAAAAAAAAGGGAGCAGAACTGCTAGGTCACATTCAACAATCTGATAATTCATTAGTGTTCAGGTCCACAGCAGCCCACCAGACACCACTTGCTGTAACCAGGAAGTTGTGTTTTTCATCTATGCTTGCCAGGATTAGAACAAAGAAATGTTATTTCTAAAAGAGATCACCAAATAGCTAGCCAGTTCATGCTGTAATACAAATATTTTTCCTCCCCTACCCCCGCACACCTGAGTTCTCCAAAATTCAAACTACTCAGAAGGGTTCTATACCCGCTCAAATTAGACAGACATTTATGCTCCTTTCACAAATCCATATGGAAGGGAAATAAGTTGATCTGCATTGATGATACGTACATCCTCTTCATTGTCCACTCAACCCCTTCCAGAAGCAGCAGATGAAGAAGTATCATAACGTGACATGGGTATTTGCTCCAGGATAGCTGTTTTATTTTTTTAAAGGCTGAATACACTGGAGGGTTAAAGCCTGCCTGCACCACCAACACATGCCTGCCTCTTACTGTCATCATGGGGTTTCTACATCTCATTTTATGAAATGGTTTCAGTTTTACACCTGCCTGATTTGGGGCTTCCTCTTGTCGGTGGCTGCTTTCCAGAGATGGGCTGTCTCCCATGGTGAACAGCTTAGAATAAAATAGTGGGAGAAGAACCTTGGAAGGGAAGAAATATTTCAAGTTGATAGATAAAAGAAATCCTAATGCTTTCTAAATTTAGTTGCTTCAAACTTTGCTCCTCTTTGCTCCTCCACCTCTCAGTAGAAGCAAAATACTACAGAAGTTACCTAAGTCAAAGTTTGAAAATTATTAATGATATCACTAGTGACTTCCCATATCCACAGCAAGAGATTGCCCAGTTATCACATACAAGTAAGAGAAGTGGACAGTCATTAGGAAGTTTTACTTTTTCCCAAACCTGCTCACAATCAAATACAAGTCTCTCGATTCCCTATGCAACCAGAAACAAGTGTTCTCATTTCCACCATGGAGTTGCTCAGCTCACCACTACCTTCTGAATTAGACTACTTGCTATGTCTCATACAGATCATTTGCAGACAGCGAGGTAAAGATGGCTCCTTCTTTCTTCCAGGGAAGATCTGGAGCATCTCTACAGCCTATAAAATTCATGCTGCCTGAAGCCTTTGCACTTACAATTGCCATTATTCTCTATGCTTTTTCTCCACATCACAATGAGACTCCTCCAGCCTCAGGACTATATCAAAGCACCACTGTATTCCTACCATTGCTCAGGAGGACAGTATGTCATGTCCTAAATAACACTACTCCATCTTGCAGTTAGATTATTTTCAAAGGATAGAGCTTAGTTTCTGAACAGATTTAGTTGTTATGTATATTTAAATATGAAGGAAAAATCAAGAGCAATCTTAAGGGCATGTGGATCTTGTCTTCTGCCAAAGTGCTTTATTCTGTAATGAACTCTTCCTTTTAAGCCACTTTGCAGACACTTTGGTCTGAACCCAATATCAATAATATAGGTTAAATTTCACATGCTTAACAATATTTAACCCTGGGGCCTCTTTCTGGGCTGTTAAACACTAGTCTGTGCACCAGGCTTGGGGTACTGGGATAGGAGGTCTAAGTTGGGAAGGCAGCCCAAAAATGAAAAAGGAAAACCCTGACCTGTGTTGCATGAGTTCAGTATTGCAAATGGTAAGGCAGACATTCTTTTTCAGGTTGTTTGTAGTCACATTTAAATAGTCAATAATTCATCACTTACAACGAGAATGTTAAATGTGGAAAGCAGCAGAATGTAAATTGAAATGGCTAATACTTTTTAGCATGATCCATTAACAACAAAATATTAAAGGTGAATAGAGAATGAGAAGAGACTTCATGTGCAACTGCACTGGCCTTTTGCCTCTGAGAAAAGGTCTGAGCTGAAAGTTTCATTAGGATACAAGCACAAGCAGGTCACAGAGGCCTAACAGACATTTGTCTGTATCACAGAACTGGTGACAGCCTGTGACTATAACCTAGAGCATCAGACAAAGATAAGGTTATGGGAAGACCTTGTTCAATTCCATGCATCCCCCAAGCCATGTGTGGTATGGGCACGATGTTTTGTTTCTTCAGCTTTGCCTTCTCAAAAGGATAGCAACTCCTGTGCATCTCTGTAGTGCTGGAATGATTAGCACATTAAATAATGTACCTGGGGACTGACATATGGGCAGAGAGGGGACATGACTAAGTGGAAGTGGCTATTATGCCAATGTCACTTTATATGGAATGTAACAGCTGAAGTGGGCACCAAAGCAGCAAGAGGGGAAAGAGCTTAAGATTCAGTTTTAAACTTTAACCACTCCTTTATTTAATGCCCTAACAGAAAAGAATAAAACTCCAACTGAACAGTATGATGTCAGTTGGCAAAGCAGCTTAACAAGCAGATCCTGCTGATTGGGGATGATTCTCTAACCCCTTAAACCAAGTTTAAACAGGATACTAAAGGTCTAGCTCTGAAAGTGTGTGGTATAGCCATTCATAGGCAATCAGTGCTCAAGCTTCACCCATTCAGATTGAGCACTGATATCACTACAGATGTTCTCTGCAGGACCAGAGGTCTGGTGATAGAATGTTTGCCATTGTTCAAGATACTAGAGTGCTAAAGGAAGCAGAAAGCAGTCAGAGCAGTGTAATAGAAGGGGGCATTGAGGAGGGTTGTTGGGGTTTGGGATATTCCTCTGTGAACTCACCTCATTTACCATCTCTCCAAACTGACTTGTTTCCTCCAAGATTCTTTTGATTGCTCATGATCTAGGGACCTGTCACCCCACCTACTACTTTTGCCTCTGAAATCTGTGTTCTGAAGCCATTTCTTTTTAGGCAATGCTCCAGAACATAGCATTTCTACTGGGAAATGACTGCAAACAAACATAGCATCTACTAAGCAACAGAAAGAAAAAGAGAAGTGGGTTTTCTTTTTGTTTTTATAAAAGATGCAATAATCTCTCGCCTGAAGAATAGTATAAGTGTTTCTCATAAAACATCATAAAACAGTACAATCCTGTGAAGCCAAACAACATGTCAAAGCCCTATTTATTCCTTTCATTAACCTGACCTAATCCCAAGAAATTTCTAATGGAACATGCACTGAATCAATGAGTCTTCCTCTAACCCCTCTACTTACCCAAAAGAGATGGAACAAACATAAATACATCTACACTTTACACTCAGTCTTAATTTGTTCTGTGCTGGGAAGAGCTTAAAAACCCACCAGTGCCTTATGGAAAACTGACAAATATTCTATTTAGAGATATTTTGGCTGCTTTTGGTTTTGTTTTTCCCTGCGCTATTCCCTTCACCCACAGCAATGGAACATTCACAGTGTGGACAAGTGAATATTATTGAGAGTTGCTGAAGAAGGCCTGCAACTCAACATAAACCATCCTCCTGCTAGTGGGAAACTTCCCCACAGCCCTCTTGAGTGGTTTGAATGGCCAGATAAATTCCATTCCTCTTATCAAGTCTTCTTAATTCACTAAAAAAGAAAAATACTGTTTCAAGAGATGTTTATCAGATTCAATTAGCACGTTCTTCCTGATTTCTATAATGCTTATGTTTCTCCATGTTTGTTTTCATACCTACTTCTACATGACGAGCACCCACATTCAGAACCCCCACCAATATTTTTTTTTTTTCCAAAAATCTCCACATTTGAATAGAAAGGAGAAAGGCAGGATGCAGACACTGGAAGGGAAGGTTCCACTGAGGGAAGAAGAGCCCCTCAGGTTTTGAGCAACAATCTTTTTGATTCTTATGGTTGTTGGAAAAGAAACTGATGAGTTCAATCTAGCTTGACTAGGCAAGAATGGACAAACATGCTGCACTTCACAGCTTTATTCCCACCAGAAAGCAAACATTAATGAGGGGGCTGCTCTGTAGAAGGCAGAATATATAAGCAGATGGTGTTTGAGCATTTAACCACCTCAATCCAAGCATGACTTGGCAGTGACTATAGTGGAGGCCTTGTTTACCCTTAGAGCTTTGGACAGTGCAACTGCAGCTTTAGTTCTGGTAGAAATTTCCAAGCACAGATATGCTTGGCAAGGGGAAAGATAGATGGTAAGAAGACACTTTCTCACCTTCAGCAGTGCACTTTATACACTAGCACTCTGAACACACACTTCAGTGCCAGTCTGCACTCTGAATTCCAAACAGGACAGCTAATGGTCTGCATCAGCACCTGAGAACTAAGAAATATCTGGGACAGAAAACTCTGTCAAACAGTTTTGAGCAATTGACTGTCTTCTGAGCAATCAGACATCTAAAGTTTGAACTGCCCAGGCGAAATTTCACTTTACTCACACCTTCCTCTTACATTTCTCCTCTATTAACAACCTGCCATAGAAGCTGCCTTTTCTTCCGTCCATGAGGAAAATAGACATGGATGTCTGGAGATGCTATTTACACATATCTAAAGGCAGGAAGAGATGAGTATGGTCTGTATAGGA
Organism: Cyrtonyx montezumae; assembly: GCF_038088225.1. Taxonomy (NCBI): domain Eukaryota; kingdom Metazoa; phylum Chordata; class Aves; order Galliformes; family Odontophoridae; genus Cyrtonyx; species Cyrtonyx montezumae. Next base: position 17,539,426 of record NW_027071992.1, read on the forward strand.
ATAGAAATTAAGAAAATAACCAGTAACTTCACATTCTTAGATAAGAACTTTAATCTTTGCCTGAAGTACCAGTGAATGCTATTTCAACAAATGTCCTCCATGGGCATGAAGGGTAACAGGACCTGACTGAGCTGTAGTTTTTACTGAAAATCCCAATAATGTGACCTCCAAAAGCAGATCTCAATTTTCTCTTATTTCTTAAGCAGCCAACCAAATATAAATAAGTACAAAAACAAATCCAAATTGCCCTAACATCACACTGCCTGCAGTGCAATGGTGAGGTGATCCCTTGACTCCCATTACCCATCCCAATAACTCTTTTATATGGAGTGTGAAATAATTAGGACCAGCAAAAATAATTTAGGAAACAAGAAGAAACTAATTGTATAAGCTTGTTTGGGGAAAACACAAAGGACAAAAGCAAACCTGGTAGAGATGCTGACAGATACAGTACCAGTATATTAAAGCCCACACATGTATTAATAATAAGCTAACTAATGGTCCCTTGCACAATACACAATGAATTTACTACACAGCAGCCTGCTGCTGCAGTGCATTGTGGATCCACACAACAGAGAAGAACATGGTTTGTGAAGCAAGAGAGTTTAATATTGTGTCCAGTTCAATGACTTTACACTGTATTTAGGGAGAGACTAAGGTTTCAGAGCACAGCTCTGGGAAATCAGAATCTCCAAGCATGCACTGCTGTTGATTACATCCTATGGATCCAGGCAAAGTCACAAGCTACTTTTGTGAACACTTCCCCAAAGTATAAGAACCCTGTACCAGCAAGAATTACTCTGCTGAAGCTCTGTTTCAGGCCTTCCAGTAAGGCTACTGCATCCTATCCTTATCGCACTCTATCACTTCCTGAAGGGGGGTTGTGGTGAGGAGGGGGTGGGCCTCTTCTCCCTGATGAATAATGACAGGATGTCATGGTTTTATGACTTTTGGTACTGGTATTCCATCATAACATCATGTAGTGCATTTAGAGTTAAAGAGTTAATGCTCTAGCTCTGTTCTTGGGTATACCTGACCGGGAATCAAACCCGGGCCGCGGCCGTGCAAGCACCGGCTTCTAACCACTACACCACAGCATTAACTCTTTATGCATTAACTCTAAATGCACTACATGATGTTATGATGTGGAATACCAGTACCAAAAATCATAAAACCATGACACAGGACGAGAGGGAATGGCCACAAGTTGCGCTGGGGAAGATTTAGAGATTTGAGGAAACATTTTTTCTCTGAAAGAGTGGTCAGGCACTGGAATGGCCTGCCTAGGGAGGTGGTTGAGGCACCATCCCTAGCGCTGTTCAAGAAGCATTTAGATGAGGTGCTAAGGGATTTGATTTAGTAGTTCAGTGGGTAGGGATGGTGATAGGAGGATGGTTGGACTAGATGATCTTGTAGGTCCTTTCCAACCTAATGTATCTATGAATCTACCCACCATGCAGTCACTGGTGACAAGGATTAAGTTCATCTTCATGTATCAAAATGCAGGTTTTCTAATCTGAGATGAGGATGCCCTTCATGATCAGTGTAACTCCATGGAAACATTTGTTCATATCTAAGGTTCTTTTTCTTTTTTCAGAGCACACAGGAAGTAAAAGGTCTCAGACTACAAGCAGGAAAATAAGGCATGGTGTTAATTTGGAAGCTCACTGAAGATCAGGCTGAAGCTGTGGGGAAGTGCAGGCACAGGCACTGCATCCATATCCTACCATGACAGCTCAAAGATTTACAAAGTCTAGGAAGAAAGTCAGTGGCCTAAAGTCAGATAGTTTGTCCCTGGTGAAGCATGAAACCTACTTAACTGGATTTGATATCTGTTAGCATAATCTCTTCTTGATAAAGAGTCATCTGCAGGCTTGATCACTGACTTCAAGATAAATATTTGCATACTTTTTGGCACTGCTTTACACCATGTCCTTCTGTGCCCTGAACAAAATTAGTCAAAATCAGCACGGCCTAAATTGGTCACCACTTTTCTGAAAGCTGCTATGCTCAAGAGAAAACACTCTCATGATAAAGATTGTTTAGGAAAGTGAATTGCAACTAAAAACTTCCAGGAATAAAAACAAACAAACAAACAAAAAAATTATTTTTGCCTTAAGATAGAGGTGACAGCGAATAAGGCAGTAGTTCTAATTAGAGAAGATCCTGAAGATCAACTTAAGCAGTTATTCTTTTAAGGTTTTCTTTCCCACCACCAATCCAACACATTTGAAATTCAATCAATATTAGAACTGATGACTGTCTATGCAGACCAGTTTTGAGCTCTTGTGCAAACCGTCTCATCTCCTCCATCAGCCCAACTTCATTGGCTGAACTTACACTACGTCCTGTGTTCAAGTCCTCCAGTCTTTGACTCACTGTCTCAAAGAAACTAACCAAGTACACTTCATTCTACAGAATTATTCTCATCTGATCATAAGTTTCCTAGCTCAAAAAGAGAGATTAGAAATACTAGACCTATGACAATCCCTTCCATATTTTTTCTCTTTATGAGTAAAAAGGCACTGAAATAATTTGAGTTACTTTTCCAACACTCTTCCACTACTTCAATGCGTCACAGCTTCTTCCTTCAGCATCCACTGCAGCTGCTGAGCAGCATTGCTGTTTATTTAAACAGCTACTGTACATCACTCCAGCAGTGGCTGAATGTCAGTGCCAAGGCTAAAGGTTGTCTCTGTGTGTATACACACTTTTGTAAAGTACTTCAGGATCAAAAGGTGCCAATGAAACACAGGGGTATTATGAAAGCCTGGAGTTTCCTTGCAGCCAGCCTGTCAACTAATTACAGTTGTGTGTTTTGCGGAGAAGCTCTGAAAGGTATCAAGAGCAAAACCCCATGGCATCATCTGACACTGACAATGCTGTAGCCAGGAGTGCTGCCATTTTTTATACTTTCAGAACTGGCTTTGAACTGGACGTGAACTTGCATAGATATGTGCCTGATGTACAAGTCAAGTGCACCAGTGCAGTGATCCACCACACTTTCCATCACTTTACACTTAACTGCATGCCAAGCCTTCATAAATTACACTTGCTACTCTCTAGTCCGTTTTTAACAAGAGAGCACAGTCAACCTCAATGTTGCTCATGTCAGCAAGCACAAAGCACAGGCAGTGGATTGGACAGAAGGCTGCTCAGCAAACTCATTCCTTCCGATGGAGTCATCACAAACTTGCTTCTTCCTGCCCTCCACTTCCTGAAAACCTACAGATAATCTAACATAGCTGAATAAGAAACTACATAATATGAAATTTATTTGTCTGGGTAACTTAGAGTCTAGGACATATCCAGAAGCAGAACTTGGCTGGAGGATTCTCAGTGTACCATATAGGACCGCGCAGAGCTCTTTTTCTGAGAAAGTATTGGCATTTCAGCACTGGATGCTCTTTGTTTGATCCTGTGTAGTTTGATACACATGGATAGCATCTGCAAATAATTCCTGAGAGCAGATTACAGTGTGGGGTAATTGTGGAAAGGACACCAAGAATGCTATATCTTTCAACTTCTTATTTTGAGTGCGTTAACAACATGTCTTTGTTTCTTTGCACCCCTCTCTGAGAAACATGAGTGGCTGAATGTTTCTTCCTCCCCCTTATTTCCTTACAATCATTCATAATGAGATTGTTCTGGCTCTTAACAGGTAGTTTATGAAAGGAATTAAATGAGGTGGTTGCCAGTAATTGGTGTGTGTATGTGTGCATGGTGTGTATGTGATGGGGGATTAAAATGGGGAAAGGCAAACTCAATGACCCAGTGGGTCCTTTCTAGGGTTGTGTCAGCCTATAGCTGATGTCAATAAAAACAATTTCATTCTAGATTTTACAAGTAGGCAGGAGAGAAAACATCAAATTAATGAGAACAAGAAGGTTTGAAAATCTGGTAAGAGGGATTTGGAAGAGAACGACAAAGCATGCATTCAGTGTTCAATGTGCAGAAAGCAAGAGTTCAACTTGGACTAAAATATGACTTACAAGGTTGTTCATTTCCACCCTTACTCCTACGTACCTGAAGGGAATAGAATTTAAGTGTCCCTGCTCTGGCTTTGTAAGTGATTTGACAAATTGTTTTCTGTGCTGCCAACACAGTCACCCAAAATAGGTAAAATATTTCATTTTGGAAAGGAAAACATTTACATGAGGACTTGACCTTTAACTCAATGTCAGAAGCTCCCCAGGTGGGAGGTGAAACTGATGGGAGCTTCAGCAAAGTCTAGAAGCCTCCTGGAGTAATCACTGTCTCTATGGCAACAAAATACTGACTAGGTACTGTGGAGTTGTGGGGGGAGAAGAAAGGAGAAAGCTCTGTAGGAAAGACAGAGTCCACAGGCTCCCACTAACATACTTCTTCCAGACATCTTGAATGTCTTTCATGGAGTTACGAGGACTGATGGGGCAACCCAGATAGACTTCTTCCTTGGTCAATCAGTGCATTTGCACAGCAGCACCTTCGGAGTACCACATTGCAAGGCAGGACTCACAGGATGGAAAATCAGGATGGTTGAAAATGATAAGAACCACTGATCATTGCTCAGATTTCTTCTTAGACAATCAAAAACAGAGGACACCCTCTTTGCAAGTTTGCAGATGACACCAAGCTGAGTGATGCAGTTGATAACAGCGGAGGGAAGGGAAGCCATCCAAAGGGATGTGGACAAGCTAGAGAAGTGGGCCTGTATGAACCCAATGAGGTTCAACAAGGCCACGTGGGCTGGGGAAATCCCAGGCATTTATACAGACTGGGGGAAGAACTTGAGAGCAGCTCTGCAAAGAAGGTCTTAGGGGTCCTGGTGTGCAGGAACCTAGACATGAGTCAGCAGTGCACACTTGCAGCCTGGAGAGCCATCTATCTCCTGGGCTGCATTAAAAAGGGGTGGCCAGTAGGAGAGGGAGGGGGCTGTCCCCCTCCACTCAGCTCTTGTGAGGCCCCATCTGGAGTACTGCGTCCAGGCCTGGGATCCCAAGCACATGAAGGACACAGGACTCTTGAAGAAGGTCCAGAGGAGGTGACCTCATTGTGGCCTTCCAGTATTTGAAAGGAGTATATAAACAGGAGGGGGAATGACTGTTTACATAGCTTGATAGTGATAGGACAAAGGGGAATGGTTTTAAATTAAGGTAGGCGAGATTTAGGTTAGATATTAGAAGAAAGATTTTCACTCAGAGGCTGGTGATGCACTGGAACAGGTTGCCCAGAGAGGTTGTGGATGCCCCACCCCTGGAAACATTCAAGGTAAAGCTGGATGTGGCTCTGGGCAGCCTGGACTAGTGGTTGGCAACCCTGCCCACAGCAGGGGGGTTGCAACTAGATGATCTTTGAAATCCTTTTCAACTCATGCCATTCTATGATTCTATGACAAAGAAAGGCAGAGAAACTGCTACTAGCTCAAGACATCTCTGTTAACCTGTCAGTAGAGCTACACAGCAACTGGAAAGTCTAAAGACAAAGAAGTCTTCTGTCATGGCTACCTAGGTGTTCAATATAGAGAAAAAAAACCTCAGAAATAAAACCCAGAAAAAAAATCACAACAGACTCCCTTTCAGAGTACTGTTGAGCTGCTCTCATTGTGACTTAATAAGCCAAGTAGACACACGAGATTTTTAGATGCTTCATCATAAAATCATAGTTTCTGGCCAGGAATTTCCCCTGGGCAGAGGTGATTTAGCAAGTCACCAAGCCAAGAAGCAAAACTAAACCCCCTCAAAACCAACAGGTTGGGTGCACTGATCTGATTGATCACACCCTCACAGAGTCAGACTGCTTGAAGTTGAGAAGGATTTTGGAAGCCATCTTGTTCAAGAAGACAAAAGCCTTTCCTCTTTTCAGTTTCCATCAGCTCACTCAAAACAGCAAGAGGTGACAGAGGGTCTGCTCATACTCCAAATGCATTCTCTACTTCAGGAAGTGCTAACTGCCTCAGAAGCAACATTGTTTACACGTCCTACATGACACTATATTCTAGTCTTTTAACCAAAATTCCAAACTAATGGTTAAAGCTGCTTTTAGAGAGAAAGGAAGGGGGAGGAACAAAAATTTTGCTTCTGATTTTAGCACAGAGAAGACAATATTTTCCATCTCGGTGCTAAGCAACAAATGTTTCCTTCTCTTTCATTCAAGGTTTGTGTTTTAGACCATTCTCTTCTCTTGTACTTCTCTCTCTTCCCCCTCTTCCTTCATTACTTATAAAAGCTGTTCCATTCAGTTTAAATGGAACAGATGGAAATATAGAAAGTTTCTTTAAAAATATAAATTATATACGCATACATATTATGATCCAGAGGGGGAGGGGGAAAATATCAACATCTGAGAACAAAGAATACGAAGAGCTAGTACTCATTGTTCTGATTCTGAACTCTAATTTTAGATTTGTTTACAAATGTGTACTTAAAAAAAAATAGAAAGTGATGCTCTATAATACATGTTCTCTTGCAGCTAACGCATTTTGCTGGGATCTAACAGTTAAAATCTACATGCAAAGCAATTCCATCCTTCCGAAATAGGGATGAAGTTGATGTTCATGAAGTTCTAAGTTCTTCACTATGAAGTTCATGAAACACATTCCCTCTCTAAGCAAACAATATATTTCACTTTCCCACCATCCTCTTCTTTTGACCCAGGTGCTTTTACTTGTTCTACCATTTTGCATCTAAATTTGGTGCTTCTGACAACTGACAGCTACTGTATTGACAACCTGAGAGAATGACATCCTACTTAGCCAGAATAGAGGCACTGGCAGCCATAGCTCTAACTACCGTGTTAATTCTATCTCACTCATGGACAGCATTTTTCACTGTACCACTTAGAAAGTTAGCATCTTTACTTCATTTGCCAATGGGAAGATAGAAGCTTGGAGGAATGAGAAGTGACTTGCCCAAGGTGAGCCAAGAGAAGCGTAGCAGAGCTGTAAATGAAATCCACCTCTGTCAGGGTCAGCTTACTGTCCAACTCATCCACCCGTCCACTTGGAAGTAAAAGACAATGTATTTCCTTTAGCCCTTACCACAACCAGAGTTCATTCTGAGGTCAGATGAACGCACTGTGTACAAATCAAACTGCAGAAACTACTGGAGCTGTCAAGGGTTTCTTCACAGTGTCCCTCTGCTCACCATAAATAGTAAGTACATACTCTTACTCATTTCCCGTAGGCTATTAAGGCAGCAATTAATAGTACTAACATCACCATGAATAACCCTGTTTTTATATGTTGCCTCTTTTTCTGGCATGAGGAATACCGTATTTCTAGACAAAAGTCTGTGCAGTCTACTCACAGGTCTCCCCCAGCACTACTGAAAGCCTCCTAGCAGGAGTACTACATCTGAGAGATGCTACTAGTTTAACAAGGTAAAGAAAAATAGAGCAGAAGACTGTACTTCTTCCACATTAATAAGTTCAAATAAGCTGAATTTAACCTATTATTTAATCCAGTGGTAAGAACACAATAATTAAAAGCATCCTTCCTTTATCAGCCATGTTGACTTGCACAGTGTTTGGTTTGTATTGTATAACCACATCAAAAATTTCATAATATTGTCCAGAAAGTCGAAAGATGAGAAAAGGGACCAAAAAACTACAAGTGTGGTCTAGTTTCCTTTGGGATCTTTTGTTCAACTGGAAATATTTGATATCTTTCTACCAGCATTACATGAAAAAAGAACATCATATTTCCCAGGCTCTGCATCTGTTTGAGTTAGAAGTTGCTAGGAACATCACAGAGTAATAGAATATTAGGGTTTGGAAGGGAGATTATACTGGAGATTATCTACTTCCAGCTTCCCTGCTAAAACAGGTCCCCTGAAGTTGGTAACAGAAAAAAACATTCAGGTTTGTTTTGAATATCTCCAAAGTAGAAGACTTAACAACCTCTCTGGGCAGCCTGCTACAGTGTTCTTTAGCCCTCATAGTAAAGAAGTTTTCTCTCATGTTTGTATGGAGCTTCCTATGGTCCAGTTTGTGTCCTTTGCCCACATTTCTGTTGCTGGGCACAGTTGAGAAGAGCCAAGACCCATTCACTTCTCTCCTCCTCTTTATATTTTTATAAACATTGATGAGATTCTCTCTCATTCTTATCCAGGCTGAACAGTCACAGGTCTGTCAGACTTTTCTCTTAAAAGGAGATGCTCCAGGCTCCCACCTCATGGACTTTTGTACATTGAGTTTGCCTAGATGACCTCTAATTAGATCTTCCTTGATAAAGAGAAAAGTTTCCATTCCCAAGACTTTCTCCAGAGTCTGTGATTCCTGTGCGGCAGACTTAAAAGTAAAGACAAGTGTAAAGAAGGTGATCAGTAATTTTTCCTTCTCAGCATCCTCCTTTACCAGGGCCCCCACCTCATTTTCCCTAGTCTTCCTTTTGCTATTGACATACTTAAGCCTTCCATAGAATAGTTTAGGTTGGAAGGGACCTTAAAGACCACCCAGTTCCAACTCTTCTGTTGTGGGCAGGGTTGCCACCACCCATTAGAACAGGTTGCCATCCAGATCAGCCTGGCCTTTAAGGCCTCAAGGGATTGGGCATTCACAGCTTCTTTGTGAAGCCTGTGCCACTGCCTCACCACTCTCTGAGTAAAGAATTTATTCTTAACATCTAACCTAAATTTCTCCTCTTTTAGTTTAAAGCCATTCCCTTTTGTCCTATCACTATTAGATCCATGCTTACAAGCTCTCTTCAAGTACTGGAAGGCTATAAAGAGACCTCCCACGAGTCTTCTCCAAGCTAAACAAGCCCAGCTCCCTCAACTTTTCTTCAGAGAAGACATGTTCCAGCCCTTTGATCATCTTTGTGGTCTTCTCTGGACCAACTCCACATCCCTCCTATATAGGGAGACCTAGACCAGGATGCAGTGCTCCAGATGGGGCTTCACAAGGGCAGAGCAAATCAAGACAATCACAAAAGTGCAGGTATTGGTCAGCACTTGGTTGACTGTGAACTAGCAGTGTGCCCAGGTGGCCAATAAGGCCAATGGCATTCTGACTTCTGTTGGAAACAATGCAGCCAGCAAAAGCAGGGAAAAGACCATCCCTCTGTACTCAGTACTGGTGAGGCTGCATCTCAAGTACTGTGTTCCCTTTTGGGCCCCTCACTACAAGAAAAGACATGAAGGCCCTGGAGAGTGTCCAGAGAAGGGCAGAGATGCTGGTGAGGGGTTTGGAGCACAGGTCTTATAGGGAGCAGCCAAGGAAACTGGGATTGTTTAATCTGGAGAAGTGGAGGCTCAGGGGCAATGTTATTGCTCTCTACAACTACCTGAAGGAAAGTGGCAGTGAGGTGGGAATTGACCTCACACATAATTAGCAATAGGACTAGAGGGAATGGTCTCAAGCTTCACCAGGGGTTATTCAGATTGAAATTTATTTTCCAAGAGAGTGGTCAGTGCTGGAACAGGCTGCCCAGGGAGATGGTGGAATCACCATCCCTGGAGGCGATCAAAATACATTTAGATGCTGTACTGGGGGACATTGTTTTTAGTGGAAATTGGTGATAGGTGTACAGTTGGACTGGATGTTCTTGGAGGTCTTTTCCAACATTGGTGATTCTGTGATTCTATGATTTCTGTTGTTATCATCTGTTATCATCTCTCTGCTGTTACCTCTTTTTTGATGCAGATCAGGATACTGTTCATCTTTTAAGGGGAAGGCACACACTGATGGTTCATGTCCAACTTTTCATCAGGTTCCCCAAGTCTTTTTCCCCAGGGCTGCCCTCAGGGAGTTATTCTCCTAGTCTGTACACATATCTGGGACTGCCTTGACCCAACTTTGTAAATACCCTTGTTTCCTGTTGCTTTAAAAATGTTTGGACCAGGTGCCCAAGTTACATTTTTTTCTTTTAATTCCCTGTGTTTGAACCCCTTCTAAATATATGAAGCTCATACAATTGTAATGAAAATAGAACTGTGGATAGAAGAGGGAAATCTTAATTCCTACCTAACCTCTGATTAGATTAACTTTATTGTTTTGAAACCAGGCAATCCAAACTGGAGTGAAAACTTTTGGAAAATAATTGTTCATTCATTCCAGCATTTCTGCACCGACTTGTTGTGTTCCTATCAATCTGCTCCTTCTTATTTAAATAGAACCCAATTGTCACTGCTCTTTTCACGCAAATCTTTCTTGCTATCCTTGACCTCCCTCACTGGATTTAATTACAACTGAGCCTTCACCTTCCTTGTCAAATTCCTATATGCCTTGACAGCATTCCTATATTCCTCCTAAGTGCTCACTCCCCTTTTTCCACATTCAGTAGACTTTCTTCTTCCATTTGAGTTTTTCCATGAGCTCCTTGGTCATCCATCAGGCCTTTTGCTACCTCTGCCTTATTTGTTACTCACGTGGATGCACCTACAATATTCTTGGAAGAAGCAGTTCCTGAATTTCAACCAACTTTCTTGGGCTTCCCTACCTTTCAATTTTCTAACCTATTGGATGCTTCCAAGTAGCTCGCTGAAGAGGTCAGAGTTGGCTCTCCTGAACTCCAGGGTTGTAATCCTACTTACTGCCTTGTTCCTTCTATCTAAGATCTCAGACTCCATTATCTCATGGCCACAGCATCCAGGGCTGATCCCTGCTTTCACATCCACAATCATTCCCTCCTCAATTGTAAGAACAAATTCAGCAGCACACCTCTCTTCATTGGCTCCTCCACTACCTGTACCTGAAAATTATCTTCCATGCATTGCAGGAACCTCCTGGACAGTGTGTTTGGCAGTGTATTTTTTTCAGCAAATATCAGAATACTTGAAGTCCCACATGAGAACTAGTGCCTCTGATCATAAGTCTACATTTAGCTGTCTGTAGAAGGCCTTGTAAACTTCTTCCCCTCGACCAGGGAGCCTGTTGCAAGCACCCACAATTATATCAACTCTATTAGCCTGCCCCTCAATTCCTACCCTTAATCTCTCCACTTGTTCAACATTCTCCTCTGGGCAGACCTTGATACATTACAGTTCTCTAACATAAAGAGAGCTCTACCACCTTCCCTTGCTGGCCCATCTTTCCTAAAAAGTACACAGCCACCCATGACAGCATTCCAGTCACGTGTGCTGTCCTACTGTCTCTGTGATCATGACATCATGGCAGTGAGGCCATACACTGATCTCAAATTCTTCCTGTTTATTCCCCCATGACACTGTGCATTGGTATACAGGCACTTCTGAGAAGAAAAGGGAGCAGAAGATGTAGGTATCCCTAGTGTGTTGCAAGAAGATCCCTCATAGAGATACATACCCCTGACATGACTGGTCTTCTAGCTCATGTCATGGGAGTAAGTTAAGGAAGATTTATCACAGTTCTGCTTGGTCTAGCTCATTCCCCACTTAATTGCAATGGCATGAGCACTGCCATAAAGGACACCTCTCTCTCATGTTCTTAAGTTTAAAGGCCACCTCTCTATGTTAGTCAGCCTGCTACCATAGACTTCTCTGTTTCTTCTCTGCTAGATGGGTGTATCCTATTCCTCTCTAAGAGGTTATAACATTCATAGAAAATCTTATTGTCATACACTTAACCCAAATGGAAAGCAAAAGGTTGAAATTTCTTCTATTATTAGAACTCTTCACTTACATTTTTCCACCTATGCATCTCCAAAGTGATGAGGAAAGAAGGTGTAGACTAGCTAAGAAATACCACCAGCTCAGGCTAGTGAGACTTCCAGGCTAAACTTCGAGACTTCTGCAGCTGAGCCTGATAGGGTCCCAATGGATTTCTGCCTCAGGATCTTTAATCTTAGTAGTGAGATGCCACAGGAGGCCAAGAATTGCACTAGAATTCTGTTGAAGACAAATCAGAAATGATCTGGCCAAGTGAGAAAGCAAGTAACTATGAAACTTTCCTGAGTGTACAGAGGGGAGAAAGAAAGATAGCACGCAGGCACATTTTTATTATAAACAGGCAGCAAAGTCAGACTCTGTCATTCCACAGTGTATTGGCCCCTGCTTCCCCAAAACCCAATTTTTTCACCTCTGCCTCCGAAACAGAATGTTTCAGTCTCTGCTGTAGGAAACACCACAAGACAAATTGCTCACAGTATCACTGATGGATCCCCACGCTTACAGTTCTTTATATAAACCTTTGAAATATTTCTACCCATTCTAGACCTCTCCTTTGGGTTTTCTGTCACTTTCTGTGAATCTACATCATTAGGTAGTTTCCCAGCAAAGGGAGATGAGAGGAATCGATGTAAATTTGCATCCCCTTGATGCCATCATCCTAAACTCACCCTCTCCCTCATTGAAGCTGTGCCAGTCAAACACTATAAAAGATAAATGCTATGTTGCCTGCTGATGTGGAAGATGTGGGTTCAGCTCCCAGCTTCACCACAAGCATCTAGGTGACAGGCAGTTCTTACCTGCCCCTCTGTAAAACAAGCATTGCCTTTCATTTCTCCACAGGGAATTTGGGAGAATAAAAACCCCTCTAATGTTTGAGAATCTCAGTTTTAAATATAGTAAAATTTTTCTACTAGAAATATTTAGAAATGGGGAGCAGCTGGAGGGAGAAAGATGAAGATGGTGTGACAGCTATTTTTTTCCCAAAAAATTCTTAAAAACATCTAAATGATCATTTCTAAAGATTTCTTAAGGGAAAGAAATACTCTAGGAAAAGCTATAAGGAGAGTAAGCAGTATCGTTTGGTAGAAGAGGGGTAGGGGATACACACTGATATTAAAAAACAAAACAAAACAAAACAAAACAAAAAAACCCCTCAAGAATCATTTAAAGAAAAATAGCAGCTTTTTTTCCTTTTTTTTTTTAAAAAAAAAACTGTTGTCCCTTCTAAAAGTAATGCATTATGTCAGATTCCCTAAGACAGGTTAAAGGCCACCCCCAGAGCCTCACTATCTTTAGAGTATTATATTTTCAGTCTGATTACAAAAAATATAGAGGTACTAACGGGTGAAGTCCAGGAAACTTTTCATATAAATAGGCAAGGCCCATGAAGTCAGGAATTACAAAGCAGGAGGTTGGTAGCTAAAGGAGACAGAAGTGTATAATTTTACACAGAGGAGAGACATCATTCTAATCAGACAATGTAAAGACTCATTTTGTCTTTTTTTGAGTGTTGGTAATGAATATATATCATGAAGGTAACTAAATCCTGTGCACTCCCCCAGGTACCTGCCCATGAGCTCCAAAAGAACTGGAATCACAAGAGAAATTTTGGCATGTTTTATTTTGGACCATCAGGCAGCAGTTTGTACTGATAGATGTATTTTTGAGAGCATACAGCTGCCTTATTCACTAATTAAGGCTTCTGAGAGTGTAATGAAAAACTGTGATTTCACTGCATGGCAAATGGCCAGCACAATTTGTTCCAGATACACAAAAGAGATTTGAGTTGCAGATTATCTGGGTATGGGTAGGGTGAGTTTCATGCAGGTGTGCAGAAAAGGCAAAGAAAGGGGCTGGAACTGTATTCCAAGCACACTCACAAACTACACTGGAATTTCTTCCAGTAACAGAATTTCACAAAGGTCCGATAAAATATGCTGGTTTCTCCCAGCGTGGCAACCCTCACCTGAGAGGCGGACAGTGTATGTGATACGTACCTGAAAACACTAGAGGGAGCTTGTAGAAGAGGCGGAAGAGGAAGCACTGTTACCTTTATGCCGAAGAAAGTAAATTTGCAAGCTAGTATAACCTTCTGCACACTGTGGCAATAAGCATTCACCTAAAGAACATGACTGCTGCTCACCATTTGTTCTCGTGATGTGTACTGGCTGGTGTCAAGTCTCTAATCATTAGTAGGAATGGTGAAAAAAATGTTTAAACAGAAGTCTTTCATGTTGTCAAAGAAACCCACAAAGTAGTAGCTCATGCTGTGTGATTCAACAAAACAGTACCCCAGAAAACAGCTGCTGAATGACCACATCTGAATGAAGCTGGGATTTCAACAGTCAAAAAGACAAAGCTGAGGCAAGAAGCCAGTACTAGGAACCCCAAGAACTGCTGATGGGCTAAAAAAAAGCACCAACTCCACAACTGCATCCATCCCAGAACATTCTTTCAATGTATCATCCTGACCACACTGGCAGCAGCCTTGAGCTATCAAATTTACATACATCAAGCAGACAACAATATGATCAAAATTAAAAAGCTACTAATACGCAGAAATCTGCCAAATTGAAGTTCTGGACCCTTTGGATATCCAGCTCCACGTCTGTATCTATTATACCATGAACATCATTTCTATGACTATCAGCAGCTGGAGCATAGAAGGTTTGCTTTCCTTGGTATTTGGAAGGAAGCCTTATTGTGTATCCCAGTGCTCCATAAATAGCACTTCTCCCGCCAATTTCTCTGTACTATAATCCAGATTATATCCCAAACCTCCAGTCAGATGCCATTAGCTTTCAGATATTAAGGAGAATATAGATCCACAGAGAGAAAACATGTCAATGCATCAGATCCCTGCTTATTCAAAGAAATAAACACTCTTCAGAGATGAACCTCAGATTCACACTCAGTTTTGATAATCTGATCACTGCAAGGAAGAAAACTCAATATAGTACATACAGGATCTTAAAGGGAAGGTGTTCTCAGTAGGAAATAGGAGAATTTACAGATGCATTTACACTTGGAGGACAACAGGGCTGCCCTACTCTAAAACTTCAGCTACAATTTAAGAATTCATTGGAGTTATAAAAATGTTCATTGTGAGACAAACTTTCAAAAAGATTTTTTGTCATTAATAGACCATTTGGAAGACAATTGCAGTATGAAGTATTGGATGCTCCACATTAAGTCTACCAGATTCCCTATAAAGGCACCCTTTACTCTTAATATAGCTTTGAAACACAGCTATGTTTCTTTGTTAAGGTCTTATATCCATTTCTAAATCTCTACATGATATTTGCTTGGCTTTAAAGTGATCCCATGGTTTCTTGGTTTAGCTGTCTTTTAAAATAATTGCTATGTAAAATAAAATCTCATTAGAACTTCTGATGAATGTTTCCTATATTTTCCCCTGCTTCAAACAAAATTTACCATTTTCCTTCCTGCTTTAGCCCACAGTGAAATCAGTCAGCTGTCCTAAGCCTCAACAAATCACAGCAATTAGCAACAAAACACCACACCACAAGCACTTCTAAAGATTGCCCAAGAAACACATCTAGAGACAATATTCAGAATATTTGTATCATGAAGCTCTTATAAACATCAGTCACGGAAAACCTAATTAATCTGATTCAAAACAAATACTGTGGCCAGACACTAAGTGACATTAACCAGGCTGCAAGAGACTTTCAAAGGAACAAAACAAACCCTTGACATGGCCAGTGAAGCAGTACTGTAATTCAGGAAGGGAGTGGAGCTTTGGGAATGGGATGGTGCAAACTAGTGTGTTAAAAGTAGAACAAACAGGAGAAGAACTCCTGTTCAGAACACTGAGCTCTGTACAGCCCTAGCCTAGGCATATCTTACCATGACACATTATGGGAACTAGAAATCAATGCTCCCACTAGAAGAGTGGCATGATTTTTCAGAACTGCTGAGCACAGAGATGCCCCAATTGATTTCAGTGGGATTTGCTGTGTATTTGCCATCTCTGAAACTAGGCTACATATTTAGGTGCTTATATATAGCCTTGGAAGTCTAACTTTAGGCATTGTTCAAAAGTAAGATAGGGAAATCTCAGTCTTTGTTCCTGAAAGTACAATCTTTGAAGAAAAAGTAATAGTAATAATAATTATATATATAGATACAAATCTGAAGTCCAGAGGGGCTACCATTACTCCTAACATTTCAAATCCTTTTGCAAAAGTAGCATTCACTTTAGCTCTGGCTGCAAAGAATCTCTGGGAAGGTATCACTGGCTTACCTGTCTTCAACTTGACCAAAGCTTTACAGCTTTAGGGGAACAAGAAAAGCTGCCTCCCTGACCCTTGTGTTACTAAAACTAATGAAACATCAATGCTATGCTGATGGTCAACAACATAATCTTCATCCCTTTTCCTGCTTGGAATGCATGTTCTTCATTACAGGGTATGGAATGGTGCCCCAACATGGTTAAAAAGCCATTACACATCACCTTGGAGTAGATGCATTCCTCTACATAAAAAAAAAAAAAAAAAAAAAAAGAAGAAAAAAAAAGAAAGAAAGAAGGGAAAAAAAAAGAAAAAATACAGCTTATAGTGAGAATGGCAGGTCACCTTGAATACATCAGAAAAGAACACTGCACTGGCAGCTCTATGTGATTTAGAGTTGTTAACTAGTGACTTCACCAGTCTGCACAGCTCCTATAGTATGTTAAGTGCTTCAAAAAGTTTATGACATTGCCTGTTTTTAAGTATGATAATATATAGGGATATTACCTCTGAACAACTGCTGTGCTTCATTTGACAGAACAGGTCATAACAAGCCTTCACTTCACTCCTTTGAAGCTTTGAATCAAGGGTAGGATTTTGTCCATTTCTGTACTAAAGTTGCTCAAATTAAGGGCTCTTTTCTCTCCTCAGCATAGAACCTGCATTCTTTTTTTTTTTTTTTTTTTTTTCCACAGCTCTAAAAATGTGAACACTCTTAGATCGGGGGCATATGTTGCTTTAACACCTAATATTAAGCTGTTACTACATTGAAATTTGATAAGATTGAAGATATTGATATAGTTGCCACACAGCAATAAATCAAGTATATACTCAGTTAAGCCCAGTTTTCCTGGGTAAGTACTTTTCCACTAAAATTTCAGCAAACAAGAAGATCATCTTAACATACTGCTTTTCCCAAAATCACTGCAAGGTTTTGGAGGGCATTTGCCATTCACCATTATATTTTTAGTTTTTACTTGCCTTAGAATAGATGCAGAGACAGAGCTTTGTCCCACCTCAGTTGCATGGCTAAGGCTTTAAGAACAGCATATGATGGCCCAAAGTTACATATGCAGTCGGTGAATACATCAGGAGAGCTCTTCATAACCACAGCCTTCTGAGTCAGATCCAATGTCCATTAATCCCAGTATCCAATCTCTGACAGTGGTCAGTAAATAGCTATTAAGTGAAAAAGTGCAGGAACAGAACAAATATGCATGTCTCCCTAGCATATTCTAACGTCTGTCCCTCAAACACTTGCTGATCCTAAGGTAGTAACTTTCAGCTAAAATCTCAAGTGTAGTTGTCTTTGTACAGTTGCTCAGAGTTGTAGAACTATTGCCAACACCATCATGCTATAGTAGAAAGCTCTGTTTTTTAATTACCTAAATCACAAAGGATTATGTTTGCTTTTTGACTATTCAACTAATATCCCTACAAGAAAGTAGAACTAAATGAACTGATGAGGGCACAGGGCTGATTGTTCCCTGATCTCCTTCTCCAAAACACCTTGCATCTTACTGACTTTGATCATTGTCCTTTACTACTCATCAAATTTCTATGCAGAGAAGATTTCAGTTTTAGACATTCCTTACAAAAAGAACAAAAACCACTGTTCCATTTTTGATCACCTTATTTCTCTCTCAGTGCCCCTTTTGAGGTCAGGATTCAAGAATCACCTAATATTTTAATCACCTTAAGCCAGTGTGCCTTGAGTAACTATTCTAGGAGTCAAACTCAGGTGAACATGTCAAGTGAGATAAACTTAGACTAGAGAAAAAAAGCTAAGAATAAATAAGATCCATTTCAAAGCAAGTGCAAATAAAGAGCATATTGAGTTCATCAGTGCATAAATAATGATGTAGAAACCATTGCCATAATATTGCTGCTTGAAGGTCTGGGGAAGATACTATTATTATCCTACTGCAAGATACAAATAGGCATAATAAGGCTAAGTGCAGGGTGTTGCACTTGGGTCAGGCAATCCCAGGTATATGTACAGATTGAGAGAAGAACTTGAGAGAAGCCCTGCAGAGAAAGACTTTGGGCTCCTTATGGGAAAAAGCTGAATGTGAACCTGCAGGGTGTGGTCGCAGCCTGGAAGACCCACAGTATCCTGGGCTATATCAAAAGGGAGATGGCAGCAAGGAGAGGAAAGTGTCTTTCCTGTTGAGCTCTGCCCTCATGAGGCTCTGTCTGGAGTACTGTGTCCAGGACTGGGGCCCCAAGCATAGAAGGGATGCAGAGCTGTTGAAGCAAGTCAGAAGGAGGGCTAAGAAGATGATCAGAGGGCTGGTGAATATCTACTGCAAATAAGGGTTGATGAAGCTGGGCTTGTTCAGTATGGAGAAGGGAAAGCTTCAAGGAGGACTCATTGCAGCCTTGCTTGTCCCTTGCTTGAAGGGAACATATAAGCAGGCATGGGACTGACTTCTCATGCAGTCTGATAATGATAAGACAAAGGGGAAGGGTGTTAAACTAAGAAAGGAGAAATTTATGTTAGAGGCTAGGAAAAAAAAATCTCTATTAAGAGTATGGAGAGGCAATGGCACAGGCTTCCCCAAGAACGTGTGGATGCCCCACCACTGGAGGTGTTCAAAACCAGGCAGGATACAACCCTGGGTAACCAGATATAGTGGTTGGCAACCCTGTCCACAGCAGGGACCAGATGAATTTCCAACCTAAGCAGTTCTATGATTTTTTTTTTTTTTTAAGAGAAATCCAGCTTCTGGAAGCAGAGGTGAAAATGACAAGGGCTGAAGATCAAACTCTTTTAAGCATCCAAGTTACCCAATACCACAAAAGCACTAGGGGAACTTCTAACAATGGAAGCCACCAGAATTGGCCTCATTTTTCTTGTGTCTTGCCTGAAGTTGCAGGTGAGCTAGGAAACAATGAGACTCCCAAACCTCATTTCCATCATGTAAGCCTTAGTCTAGGTATCTTGTCAGACTAGAGCAAGTATATTCTAGGAGCAAAGATACTGCTGCATTCTAGAAAGGTTTTTGTGAGTCTTCAGGGGAAACACTGATATATTAAAATGTTATTTTCGAAGCGGTTTGCTAGACAATATGTTTAGACACATCTACACACAGTTTGAAAAACCCAAATTATTACAGGAAAAAAAATGGAAGACTTTTTGGAAAGGTTGTTTAGCAAATTGTTTTTCTATGGTTTGTTTTTCAGCTAGCAGCAGACAGGACTCCAACTCTTCAAAAGGCTTGTAGCAAATCAGTCAGACTCCTGTGTGCTGACTACAACTCCCAAAATCACCTGTAAAACTCCTTCAAAGCCCTACTGCTTTTTCTTTTGCTTCTGAATCGATTCACTGATCCAATAATCAGGTATCATGTTATCTGTTTATCTCATCTAGTCAACACATTGCTTTTTAAGGAGCATTATCACTGAGATATATTTGATATAACATCCACAGGGATTGTCTTGCATGACACTTAACTGTATACTTTGAAAATGCAGGGCTATTCAATATGCCCCATATTACTCAAAAAGAGGTCTTGAAATATCATCCTTCACCCCATATCTGCTTTGTGCTCCCCAACAGCTTAGGACCAGTATTTATCAGTGACTTCTGGATTCAGCCAGTGCTTGAGTACTGTATACTGTCACGGGACTGGGGAGAGAACATGGTTGACTATGGAAAACTCACTATTGGCATGTGCAGAACTCACAGAAGAAAACTGAAAAATATATCCAAGTTGCTTGATGTCCTGACTCTCCGCTGAAACACAAACTAATTTCAAAACCAGCTGTTAATGCCCAGCGTTATTCATAAACCATGCTTTAGGTCAGAGCAAAAGAAGGGAGCAGGTACTACCAGTAGATGGATAAGAATCATAAAAGGCAGAATCCAAGGATGTGAGTAAAAAAGATAGCATTTGAAGTAGCTACAGGTTAGCAATGTGCAACAGAAAAAAATACAAATAAAAAAAAATGTAGTCACAGTACTGAGTAGCTCCACATGGATCTTCTATCCAGTCCCAGACACAAGGAAAAACATCAGCAACTTTGTATGAGTTGCATATTATTACATTCTTTCAAAGCCTTCCAGACAGAGAGAAAAGTGACTGCCAACATCAGTCTCTACCAAGGAGATGTAGCTGCTAGGAGACTCTAAGTTGCACGTACCTACCACAGAGTGGTAAAAAGACAAATCCATTCTGCATGTGCAACCAAGGCTTGTGGCTCAGCTGCTTCCAGCTTGCTGCTGGCAGCCTGGATATTACCTCTAAGATAAATGAATAAGAGTTTAGGTCTTATTGGATTACTGTTTATTGAACTTTATAAATTCCAATTAACAGGCCCCTGAGCAATAAGAGACATGTAGTGTACTCTTCATTTTATAGTGCAATTATTACTGAGTTTATCCTCAGCTGAACAAGAGGTATTAACGGATAAAACATGGGAAAGAAGACATACTAATAGATAAAAGCAGATATTGTAGACAAAGAGATAAACAGATAAAACCAGGAGAAAATGCACAAGGCAAGAAAGAACACGTGTTTCTCTGATTAGGTTATTTCATTGCTTATACTATGCAGAAGGCCTACAGGAAGTAGGTGAGAGTTACGCAGATGAGTTAAGTGGCCTAAATATGTGGAAGCAGGAGAAAAGAGGTAAGAAGGGGAAAGAAAAAGTAAGAGGTAAATGACAGTCAAAATGTAAAACTTGGAATGTATTGTTTTCACAGTTGCTGTAGAGGCATGAGCATATTGGGAGAGATCTCACTGTTCAGCATTTTGACAACATGCAGAGAGGGTTGTGCTAGTAAAGTTTTGGTACTATTTAAAAAAGGAAACACAGAATCATAGAATCATAGAAATGCTCAGGTTGGAAAAGACCTTCAAGATCATCAAGTCCAACCACAACCTAACCATACTACCCTAACTCTAAAACTCACCACTAAATCATGTCCCTGAGCTCCATGTCCGAACGGATTTTAAACAAATTTAGGGATGGTGACTCAACCACCTCTCTGGGGAGCCTATTCCAGTGCTTAACAACACTTTCTGTAAATAAGTTTTTTCCTGATATCCAACCTAATCCTCCTGTGGTGCAACTTGAGGCTTTTTTTCCTTGTCCTGTCACCTGCCACCAGTGAGAAGAGACCAACCCCACTCTCACTGCAATCACCTTTCAGGTATTTGAAGAGAGCAATAAGGTCCTGCAAGGGAATATTCTCTAAACCCTTCACCAGCCTTGTTGCCCTTCTTCAGACCTGCTGCAGCAGCTCAATGTATTTTCCATATTGAGCTGCCCAGAATGAACACAGTACTTGAGGTGGGTTACATGCTGTCAGCGGTTTGCGGGACAGTTTGACCCCGTACCGTGACAATTGAGGCAGGGGACCCACGGGCCCACACCCCGGGGAAGGGGGAGGGGGGAAAAAGGGAAAAAGGAGGAGGAAAGGTCTGAGGAGGAAAGGTCTGAAAGATCTGAGGAGGAAAGCTAATTTACTAAATAAGATATCAGAAAGGAAAATAACACAATATAATACAATATAATTGGAATTGAGGCAAATGAATCAAATAAAATGAGCAAGAGAGAGAGTGTCCGATAAACTGAAGGCCTTACGCTAACACTGAAGGCGGACGGCAGCAACAAACACCCACTGCTGAGCTTGGTCCAGAAGGGAAGAGAGAGTCCCGTGACTGCAGACAGTTTTTATCTTTCCCTCTGAGCGTAAACACGTAAGAACGCAAAGCATCGCAAAGTCCTCTGGGGAATGGACTTCTTCTTCTCTTCTGAAACAAGCATACCTGGAACTATCGATGATCCACGGAGCTGGAACATTAACTCTTTAACTCTAAATGCACTACATGATGTTATGATGTGGAATACCAGTACCAAAAATCATAAAACCATGACACATGCTCAGGGCATTCATCTATCAACTCACTTACACAAACAGCATGCAATGCAACCCCTCCATCTCCCATCCAATTCCAGTCAGAAACCATGCTATCATGCGATCTGGGGAGACTCAGCTATGTTGAAAGTCATGATGGAAGGAAATTGTTTTCAAAGCATTTCTGCTGCAGTTCTTTTTAGGACATTCTCACCTCCCTTTCTCATTCCTGCCCTTTTTAAATTTTGATTTATTGAACCTGTGCAGACTGTCTTTTTCAGAGATAAGAGTAGTATGTATGTGTATAAACACCAGCAGTAAGTACCCACATCGATCCAGCCTTCTTAGCCAGGGTATTCCAGTACTTTCCTGTGCTAAATATAAGAGCTCCCCAACCTGTCTGCTGCAGGTATTATGAAGTAGGAAGAGATGCATGCCATCTTACCTGTAGGGAACCTGCTTTGGAAGGGGTGATGATCGATGAATCAATGATCTCTTGAGGTCCCTTCCAACCCCTCTGATTCTATGATTCTGTGATCTTGATTTCATGCTTGAACTTTTGCACCATGATTCTTGGTGGAAAATCTGGGGTGGAAGATGCCATTTGCATCTCCCCACTTCCATTGTAGCGTCAGAACATAAAGGCACTCCACTTCAGGAAAGTTTGAGAACTTACAGCTACAAGTCTTGTCTTGTTCTCCTGCTGAAGCAAAAACTGACAGCTGAGCCAAGTTCAGCTTTTGTTTTTATAGGTAGTATTCACCAGAAATGCTGGTGGTCAACTGCCACAGGTAATGGACTGCAACAAGAAGCACCTCCACATACCAGGAAAAGTCCTAAACCTTGATCTTCTTTCTCTGAATATCATCTGGCAGCTTCTTACACCTTCTTTTCAATGGGCATAAAGTCAATTTGATTTGAATGAGTGGGCTTTCTCCACATTGAGGAAGAGAGACAAAAAGACAAGCCAGTAACTTTTTTAAAGCTTTCCTACAAACACAAACATGACTCTTCCATAATTTACTAACAGCTGAATTACAGAATCTTCTCAGCTTTACCACTATTTTTTCCAGGCTTCAATACTGCAGCTACTTCCAGTCACTATCAGTCCCAGCCTTTATTCTTTTCCCTTTCATTCCAGTTACTCACCTGATTGCTCTTCTCCCTCAGACTCTTGGAAGCTCACACTCATGTTCTTTAAAGTTTTCCAGTAGCAAATGGAAGCAAAATATTTTTTGAGAAACAGGTCTTGATGCTAAAACACGATCTGCTTACACAAGCACTGACATGGCCCAGGGCCATCAGCAAAATGGAAAACTCTTTCAGGTTTGAGTTTGTGCAACATCTAAACAGTTACAGGAAAGATAAACATACCCCAGGTCAACAAGAGCTAATGTACTCAAGGAACTTAATGTATTTAAGTTGCAAACTAACAAGAGCCAGTCCTCTGCTGAGCCCCCATCCCAATTCCTGAGCCCCCCAATCCTGCAATAAATCATACAAGATGGGGTTACATTAATTTTCTATAAACTATATCAACTTGAATGACATGTCCTTAAGGGTTAGGTGATTGATATCCACAATGAAGTCTTATAATCTAAAATCATATTAATATTAATGTTAAAGATTTTCTGTCCTTTATGTGCATCATTAAATTCCTAGTGTAAGGTGAAATTGACAACATACATTTTGACAGCTTATCTATAATAAATATGCAAATCTTGATACCAGCATGTCATCACAGACTTTGCTGCTCCTTGAAATATCAGAAAGATCCTTTCTTTATATGACATTTACAGTGAAAGATCAGATATAAAGCATTTTGTATGACTGAGATTTTCATTGGTTTAGTCTTCAACCACAATGATAGGGTCTTCCTATTCCATTGGCACCAGCATCATCCCTCTTCCTGTCTCTTCTTCTTGGCACCATAGCAAGGAAGGGGGAAATTTCAAATGATTCTAATTATTCTTTACTACAGAAAATGAATTAAAATAACACTGTCTGTGAAGGCTTTTTAGCAATGCCTTCCCTGAGGCTCATGTATACTACCAGAGAAAATCGTTCCAAGCAGCAGGGTTGAATTTAACCCAGGAGAGGATTTAAATGAATTAATAGACAGGATGCCACTGGTGCTTAAACCTGCGAGGGCATCTCAGGCCCATACAGTGCCATCTCACTTAGGTAACATGGTATAGAGAATTTAGAAGCACAGACCTTGTGAAAACAGTATTTCAGAGCAGTACCCTGCTGGTCCTGCTACACAGTCACACATCTGGTGCACAGCATCTCATGCTTTGGTATTCAAAGAATACAGTTCCAAAGTCTGGAGGTGAGATCTCCATCTCTGCTCTGATACTCAGCAGGACTCTACCCAAGTAGCATGAAACAATGCCACTCCTGTGTTACAACACAGCATTCACAGTGAAGGGATACAGTGTCCAACCTAATTGTCCTGTGCAGACTTGAATTCATTTTGCAGCTCTCAACTCATCTTTGTGTGATCCTTTCTGATCTCTGTCCTCTGTTCTCTTTATAAGAACTTTCTGCTAATTGAATCTGAAAAGAGGAAGTTCCATATAAATACAAGGAGCAACTCCACTGTCTGAAAGATAAAACAGGTTGCCCAGACAGGCTGTGGAGTCTCTTACTCTGGAGATATTCAAGATCTGTCTGGATACCAATGGCACAACCTTGTGTAGGGAGTGTGCTGTAGTAGGGGCTAGACTTGATCAGCAGAGGTCTTTTACAACTTCTATACTTCTGTTATTCTGTGACAGTGGCAGAAACAGCTTCGTTTGCGTGTTGTTTAGTTTTGTTTTTTTTTTTGGTTGCAAAGGGGTTTGGTTTCTGTTTTCAGTGTAGAAGTGCAGCGACTAGTACAGCAAACATCTAATTTTGATTAGGAATTTGAGACATAACTAATCTAAACAGCTAATCACAATTTTTACGCTACCTTGAGCAAATGTGTATGTGTCCATGTGAACATACAACCACTCTCATTATCTCCTAAATTAATCCTCGCATCTTCTTGTCAGCAGAAAAAGAATTCAAAGAGAATATAAAGAGATTTTCAAAGAAGACAATAATTCATGAGAAATCAACCTGAGGCTATGAAATTTATTGTTTCAAGGCCTGTTATAGCTGTTTATTCCTGACAAGGGCAGGGCACATGTAGAACATGATAAAACAATGAGCCATCTATACTTCTGTCACCTTTTGTCCAAAACCTAACACTAGCCAGGAAATGTAGAATATGAACATGGTAGAAGGAAAGCCTGGAGGGTCTGGTAGTGAATTTCCACAACTGTCCATATATATGTATATGTGTATTCTGTGCTGAGCAGGAGACACAGTAGGTAACTCAGCCTATACTCCGTGAGGGATAAAGCACTGATCTTTTGTTATATAGAGAAAGAAGGAACCCTTGCAGTTTAAATACAATTACCTTTTTCACCCCTAGGAAAACGAAGGTTTACAATTTGTTGTTGAAACCCTTGGGGTCTTTTATTTCTATTTAAATAAGAAAGTAGAGATTGGTCTGTATTTAAGAAAGCTCTATGGTAGTTCAGAAACATCCTTGCTCCCAAGACAGGAGGAATTTCTGGAGCACTAAAACTGTTCCATAGTATGGCTAAGTAGGAGCCTGTAAGGGCAATCCTGCTGCTCAGAAAGTAGATCCACATTAAATAAGATCTCTTCCAATTCATCCTGTCAGCAGCCAGCATCTGCTCACATCCACTCTGCACAGCAGAGTGCTGCACAAGATGCTGCAGAGGGCTGCTACCCTGCCTGCCATCTAGGAACCAAAGCAGGAACTTTATGATGCCTCTCAAAAATCTGAGTGATAAACAAAGCGAGACTGTGGAAAAGGCTGCAATCTCTGCAAACTACACAAACATACACCAAAGAAATGTGTTGCTAATGCTGACCCCAAGACACAGATTGTGCTTTCAGGGACAGGGGAATGAAGGTTTCATTTCTTTTTCCTCTGCACTGTTCTTACAATTAACACTCAGTTCTTGTGTTGCATTCAACTCTGACTAATCCTCACTGCTTTACTTTTTATTTGTGTTGATTTGACACACCTTAATCCCTGAGTCAGTTTCTATTTCTTTTAAACCAAAGGTAAATTATACCAACTCTACCCAGCACCGTTAAAGCCAGAAGGATTTATAATGCAAAGCACCTGTTAAAAATACCCAGGCAAGCATACTGAGTGCAAGAGCTTTCCACAGCATCAGAAACAAACATGTCACACTCAGAAGATGCAAGCAAGTCAGCAGCAAAGCAATGAAGTTTATGAAGGACTGGGGTCTCAACCCTGCACCCAGGAACTGACAATGAAGAAGAATGGCAAAGGCAGAACTTTCTGAAATCACAGAATCACAGAATTGTAGGGGTTGGAAGGGACATCTAGAGATCATCTAGTCCAACCCCCTGCCAAAGCAGCTCCCTAGACCAGGTTGCACAAGTAGGTATCCTGATGTGTCTTGAACATCCTGAGACTCCACAACTTCTCTGGGCAGCCTGTTCCAGTGCTCTGTCATCCTTACTGTGAAGAAATTCCCATGCACATTTGTGCAGAACTCTCTATGTATCAGATTGTGGCAATTTCCCCTGTTCCTATTGCCAAACATTGCTGAGAAGAGTCCAGCCTTGTCCCTTTGCCTTCCACTCCTTAGACTTCTATAGACATGGAATTAGAATGAATTAACTGCACTCCCTTCTCCTGGTAGCATGGTTGTGCCACCTCTCACATGAGCATGACCCACATCATTCACCATCCCACACCTGCTCAGACTCTGGGATCTGGCATTGTGCTTACTTGCCATCATACAGGTATTCCTTCTCACCTACAGGGACTCCATTTCCACTCACCCAGGGCACTGCCTGTGCACACTCCATTGCTTTCAGCTCATACACACTCCCCTACTCTATTTCTATCTTTTTCCCCATTTATGACACTGTCTTAGCATCCAGCACTGTGTCTGCCTCTTACATTCACTGCTGTGTTCCTCCTGCATCCATATCCCAGTTGCCGTGTGCAGCCTGTATCTCATCTCCATTCATTCTGCCTGTCTACATCAGTTTCCTTCAAGCTTTCAGGACCCCACGTGCCAGGCAGGAAGACTGTATTTTGATTCATCCACATTATCAACAAAGTGCATCCAGATCTGAACAGCCCTGTCAGCTCCTGAGAAATGAAACAATAGTCAGTATCTGTTAAGTTTCATGGTTATCAACACTCCTAATCAGTAAGATGACCTGGAAAAAAAAAAAAAAGGATTCATTACTTTGAACTAATAATTCCTTAACATCTTTGCTTTTTGAGACTTGATTCACTTCAGTGACCATTATTATTTTTCGTTTTAATATATTTTTATATAATGGAAATCCCAACCCTTTTCACCTAGGAATTTCTGCAGCATTCTAGAGCCTGAAGTCTCATTTCCTTTCCTCCTCCTCTGATTTCTGTTTGTAGAACATCATTATCATTATGTAATGATGTTTCTGTCGAGCTGGCAGAGTTGCATAGTAAAGCGCATTAACCTGGCGATAACAGATCACTTGCATTTTTTATCATGATCTATTGCCGAGTTAGCACACCAGGCCACTTCCAACAGCACTGCACACTCGATAAATTAGTGTGCTGGCCTAGAGCCCGTGATGGAATATTGTTTGGATTTCTGGTGGCTCTGCAACTAATCGTATTTTTCCCATCTGTTTGCTTTGTTTTGACCCAGAGCTGTCAAGGGAGAGGAGTACAGAGATGAGAGAATACGGGATATGCCTGTGCAAGATTTATCCCTTGGCATTAATTGTCTCACTGACTTCTTCATTAGGACCTCTCCCATCAACTCAATCCAAGCTGATAACCTCTAACTTGGCCTGATCCAGCCAAGGTGCTGATTTCCTCCTTACTTTCTACTGTCTTCACAAGCAAATAAAAGCTTTCCAACAGCAGCTTCTTTACTTCGATAGCTGAGAAACCCTAAATTCATCTCAGTCGAATCTGGAATCGGGAATGACCTCTCTAAAGCTTTGGTTTCTTACAATCTCTCACAAACTCACAAGCTTTCAGAAGCAATACAATCTGTCAGAACACACTGCAAGCCAAAGGAGAACTCAGACTGCTTATGCGACCAACAGCAAATCCTGTCTGGCTTCAGGATCCCCATGCCATGCAGGAACACTAGGTTTTTGCAAGGATAACAGCACTGGAGATGACATACAAGAAGTGATTCCTGCATAGATAATCCAGGAGACAGATGCATGCAGCCATCACACCTGACCTTTCATGCAAAGGAAATGTGCATCTATATAGCTCCTTTGCACATGGCTCCTCCAGTAGACACTGACCCAGAGGGACTTTGTCTCCTTTTTCACAAAATACTTGTTTTCCCCCACACTTCAACAACTAGGAGCAAAAATAAATCACATCACCACTGTTTACGTAGGGCCTTCAAAACCAAACTATGTCATTAAATATCTCTCTGCATAGTCTATTGAGAACTGCCCTGTTATTATTGCAAGCTAAGCAGGTCACAGGAGGGACCTAGAGGTCCCAATTCTGGAAACTTATGCATGTAATCCTTGTGCCACTGCTGACCACAACAAGTTTATTTGTGTACTTAAAGTTAAAAAACTTCATGAAGTGCTTGCAGGATCAGAGTCCTATTTCCCAGGGTGGTAGTTCTGCTGCTGGTAAATAAGTGCCAGGAAATAGAGCAGAGACATGCTGGTTTGTGCATCCCCAGGCACACAGAAGACAGTAGCAAAATAATATTTACTAACCTGAAAAAACTGTAAAAACCTGGAGTTTTCAGCTTTTCTGACAGTACTAACAGCAGAAGAGTGAAATAAATTAAATAATCATGCCATAAATACTAATTAATTGCCATTAAAAAGTACTCAAATCGTTTAAAAGAAAAATGCAACCATTAATCAGAATAGCTCAGGTACCTAAATAAATATTTACTATTATGTGTGCATATTTAATCTACCTACCCATCAAAGACTAATGCTCTGTTCCTTGCCAGTGAGGCTTATTAACATCCTAGAGGGAAAAAACAGTGCCCCAGAACTGTGCGGGAATGGGTATAGGGATTTAGGAGTAAAACAGTTGCATAGGTAAGAGCATAAGCCTGGAAATTTAGTCCTATATATAGACATACATATGGGAATAACCTCATCTTATTATCTGTGTTTAAATTAACAGCTCTAGGCCCTAATACACAAACCTCATTGTCCCAAACAAGTGCTTCTTAATGGATAGATCCCATCCTGAAGAGCTCCTAAGCCCACACATCAAAGTCTTCTCAAGATCAGGATTTAACATATTGTATTAATGAGAACTACTTTCAACCCACTGTGCAAGAACAGGTCTATCTATAGCTTTCAGAAAACAAAAAGCCTCCATGTTTGAAGTCTGCTCAGAGATGAATTGTTAGGGAGGTGGGCTGGAACAATTTTCAAGGAAAAAAAAATCAGCAAGGAAAGAAAAACAGAACTTCTGAGCTTTAAAGAAAAAAAGACGTAACTAGCTTTGAGAACACACAATCCAACTCAAAGCTCACAAACAAGAATTAAGGATATTCACCAACTGGAATAAGGAGATTTAGCAGTCTACTACCTACTGCAAAATTGACCCTTTACGGCCTTCACATAGCTTCTGCCCCTCATTTTAAGGGGTCATCCCCTGAAAAAAACATGCTGTAAAATGCTCTCACTAAAGGGAGAGTCTAACAAGATACAGCTTGGGGTAAAGAAATGATAGAAAGAAAAATATCAGGGGCTTGTTTAGATGCTATTATGAGACACATGTAGGCTTGTCGTGAAGTTGTGTGCTTTCTTGTTTTTGGAGTAAATTGCTTTTCCAGGCGTCTTTAGGGGAAATTAAATATAAACAATTAATAAGCATTGGGAAGGTTAGTTTTAAGTGTACTCAGGAGATATTTGCTATGATTTCTATTATTTTTAATAAAACAAAGAGTGGAGGTGAGATTTTTTTTCCTATTTAGGCTTTCTATAAAAAAAATATATATGATGTCAACAACAGAAAAACATACAACTTTTTTCCTTCTGTCAATAAAATCCACATGGAAACATCAGTAGTGGCAAAGCCAAGAAAGATTTACAGAACAAGCAAGTCTATTAAGCTTATATTTAAGGCTTATTTCAGTTGTTTGTTTGATATGGATTTATAAAATTCTGCTAACTTCTATGCAGAGTTAAACAGTAAGAAACAGGTGGAGTCTACTTCAGGAGTTGGGGTTTTTCAACACTAGTAGAATAGGAGTGACTTTTCCACTTGCAAACCATTTTGATGTCCTGTTTGTTTTTGTTAAAACTGACTTTCAAGACTTACTTGTAACAACTAAAAAAAAAACACTACTCTCACTTTCTGTGGTAAAGGACCATTCTTTCTAAAAGAGTAAGCTAAAACTTGGCATAC
The DNA here is from genome assembly GCF_038088225.1 of Cyrtonyx montezumae. NCBI lineage: Eukaryota > Metazoa > Chordata > Aves > Galliformes > Odontophoridae > Cyrtonyx > Cyrtonyx montezumae. The sequence goes on from NW_027071992.1 coordinate 17,569,567, forward strand.
TTAAGATACAAACTTGAGTTCATAAACAAGGAAACTTGTTTTTGAAAAAAAAAGTACTTCTTGGCTACTGAGCTAAATCCAATAATCAGAGGCTGTTACTTATCTTCAAAGGAATTTCAGTAACAGGTCTAACACCTAAATAACTTCATAGACATAGCTTCACATCACCCATCACAAGTGCAGATCATCTATTTGCATAGAAGCTGCAGAGAAATAACTCAGATTAAAAAAAAAAAAAAAAGGGCACTATAACAACCTTTCAGCTGTAAGGTACCTGCAGATCTTTATTGACTTTGGTAAATCACTGCTAATTTGGAATAGCTGGAGAGCAAGCCTGAGCTACCAAGGATCTCCTGCACATGATGGAACCACTTCAAGCTGAAGAGCCATCAGGAACAGAGCTTTACAAATACAAGGCCAGCACTCTTTTGTTTGGTTGGTTTTTTTCCCCTTATAAAATAGGTACAACTACTCTTCTCTATTATCCTTACCCTATCCTACTGTCTTTCTTTAGGTAATCCTATTAGAGAGAAGAGAAATTTTCAGTAAATAGCTTGTTGTTTCTTGAATATAGTAATAGAAAATTCTTGCATAGCAAAGGCAATGGCTGCCTGGTGGAAAACTTCACAGAAGTTTGAAGAAGTTATTAGGAGATTTAAAAATAAAAAATGGAGCTGACTCTAAATTTTGCAAATACCTTGCTTGGAAGAGACATCTGATGGGAGTTGCCTATGGAGGTGATTATTGTTAAGGAATCTAGACATGGAACATCTGTTAATGGTTTGCTATTTTCCAGGCCTAGAGTCTGTTTTGTGATTGTCTCAGCAGAAGGAGAGCCTTCATGTGATCACCTCAGATCTACCATAAAATTTTGCATGAAAATGGGTGTGATTTTGCTGATTTCTTCTTAGGACATAGGGTCTTCTTTTTTGTGTGTTAAGGATCAGACACGTTCAAGTCAACATTTTAGAAAATAGCATCCTGAGTCTTTTCCTTTGACTCTATCCTAGTTTTCTCTCCAAGAAGCAATGTTTTCTGTCAACTGTTAGAGGAACTATAATGCACAACCTTGCTTGTTTTTCTAGTGCCAAGGATATTTTAACAGAAAATACTCAAAAACTCCAATGCTGTAAATGTTTCAGGTGAACATCTGTTTTGTGCGTGTATCTGGGGAGTGCAGTTTTGTCTGGGGATTTGAGATGTCGTGGGGGATGGAAGCTGACCAGGGTGTTCTGAGTGTAGCTAGGGGATGCTGTTGTTAGTGGTGGTTCTTTGGATCTGGTTAGGTGAATGAAGAACACACTGAGAACATGACAGTGATTTGACATGATAGCTACTAGTGTTGCCCAAAACAATGATGTGAGCCCAGAAGAATCAAGGTAGTGCTCTGGATGTCTCATTAGCAGGGATAAAGATATTTTGCTGTTTCTTTCTTAATTCTCAGCCAGAGCCTGAAGAAACGATGATTTGGGAAAGGCATTTATGTGACTCAGAAGAAACATCAGATCCGGGCCCTGCTCCGAAGTATAGAGAAAAGAGAAAGCATATTTCTGCTGATGGGATTGGTGCATTTGGAGTAGAGAAGGAACTGAGCAGGGCATTCAGAGCTGGGACATAAGCATCACAAATTAAAGTCTAGATGTTTTTATTTATTTATTTAGTGGCTCTAGTTCCAACATTTTCCTGTATCTCATGTATCTGGGGACTGCAGCACTCTTTAATTTCTTGGAGAAAGATGATAACATAGGTTATGAAATGCTTTTGCACGATGCTGATGGCAAATAAATATATAATATTCTTACTTGACCTTGCTGATAGTGCTGTACACTCGCACAGCAGGAGGAACATTGGGCAAGTGGTCAAAAAACTTACGTTCATTTTTTTCTTTTGGATTCTGAGTTGCTCTATGGCCTTGAGTGCATGACTTCCTCTCTTCTCTTTCTTTCAGCTTGTGTTTGTGTTGGAGCACAAACAGCACCTTGCACTGTGGGGCACTGATTGCAGCTGCGCTTTCTAAACACAACCATATCACATAAGGCAAACTTATGAATTATTTCGATTGGTTGTCTGATTGAAAACAAATTTATTCTTACTCTTGTAGTAGAATGTCATTACTATTGCAAGGAAATGGAGTTTCTCCCAGCTGTGCAAAACTGGTGACAGAACTAGGGAGCTTTGAACTTCCCGTAAATTTGCAAATGCATGAATTGTCACTGACTGGCAAGTAGAATTTTTCTTCATGTTTTTTGTGGGTGAAATTAATTCCTCTCTGTTTAGGTTTATATAGCTGTTTAATTTGAGGCTGATGTAGAGTGCTTAAAGAGTGCACAGGTGTGCGATTGCTCTTTACAGGGAATTAAAGCTTTTCATCTCCTATATGCCCTTAGCTTGCACTTAAGATGGGGCATGTGTTGGTGATGTCTCCTTACACCTGGAGTTTGGAATTATAATCAGAGTAGTGTGAAGAGTTATACCAACATTGCTTTCACTGGAGCATCATCTGCTTTCAGGAGTGTTTTAGATGAATAACTTATGGTTCTGCATCCTTTAAGAGAAAATTGCGTGGTGTCACCTACCTTTTGTAAGGTCAGAAGGATCGTAAGGCAAGCTTTCCTGTTGCATCTCAGTACTTTCTGTAATGTCAGACAGAGGGACCCAGATTCAGCTAATCGTATGACTAAGATTAACTTTATGTAATCGTAAGACTAGATTAACTTTATGTTAGTGCAACTAGTGTTTTCCAACCTACCAACAATTCTCAACTGTGGAGAGAGGCATCAAGATAGCTTGAGTAGGACAAACTGCCTGTCATCTCATGTCACTCACTTACCTGCTCTCTGTGGAAGAATCATAGAATCATAGAATCATAGGGGTTGGAAGGAACCTCAAGAGATCATCAAGTCCAACCCCCACATGTGTTCTTGCACACATTCATGCAGAACCTCCTGTGCTGCAGTTTCTGGCCATTTCCCCTTGTCTTGTCTCCACACGTTGCTGAAAGGAATCTGGCCTCACCACTTTGTCCCCCACACCTCAGATATTTATAAACCTGGATCAGGTCCCCTCTCAGTCTTCTTTTCTCAAGGCTAAAGAGACCCAGTTCACTTAGCCTTTCTTCATAGGGGAGATCCTCCAGGCCCTTCACCATCTTTGTGGCCATCCATTGGACTCTTTCCAAGAGAATGGTTATCTTAGGAGTAAAAGAATAGTTAGTTTAAGAGTAAAAGACCTATGCAATGGTGGTGTCAGTCTCTCTCTCTTCGCTCCTTCCTTCCTTTCCTGCAATCATTTCTGAACTTATCCACCTTCAGATAACCTGTGTATGTCAAAATTCTAAGTGACTGAACTGGAAGAAATTTGGAAAAAAATAAAAATAAAAAAAAATAAAGGTGCTCAGGTAAAGAAAACATTGAAATCAAAGGTGAACTATGGGAAACCACAGTAATAGCTCAGCCACATTACCTGAAAGAACTTGAGTCCCGTTGTTCCAAAATCTTTTCAAGTATTTATTTTTTTTTCCAGTAAGCTTTACTGTGTTGGATAACACCTACTGAAAGAATTCTCCTAGTAGGGTATTTCATGGCAACAGCAGCAGAAAATGAGGGAAGAGCCAGCCTAGGTTTCTTGGGTGCTGCTAGTGACATGTCAGCAGCCAGCCCTGATTTCCGCCTGGCCCCTGACTATCTATACTGCATATTTGAGGGTCAGCCTAATCCCCTTTGTGGGTCAGTCCTGGAAGAGTACTTGTTGTCTATAGTGTGATCTGTTCCATACTCTTAGAGGGTTTCAACTCATTCTATTTCAAGTACAACCGAACAAAGCAAGAGTCATGGTCTCCAGTCTTAGCAAGGGAAATTCTGGTAACACTTTGGCTGGTGGCCAAATGAGGCTGTATGTGAGCTTGGAGAGGACTGCGTGAGTTTCACCTACAGGAAAAAAAGACAAAACCCTGTGGCCTTTGTTCTCACAAGTGTGAAAATATTTCACTGTTACCCCCTACCTAACATAAGCTCAGCTTTACTTCTTTCACTCTCTTATGATTATTGTTTTTCTGTTCTTCTGACTCCAAATTAGTACATGAATCTCCAATGGCTGCAGCAGGGCAGTCTGTTCTGAAGTGCTTGCTAAAAAAATTATAGGTGTGAGATAATGCAGTGTGCTTCTGCCCTGAGGTTTTTAAAAACATTGTGTTTAACTTGGTCCAGCTTCATGAGGTTCCTTGGGTGCCTGATGATTCAACTTACCCTGCTAGGAAATAAGCACTGAACTCATTAAGAAAACACACAAGAGCTAGAACATGCCTTCCTCATCAGGGATTTGTCTTCATGAAAACAGGCAAAAGATGCCTTGCAGCAATAAGGCCAGTGGGTACTTTTAAAGCTGATTCTTAAGAAAATGACTTTTTCAAGCAACTATATTGTCTGTCTGCCTAGGAGTAGTAGTGTCTGTCAGTCTGTTCTTCCTGTGTAACCCTGAAAGTCCCTGGTAAATTGAGCACAATATGACAGAGAGAAGAGGTCTCAGAGACTATTATAAACTTCACTAAAGGAATGACTGATAGTGAAATCACTGAAGAAAAGGCTACTAAGCTCACCCTTTAGTAGACATTAGGGAATCTGCATGGAGAACGAGACATCAAAAGTGAAGCATCACCAGTTTTCTCTGCTCTCTGAACAACTTGTTTTTAGCTCTGTTGGACCTAAGTGAGAAAGGGGAAGGACGGATTTAATTCGCCCGCCCTGGCAAGGGAATATGCTTAGCCCCTGACATCATTATAGATGAATCCCTCCAGAGATATTAAAAATGGAGAGCATAGTTCAATCTTGGTGGCGTCATGTCCAGAGGGCCAGTGGGAGAAATCCTCCTTGCCTAGTTAGGCTTAAAGCGAAACTTAACACGAGGAGGATGACTAAAGTGCATTTAGAGCAAGTGATTTATGTAAAACTATAACCTTTATAAAATAGGATTAAGTGCCAATGTGCTTACATTTGGATGGGGAACGCTTGTTATTTGCCCTGCAAGAGTTATGGCCAATAGGTCTCTGCAAACGGAGACTGAGGAAGAGACAGAAAGTCTCAGCTGCTTTTTCATTTTTTTTCCTTCTCGTCCTGCCCCCCTCCTTCTTTCATTAAAGCTACACATCATATGAAGTGGCACCAGCCTCAGAGAGTCTCTGACAAAACCATTGCATGGAGCCTCAGGACAGAACTTGCTGCAGTTCATGTTCTCTCCCTCTGCCCTTCCTTTCTCTGCCTTTTGCTTTCCTAGTGTACATCCAATAAGTCAGATGAAACTTAATCTTGTTTGCTCTGTCTCTAATTCTCTCTTTCTTCCTCTATTCTCCTTTTCTCTTGCTGCTCTTCTTCCTTGTCCCTCCTCTGCCCTCCAGCTTCAAGTTGTTTTATGTTGCTCTAGAACAGCAGCACGTTTTAGGCTTACCTTTATTCTTTCCTGTTTCTGGCCTTCTCCCTTGGTTGCAGATCAATAAGTGCAAACAGTGGGCAAGGGAACATCAGTGGAATAAAAATGAATTGATATAGCTCAATCCCTATTTTATGCTTTTTAAATTGTTGAATGGGCTGATTTTTTTTATAGAAGTGATGTGATCAGAGCCGAGGGAGCAATTCTGCTTTTTTGCTGTGAGACCCACAGATACCAGGTAAATCTCCTCAGAGACCCAAATGCTGCCTTGGTGATGGATCCCTATTCCAGGAGGTGCAGGCTGTTGAGGGAAATGATCTACTGGTCAATGATGATAAGTGGGAAGCTAATTTCAGAAGGCTCCATTTGCTTCCCCCTGTCTGTCCATATGGCAGATTCTTCGGTACTCTGGAATCTGCTTTAAGTTGTTTTTCAGGCTCAGAGTGCACAGATCTACCACAAAGAGATAAATCAGCTTCTGCATCATGAAATTAGCTAAGAAAGTGAACAGTACCTTGCTTTTTTTATTGCTTTGTTGTTGTCATGTTTGTTCCTTTTTTTTTTTTTTTTTTTTATAAAAATCTTGTTTAATTAATAGACAAGGTGTTCTGTAAATGCTGAGTTAGGGACTCAAGACTTGTGTCTGTATTTCTGTGCAAAAACTTCCTCATTTTCAATGCCTTTCTTTGTGGAAGATGGGTAATGGCACCTACCTGAAATGATGGAAACGGGGAGATCAAACCCCTTAAAAATAACTACTGTCCAATGAAATCATGAAATCTGACTCTATCCATTTCTTCGTTTTAGGAAAATCTTCCTCTTCGCATGCCGGTGGGAGAACAGAATTATTGGCAGACTTTGCCTTTCACATCCGCTGCTGCTATTTCAGAAGGAAATTGTGAGTATAAATCAGTTGGGGGCTCTGATCCAGCTATTCTCTTTTTGACTGCAGATTGTTATGTTTTCCTCACTATGAAATAAAAATTAGACTTGTGGAAATACCAGGTTTGTAAAGCCGATTCTTACCGTGCTCCAGTTTTCTATTGGTATCATTGCAATGAATTCTGCATTCTTGCTCTTTTTATATATTGGGATTTATGAAGATAAGGGTCAGTGCAATAAGATTCCTCAATATTAACAAGAATAATTATTTTCTAGTCTGAGCCCTAACATGACATGTGCCAGTTAATGATGGATGAGTAGCAGAAGTGGCACAAGCTTTGTTCAGTTTGAATTCCTGCTTCTCCAGACCTTTTCAATATATTCTCAAACTTTAGCCAGGCGCTGTAAAGTTACATTTCTGCAGTAAGTCCATTCTCCCTCAGATTTTTCATCTTATGATTTCTCTCTCTTTCTTAATATGATTTCTCTCTCTTATACCTTCAGCTCTCAGGACTGGAAACACTGATCTGCTCTTAAGACAACCCATGTAGATGTGTTCATGACCTGGCTTTCTCATGTTTCCATCCCTCCCACTCTTGACTAAACTGGTCAGTCCCTAACTGCAACTTTTCTTTCAGTAGTTCTATTTGAGACCTGAAGCTCAAAGCATTGCACTGAGAAAGGGAGTTGGGAGAGTGTAGAGGCAGCTAAACTCTCCCCTCCCTACACCAAAGACATTCCAAATTCATCTGGTTACAGTTTTAGTTGAAAGCTGCTGGGTCTGTTTGGGTCTAAATGGTTGCAATGTTTTACAGATGGATTATTCCAAATCCTTAGGGAAGGGAAAAAAATTAACACGAAGAATAAAGTTGAAAACCGCTACTGGCATAGTCATACCAGCTTTACCTACTCAATGGTTGCTGTTGTATAATGCAATCCCCATATACGATACATTACCAACTTCCAATATGCAGCAGTATTTACATTAGCATTAGGACACCATCAAGCCTTTACTTATCCACATAGTTAAAATTGTTATCTGTATATGAACCCCAGAGATGATATATCTAGTTGTCAGCAGTGACCTGATGATAATAGCAGTACAATTTAGTTACAATATACAATATCATTAATCATCCAAATGTAGCATAAACAGAATGGACCATTTGCTAAGGTCTTGTTGGGGGTGGAAAGAAGGTCCCTCACTTATAACAGCTGTATCAGCCAGAGGCTTCCCTAAGGAAAGGGGCTGGCAGAAATGGGGTGGGGGGAGGGGGCAGGATGAGGAGGGTGAGATCTTCAGTCGAAATCAGAATCACCTTCAAGGGTGGTACATGCCTCTATTTATTAGCATTATGCTACATATGCTAATGGCAGACTGTACACTATTTCTGAGCATTAACATCTGCTCAAAGCAACAGACTTTCACTTACAGAAACTGATTTAAACTCAGTGAAGCAGATAAACACAGAAATCTAAGCAGGTGGCTGCGACTGAAGGAAGAATTCTCAATTCCTGCACTCAACCGATGAACTTCACTAAAACCATAATTAATATTCAGATAACTATATTCCGACACATAGAATAAACAAGATCATTTAAAGGATGCAAATGTCTACCTGGGACGAGGGGAAGCAGGGGCTCAGGTCTGGAATACAGAGTGGTTTGAATATAAATCCAAAGCATTCCTTTTTTTGTACTGCTGCCTTTGATATTAGCATGGGCCAGAAAATAAAAATAGCAAGAGGATATTACTGCATTGTTCTCAGGCACAAAGTGGGGGAAAAAAACAACCTTTAAACAAGCAGTTTGTGGAAAGTAATAATAGAAATGAACCTTTGCTTATAGTAATGACCTTTTAACAACAGTGCTGGTAAGTTCAGTCACTACTTATAAAACCATCAGCTTTCATTTGGAAAACTTTGTACATACAAAGTATGAACAAAAAAATCCTTTTCTTTCCAGTCACACTTGTTTGAGTTTGGTGTTGAGCATGGATAGCTGGTTCCATGTGGAAGAACTACCAGTGTTTCATCCAATAATATTGCAAATCCAAAACTCTGTTCATTTCTTTCACATTCCAGATTTATCTGAAAGAATGGATGGACTTTAAATCTAATCTGGTTGAGTCTGAAGATTAGACTGAAACACTAATCAGGGGTGAATTTTACATGGATTCAGATTTTTCTGTAGCTATTTCATCTGTTTTGAGAGGTACTACTTCTCCAAAAAAATTACGTGGTATTTATTTTTCTTATAAAACCAATATATATTCTTACTGTCTGTCCTATAAGGCATATTCAAGTCTTCTGTGCTCAACTAGAGCTCTGGACTGATATTTCCTAGGTTCTAGGAACTACTCAAGGATCTATTGTACCCTCTGAATTACATTTCTCCTCCCTTGACAAGATTCACAGACTAAGGTGGAATACACACTGCAGATATGGTCCTAAGTTTTCAAGAACTATGGATCAGGTCACTATAATTATGAAATTGCTTATTATTGTTCATTACACGATGAAATGAACAACAGGCTTAAGAAATCCCTTAGGTGGAAAATGGTGAGTATGTGGGAGAATGTTTTAGGAAAATGTTGGATACATTTGACCTGTACTCACCAGTCTCTAGGCCTCTTTTCACGGCTGCTCTTGGGCCTAGAATGGCCTTGTGTATGCCATACTTTCAAATCTGTATGGCTGTATATAAGCTATCGAGAAAGCAACATTATTATTCCTTTCTTTTTTTCCCCTTGTTTTTTCACAGTTTGCATTATTTTTTTTCTGTGTCCAGAAAGTAAAAGCTTTGTTCTAAAGGCTCAGGCTTGTGTTCACTGCATCCCAGAAGAGGGTGATTGGCAATGAATAGCAAGTAAAGCAAAATTTAAGGGATAATTTTGAGTCCTGACCCTGAAAATAAACTACAAGCACTATGTGCAGTCATATAACCAATTTGCTGTACTTTTTTTTTGGTATTGCTATCTCTTCCAGTTTCTGTAAGCCTAGTGAGCTTTGCTGTGCTTCATCACAACCAGATTTGGAATGTGTGAGAATATATGAGAATCTCAACTTCCTTTTTTTTAGATACATCTTCCATCCTGTGTGCTGAGAGAATTTGAATCTTAAAGATTGAACTATTTCAAAACATAATTTTTGTTATTAAGGATCTCAAAATGTACTCTTTTGAGACAAAATGTTTGAATGTTTTTTATCTCAAGATTTTTCATGCATCCTCACAAATTTGACGGCATTTTTTACATTTTTAATGTATCAAAGCCAGCAATAAAGCACAGTTAATGTTTAAACTTGAATTTCCTGCTATCTTTGAAATCAACAGTAGCAACTTCACGGCCTTCCAAGATCTTATATCAACTCACTCTTCTGTGTGCACCAAGAATCACAGGATGTCATCCTAATATTTTGGGAGAAGCACTAGTATAGCAGGTATGTGGGGAGAAAAAATTACAGTCATAAGTCCATCGAATTTTCCCATATGATTTCATAGAATAGCTTTGGTTGGAGGGGACCTCAAAGATCATCCAGTTCTAATCCCCAATCCTGGATATGGGATTCTGGATATTGGTGTATGTTGGGTGCTTTGTGCTGCAAATCTTTAGAAATGTGTGGGCAAATTCTGACCTATACTCATCACATGCTCACCCAAGTCTATCAAAAACTCTATTGGCTTAAACTGTGCATGATCAAATCCTAACGGGGAGGAGATTGCTATTATCACTTTAAAATTACTAGCTTTCTTATGTTAACAAATTTGTGTGTATTTAAAATGATTATTAGAGACATGTGTGACTTCTTGAAAGTTTTGTTCCAAAAGGATTTGTTACTTCAGAATATTAACAATATTAACAATCTGCAGAAATTTTTCAGGTGAAATTATTAGGCTGGGTTTTTTGTTTGTTTGTTTGTTTGTTTTTGCTTTCCTTTTGTGCTTAATTGTGTGCATGTGAATGGTTTCATTGACTGCTTTGGAGGGGTGAGAAAAGATCTGCCTGAAAAAATATTCTGTAGAAATTCACAAGGGGGAAATGAAAAGAATGCCTACCAATCTGTTAAAAAAAATAAAATCGCCCAAGTGTGTGGTATCAATTTCCAGGGAAGAAAAAAAAGGGTGTTTTCAAGAGCCCCTAATGCAGTTCTAAGTAAATCTTCACTGCTGGTTTAAAGGAATAATATATCTGAGGAAAAGCAGATCGAAAGCACCTGCCAAAGAAGGAGCCTCCCTTTGGGTAACAGGGATGCTGCTATTCTCTGCCTCCCCAAAAGCAGAGGGGAAGTGAGATGGTTGCAAAGCAGTTGGAAATCTCTGCCTGAGTAGTAGGACAGCTGTACTAAGATGTATAGTTATTATAGACATATATATTGCAAATAAACCCAACTGGAATCAGGACATCAAAAGACTGATGCTCTCTCCCAAGTATTCATCCTTTAAGTACTGTGTCTTTCTTTCTTTCTTGTTTTGTTGACTGCCTATTAGTGTGCTAATCTCTTGGGGGAGATTAGTGAACAAATAGCTGTTGGATAAAAATAATGACAGGGAAGGAAAGCACAAAAAAAAAAAAGAGTAAGAAATGGAGGAGGGGGCAGTGACAGTGGAAGTGGAGCTGCATAAAATCAATTGCTGCTTTAGGACTGAAGAAGGGCAGAGAGACTCATTTCCCAAGAGTCAATGGGGAAGCGACCAGGTCTTCACAAAGGGTACTTAGCACCCTTGCAGGATGTGTTCCTGCCTGCCCCAAAAGGAATAAAAACATGTCATTTTTCGGAGCAGTGTCAGGCTGTTCCCATTCCCCCTCTTCACTCTTCCATCAGGGTTAATGGAACACTGTCCTGGTGAATACATCAGATTTAAGCAGGGATTCTCAATCTAAACACCCTACACAACAATCCAGGATAGACTCATGTCCAGCATGGACCTGGCATGGAGATACGTGCCATGAACTGCAAATCAGCTGCAGGGAGCTCCACCAGCTCCCAGCTCAGCATCCTCAGCCCTGCAGCTGCCCAGCCCTGGCCCTACCAGAGGCACAGCTCAGTGTGAGGCATCCAATTTTCCAGCTAACTCTTTTAGAAAACAAATTCGTTGTCAGCATTACGTGTCACACAAATATTGTCGCTTCCCAGGAGGAGATGTTTATCTGTGTTTGCCTAGGTTTGCTTTTGAACTGGACATTGAACCCGTTTCCATGCAATGATTAACACTGGTGACAGGGTGAACAAAGGGAAACAGCTTGGGGTAGGATGGTTTGTGGGGAAAAAAAATAAGAAGAAAAAGGAAAAAAAATCCCTATAGTCTGATAGTGCCACAGTCAAGGGAAGGCATTCTGTAATCTGGGAACAGTCCTATATATAGCAATATGGCTGAGAGCCTCTGGGGAGCTGAAGCACTTATAAATCTCATGTATTAGATGGAGGCAGAACACAGTACTTTCCCTGTTCACATGGAGGTGGCTGTTTCTAGAGGTTCTCCTGCATCTTAGAGTAAGACGTTGGTATGCCAAGATGCAGCTTTAAGAGAAATCTTTTTTATTATTATTTTTATTTTCTTTTATTCTGGCCTCTTTGGCTCTTAAGTTCTTTTATGTTTTGTCTGATTTTTGTCTTCATTTGGGGACACTAAGAGCAGGCTGTTAGCTTGATGACAAGACTTACAGTTTTTTTTTGTCAGATGATATTTGTAGGGGAAAAACAGCTTAGCAGGAAGGAAAGCTGTTCACAGATTTGGGGTAAATTTGGCAAGCTGTTTCAAGCAGGGCAAAAAAAGTCAAAATATGATTATCTAAAAAAAAGTTGGGGATTAGTTTCCCTGTTTTAAATAGCTTGTACTTGGTTTTGCTAATATTTTATACGTGTGTAAGTGCAAGATCACCCAAAACGAATGTGCTCAAAAGCAAAATACCTTAAGATCTGTGGTTTTGCTTTTGCTTTTGTTTTCTGGTCTAATGGCAGAAACAAACCAAACAAAACCCAATCCAACCCAACCCAACCTTCCAGGCCAGACTTCAGCACCTGCTGGAGCAGCTGTAATCCTGATTCTCCCTGGAGCTGTAGTCCCCGGGTGATGCTGCCATCTCTGACACTGGTGTGCGCCGTGTCCTCAGTCACCTCATCAGACCTCTCAGCAAGAACCTTCCCCGCCCTCCCCAGCCATGTACAACACCTTACACAGAGGGGACTGAGGTCGGTTCTGACCTGAAGGTGTCACTGCTACGCTGTGAATGCTGACACCCGCCAACAGCCTTTCCGTTCGCTGCACGGTGGCTGCACTGCAGTTACAATGAACATGCAAAAAATGGTAATAGGTATTGCAAAGTACAGTTTTAGCACTTAAAAGACACCAATATATTGACCCATTTGTGTCGATATTTATTCCCTAGCAGCAGCATTACATTGGCATATAAGCCCTTACCTAGCTTCCATTAAAATCTGTGACAAACTCCCATTGACTTAAATGGTGCAGGATAGAGCCCTAAATCTTTAATGTACTCGTGTATGTCTCTGTGTTTTTTTTTTTTTCCTAGATAATGTAACCACCACAATGTAAAAATACATCTATTATGTGCACTTTGCTCAAATATCTGTAAATGCGATGGTAATCATCCTTTCATATTACGTGCTGTATATCAACAAGTTATTTCTACTTAGTGAGGGAAAAAAAAGAGTTCGTAAAAAGTTCTTTCCCAGAAATGCTAATGGGCTTCTGTATAGAAATTCCCAACTAAGCCTGTCTATAGTCATAGAACAAGGCTCTCTCACACAAAGAATTTCAGTCTGAAAGATTCAGTCCTTACTCAGTCATTGATTGCAAATATTCCACAGTCCCTGTGCATTCCCTGTATAAGGGAATATGCATCAATTGGGTTAAAATAAGGATGACACACTGAATACTGTCAATGCAGATGCTAGATCCTTTCCAACTTTGCTGCAACATGACAACAGTTCGGACCAGGTTCTGGAGAGTTTTACTCCTTGTAATCAGCAGCTGCTTTTCAAGTGCCTCCCCTGATGATTGTTTGTACCCAGTGGCAGTGGAGAAGTCCTCTTACCTGCCATGGCTTCAAGAATCGCTGGTGTAGGAATGTTGCACTGTTGCCTAAAATGGCTCTTAGGCCATTATAATGGTTGAAAATCTTTAGCAGGTAAGAAGTTAACAGTATCATCCTTCTGCCAGCTGCGGGTTAGGTCACTTTGAGGCAAATAAATGAACTGGGCGGAGCATTCAGACAGGGGTGGCAAAGAACTGGAGTTGCAATAAGGGACCTGCTGATGAGGTGGTGTCCTAGGGGATCTATCACCTTTGCCAAGTTAGTTAGCCAAGACTGAAAGCCACACCCAAGCCCGTTCTAACTGCTCACTCCTGCCTGGGGACCTAAACCAAATGAGATAGCTGCCAGTCACATCAATAAATGACTTGTTGGCAGCTCTTTACACTTCTCCCATCTGCTGATAACCAACTGCTATATCTTGTCCCCTTGTCACAGCACTTCCGGGCAAGAGGTGTCTTTTTGCCCTCATCTCTGCAGCTTCCATCATAGGATGCTCTTGTCCCCAGCAGGGGTGACACAGGGGATGGATTTAGCCCACAGCCAAGGCCACACTGTGTGAAACAGAGCCTACACTGTGTGATGCATTTAATAGTGTGATTAATACTACTAAAGAAGGCTACTTTTGCCCTGCTTCTTTCTGCTGTTTTTACTCCACCATTCAGGTTTTCCTTCTCCTAGGAAGCCATAGGTCTGTGCTGGGCAAATGCACTGGAATGCAACTTTGCATCCATCTCACTCTGAAAGGAGGAAGCAGCCATGGCACAACTTAGAAGATGGGAGTTAGCATGGATTAATCCTCGCAGGAACAAAATCTAAATAGCTAATACATATTAAAGTATCCCTGCCTTTTCTGTCTGAGCCTGTTACCTGCTGCTAATCCCTATGGAAAAGATCCTCACTGAGAGAGAAAACAAAATAAAACTTGAGATGACCTGATCTGAAGCTGAGATGCTTGAGGAGGGAATTAGGGGTTCAGATTACGCCACAGATGACCCTGATGCTCTCCTAACTGGCAGGTTTCCTATCGTCCTGGCAAGCAAAGGCACAGAAAACCATAGCTCCAGAATACTGACTCATGCTCTTCTAGCAAACTCTCTCTGCATGCACCAAATCCTCACTTCAACCCTACAGTGCATGCAAGGAGCCAGCAGGCTTGCAGGAGATGACTGGACTTGAAAATCAACATTCTTGGTGTATGTTTTTTGGGTAGGCTTTAAACCTGTCCCACGAATTGAAGAAGCTGCTTTGGCATAAGTTCTTCCCCACCCTCTTCCCCTACATAACTGCATCTAAATTTATCTGCAGAACTGTGATCATTTTGGAGCATACAACATACACATTCAGCTGCTGAAACTCTTCTCAGTCCTGGTGACTTTAAGGTAGCTTTCATCAGGTTGGGTCTGGACCCTGCTGAGGTTCTGTAGCTGCATCTCTGATTATTTGAGCAGCAGCATCTGGGAAGGGAGATCAAAAAGATCCCCATCTGTCCTGGTTCAGAGAGAATTGGACCTGATTCTTCCCCAGTGGTTGTTTGAGTAGGGCTGCTCTGCCAGCCTGTCCAATGCAATAAGGGATTGCTTGCAAGGAGTAAAGGTGGAAGAAGAGGATGTCAGACAGCCCCTCCTGGAAAGATTTATAAATGCACCATAACCGACTTCACAGGCTCAGTGCCTTGGAGAGTAATTGAAAGAGATGTTCCATATTGATCTTTTCAGAAAGTTCAGTTTGTCTAATCCATCCCCTCCCCAGAGCCGGGTGAAAAATGTTTGAATTTGTAGCACTGGGGTGGGATTCTGCTCTCTGTCATCTGGATGTAAACACTGAGAGGCTTCTCTGAAGTCTGCACAGGTTCCATGGTGTAAGGGAAGGCAGCAGCCAACCTGAAGCCCAGAGAAAGTGCCCAGGTGTGTGTATAGCTGGAGTTGGCTTGAGGAAACCCATTTTTCTCTTTCTGCAGGTTTCCAACGATTTTATAGGATGGACATTATGTATCCATGTTGTGATGTGAATGCCAGGGATTTATTGTGTGAAATATGGAGGGGAAAGATGATTTTGTGATTAGGAAGTCAGACTGATGCTTGTATAATCTGTGTTTAATTCCCAACCCAGCTGTAGATTGCCTCTCTGTCCTTGGATTAGTCACTTATGCTCAGATCCATAAAGCTATTTAGGTATCTAACACCCATTGATTTCAATGGCAGTTGGGCTCTAAGTGCCTTTAAGGATCTGAGTCTTAATCTCAGTGTGTCTTAGGGCCAGGAATCAAACCTGTAATTATTACAACCTGGTACTTTTTTTTTTCTTAGCGAATGTGTGCTTGACTGTCCATTTGGAATATGGTATGTTGGTATTTGTACAGTCTATAGCATAGTGTGGTCCTGATCTCAGCTGTTGCTGGAAAAACACAATGCAAATGAGATAACAATTACAGGAAAAAAGGAAAAAAGAAAAAAAAAAGCACTGAAAGCTAACCTGCAACAGAATCATATAAGAAGTTTAATATTACAGTACAGTTTTGAATGCACTCTTGTGCTTTGAAGACTATTAGCAAAACCCACATCTTTGTCTATGCACTGATCTCCTTGGTCCTGTTAAATTATTCAGCCCTTTTTGCCATCCTTCCTCAAAACATCCCAAATATTTTACAGGTATGAATTAGGCTTTGCATTGTACATGGTAAATAAGTCACATGAGTTTTATCTTGGCTGGCTTTGCAGTTCAGGAAACTGAGTCACCTAACTTTGCCCAGAACAAAAGATACCTAAGTAGGCACTTAAGTTTCAGTATGGCATAGCAAGACAATAAATGCAGTTGACCCACTGTCCCTTTGTTTCAGTCAGAATTATGAGGAACTTAGCTTTAACAGGGATTCCCAGTTCCACCTCTCTGATTTCTAAAATACTGTTTTCTGTCTCCTCTTCTTCTTCATTTGATTTGTTCATCTAACAAGAGTATTCTTCACAACTGTTTTTCTCCCTTGTTAAGAGCAGAAAATGTGTGGTTCTTCCTGGGATTTTATGCAAATAGGAACGTGTAAAACTGAGCTGCCACGAAGAACAAACTTTTGGAGGCTTGCAGATGTGCTAGGGAGCCTTTCTGCAGGAGGAACCGTTAAAACTTGAGCCAGATACACCATCAGGTATCTGTCGGTGGAGTACGAGGACTGCAGTTGTGTTCTTTGCTGACTGTCACCAGAGAGATGGAAAAAGGCTGGAGAGTTTTCTCCAGACTAACTGACTGTGCATGGGAGATGTGGAGAAGTTCCCCACCTGCAGCCATCAGCTGGGGCTTGCAGGGTCTGTGGTACAGTGGGATGTAAGCACACTTGCACAACCAGCCTCGGCCAACCTCAAAATCCAAGCCTGCTTCCAGGCAGACTCAGGCTCTGCCGTGGGTGAGCACAGTTTTCCCCTTGTCTGAAGCACATTTTCCCCAGAAACAGACTATCCTCGACGGTCACAAATTTTTTAAAAGCACACATGCCTAAACTTGTGGCATTTACCTCCTGCTCTTTAGGTTTCAGTAAAGCCAACGGCTGTATGCTGTCTGAGGAGTCAAAGTAGGGAAGCAAAGCATGATAGCTGGGGAGCAGAGAGGCTGAGGCAGAGAACCACAGAGACATCCAGTGCTTTCTGGCTGCAATGGTTCAGAGTATCCTAAAAAGGCAAGAGGGTTTTGAGGGGATGTTATGGTCTTCTCTTAAAACTACTGTTCAGTACAAAGCAATTAATTCCTTTCCTGAATTAAAAGGAAATGCATAGTGGTGTTGCAGTATACCTAACACTCGCCTAACTGGGATGAGATGGGAGAATCGTGCCAGGAGGAGGCCATTATCCGTATCGTATCCAGGAAAATGGGAGCAGTTCCACCTGGCGATTCATATGAGTGTTGCTGATAGGTTTAAAGCTCTTCTGGTTTTCTCAAGTCTGTGGGGAAAAGCCAGAAACAACCAACAAAAGATCTCTCCAAATAAATTAAAGGACTTTCTTCTGTCTGCTCATTTATCCTGTCGGTCACATCCCTACCTCTCACTCCTTCCTTTTTCCCTTATAAAAATAATCAGAGCAAAATAAATGAGTGAAAAGCCAGCATCTTACCAAAGCATCTTTGTGGAAAGGTTTAATTTCCTGCCCTGCTGTTTTTGTGTGTGTATGTGTATTTTTCTTTTTCCCAAAGGAGAGAAGAAAATAAAGAAAAAAGCAATGGGAGAAAAAATAAGGAGAGCTGAGAACTTGACAGCCAATAAAGAGAAGGGAGTTTGAGGAAAAGAGCGGCCCATATATCAGTGAGTACATTTTCCTTGAACCGAAAGGATCAGCCACCTCTATACAGATCTGGAGGGGTGAGAGAAATATCGAGCAGGCAGTGCCAGTCAGGGAAACAAAGTTTGGCATCCTTACACCCTCCCTTCCAACTCAGAGCATCCCCATATGAAGCACAAGCAGTGAGAAAAAACAAACAAACAAACAAACAAACAAACAAACAAAAGGTATGAGAGAGTGCACATGGCACATAATCACAAAGATTCACAGCAAAAGGATCTTCTGGGGGGGGTCTTCTCAGAATGGAAGTGAGTGGGACTGGGTGTCATCCCCAGCAGTGTGATGTGGAGCACCAGTGTCATCCCCAGGGAGAAGGGCACTCGCCCGCAGGATCCAAGAAGCGGGTGAGTGTTTGCAACAGAATGGATAGGAAGGAGCCACAACGTGGCAGCATTGTATCTGGTGTGTGGAAGAGACAGCAAGAGTCACGCCAGGCTGACCTTGGCCCTGCCTACATCAAACCTGAGCTGATTTATTAGGAGAGGGTCAGGGCTGAAGGAGATATCCAAGGAGTAAAGTTTGTTCACAGGTAGAAGTGCCTCAGTAGTTATCCTTCACTAGAGATGAGGAAAAAGAAGGGGAGAAAAAACCTAGAGTGGTTTGATTATTATTCACCATAACAGGCTGGGCTCCCCTGAGCAAGAATCTGGCAAAGCTCTGCCTGTTAGGAAGTATCTGTTAACACAGTGTGTGTGAGTCCAACAAGGGCTGATCCCTGATACTTCAAGTGAATGTCAATTTGTTGACTTTCTGGAAGACCTCAAAGTTCATTGCAGGGAAGGTTTTTTATCCCATTTCATAGCGCAAGGATAAGAAACACAATGACAAATCAGATATCTGAGTTTCAGAAATCAATCCCTATATTATGGTGTCCAGTTCAAAATGTCAATGGCAGTGGGGAACCCCCTCCCCAAAGCACTTACACAATGAGCATACAAAGCAAGTAGGCACTAAGATAAGTGTCAGCCAGCTTTAATTTTTTTCTAGAAATGACTTCCTCTGCGTCTCTGGAGTTAACCAGAAGCTGAGCTAGGAAAAAACAAAAAACAAAAAACAACAACAACAAAAAAAAAAAAACCTTCTCTCCTAACTCCTAGCTTTCAACAACATCATGACGGATCATTAAACATATACATTGGAAAACTCAAACCAACGTTATGGTGGGATCCCAGCAGCATGAGAAGCTTTTTGGGACATAAGCAGTTTTGATCCCTTGCACCTCTTAGAGAGACTGACTCCCATCAAGAGAAAGAAAAAAAGAAAGAAAAAACAAATTAAGTTGTGTGATTTGAGCATTAAGTTGACAGAAATATAAGGGTATCAGCATCTGGGCTTGTTAATGGAGGGGAAGATGGAAGAATTGGAGGGACGGTAAGGAAATAACAATTTGCTGCCACCTGAAGTATAGTTAACACTTCGCTTAAAAACGCTGACAGCTTCTGCACAGCTGTACCCACGGCAGAAGCAGCCTGCTGGCACATTGATAAAGTATTAAGACGAGCGCAGATCTAGGCACAATACAAAGAGATGAGAGCTCCTCGCATCTGAATGAAGGCAACGCACACAAAGTAACTGTTACCTGGCAAAGGCTTGTTTTGATGCCGACATCTTTTGTTTTGATTTCAGATCAAAGGGAGGTTAGGTGGCTCAGGGCTGGTGCTCCAAGCTGTGCTCCAAGCTGCATGGCTAACTAATCTGTGCCACGCAAGCAGGCATCACAGTGTCTGCTTGGAAATAAAGAAAGACCTGAAACACACAAGGGAGGGATGGGGAGACAAGGGGAAAAGGCAACAACAGCTTTATCCTGAGGAGCCCTGCAGAAGTACATGTAATATCCACCTTCCTGCTCTTCACAAATCTGGTTGCAAAAGTCCTCCTGCTGCTCTCAGTCTGGAAGTCTCACTGTATCCAGACCTGAGTCCAACACTCCTCTTCGGAAGCACTGATTGTGATCCCCTCTGTTTCTGCAGCCCTGAGTACATGTAACACCACCCTAGTATGTAAAATATTGTCCCTGCAATGTCCCAGAGGGTGCCAGTATGAAGATGCCTGATGTTGGCACAGTTTTACTTTCCTTTTACTATCTGTGTTTGTGTGTTTATACATCACTGGAACTTCTTTTATACAAGTGTCATGATGCCCCTAAAAAAAGAATTGTTGTCGTCTTGTTCATGCTGGTGCAAAGCAGGGCAGCTTTTCTCTTTTGATGGACCTAAGCATTGTACTACAAAGCATTACTCCCTGCCAGTTCCCTCCGACTTCTCAGGAATCTCAAGATGCCTTTTGAGAGGGTGTCTGCATTCATCTCTGTGCCACAGAGGGGAACTGGACCCCAGGTTATCAAGAACTAAGGCAGCCTTACACTACCAGCTGCCTGAGAGGCACCCAGCATTTTGAGAATGAGATACAGAAAATATAAGTTACAAAGGCACTGGGCAACCTTAACATAGAGAAGGAAGATGCCAAATTGCAGTCGGAATCCAGAAACCACTGCTTTGAGGCAGACTCGTGACATGCCCTGAATAACCTGCCTCAGTTTCCCCTCGATTTGGAGGTGTAAGAAGCTGCTGGCTCACTGCAGCTCAGCATGATACAGACATTACTGTTGAGATTCCTGATATGCTGCTGGATGATCCACTCCCTATTATGCAACATCAGTGTTGTGCCAGAATCAAATAGATTGGCTTCACTGCTGGCCCTCCTGGGCCCCACAAAGAAGTGATTAGTGTGGCATACTACCCCATCCCAATCTGTGCATGCTGCCAAGGAAAAGAGAAAACTCCAACCCGTATCCCTCTTTTCTTCGTCCTGCAAGAGTGGGACAAATCCTGATCTCATTTATAGTGCATTAATCCTGGGAGAAATTCACAGTCGCTTCCTCCAGATCTACAGTGGTATAAGTGTGAGCAGAATCCATCCCCGTGTCTCATGCATGGCTACTGAGTTGGGAAAAATACTGAGGGCTCCTTTATCTTGACGGCACAAGATAGCTCAATAAATGTAAAGCGTGTGTTACATAACAGTAGAATAATCTATGGTATTGAGGGCTCACAGATCCTGAAAGTCTTTTCTGCTTGCAAGGAGGGGAATTAAATAACAAGAAAAATATATATTGAATAAAGTGCTTGTTGCAGAATATTTTTTTTAAATACTGAACTGTGAAACCTAAAGTAGGGCAATACCCTCCCTTTCAACAATACTTTGACTTCCTACAGTCAGCAGATGCAATATGCATAGGATTCAGAAAGATCCCATTAAAATTCATTAAACCGTGTTTCCAGCTATTTAGTAAATTTTGAAGAAAAGAAACCTATTGCCTCTTCTGCTCCATACGATGGCCTCTTTGAATGTAATTAACCCTTCATTCATGGGTCTTTCTATCCAACTAATCTCCCACCCCGTGCCTTCCGATGCATTTTTAATACTGCAGCTAATACCGCCACCTAAAATCTTCCAGCAGTCACTGTGCAATAGAGCTCTTTGCACAGGCAAGGTACTGTAAATCTCCATAAACAGTGCTTGGATGAACAGCAAATTCAGATAAGTGATGTGTTCTTTTTCATGCCTTCCAGTTACAGACGGGGGATGCTCTTCATCCTTCAAGGTAGATTTTTATCCAGTAACATTGTTGGTTTCCTACCTGCCCTGGAGATTTATGCAATGGAATGAGCAATGCTGGGCAAGAAGGGCAGTGAGGAAGGACAGGAGGGCATCAATAAGCATAGAGGCAATAAAGAGAAGCCTAGAGAAATAAACATGCAAATAAAACTGCAAAATTTAAATACAAAACGATAATGAATCCAGGGAAACTGAGAGATATTATGCATCAGCTTTAGCTGTCCAGAGTGTAAAAGTTTTTCTTATACTTGCAGAGCTCAAAAAGACTCAGGACTTGATCTGGCTGAATCGTGAGTGCTGAAAAATTTGATCAGTTTCAGACTGGAGCTCCTATTTATGGAGATACTAAGCAGAAATGGAGACTATATCATGTAAAATATAAGAAACAAAAAATATTCCTGTTTCTCTTTTCCTCTTTTCTCATTTGATAAATGAGCTGATTTGTCAAAACAGGCAGTGGAGCTAGAGGGGACAGGGGAAAAGGTTTGGCATAAAAAAAAAAAAGAAAGTAAACTGAAGATGAGAACTGAAAATATTCTGTTTCTCTTTACCAAGAGCAAATCCTACTTTGTGAACAACTCTAACCAGAATCTATCCCTAAGAAAAATATCATGAAGGAATATTTGAAATTTTTGGAAGAGTCCTAGTACCATTCACGTGGCAAGATGTTCAAGGTATGTGGTATTTCTTTCACAATTTCCATGTTCTGCCCCAGCTCTGAAGGAGTGTTACATCTGAGTCACAGAATTATGCTTTTCACTTGGCTCCTGTAACACCCCTACGCTTAATTATTTCATCTGAGCTGCAGATTTCCATGGAACCAGCAAAGCATTAAAAAACTTGCCCAACTTTAAGAGCCTATTCCTTTCTGGGAGGTTTTCCACAATACAGATTTCTTACATGCTTTGCAGGATCAACCACCCTATACCATAACTACATTTCATCTGTGTGAGATACAGAACCTTTCCAAGGGGCTAGATGCAGTGTAATGCATTGTTATAAAATTTGCCCATGAGTGCGAACACCTTTTTATTGAAGACTTTTTCCTGTCTGATTGAACTCTGGCACTGGGTTTGTGATCAGTCTTAGATAGCTCAGAAAGAACTAATCCTGGTACTGCAGGCTCAGACACGAGTGTTATAGTTTGTATATCGGGTGTGGGGCTCACTCTAAGTCACTGGGAAGCCAGAAATCTGCATGCCTAACAAAGAGGCACTGTCATTGTCTTGCCTTGCCAACTTGTGGTATTTTAAAAAGAAAGCAGAGTGATTCTGTTTAAAATGCGCAAGACATCTGTATGGAGGATGAGAATTTCTAAGTATGACACAAGTCTTACTTTATGAGGAAGTATTATTGTTCTTCCAGAGATAGAAAGGGAGGAGAGAAAATGTGGAGTAGTTCAACCCTACTAAATTTGTGGACCGAAGTGGCAGGCTGAGTGCTACACAGCAAGCTGGGGAAAAATGTCAGCAGTGAAAAGCCAAAAATTTGGTCTCTGAGCTTGCAATTCAAAGCCACACAACGCACTATCCTCCTGCTCAAGAAAGATCCAAGTGTGTGCTAAAAAAATCAAAGGTTAGACATCCATCTACATACTACTTGCACCGGGCATGGTGCCTGCAACACCCGAAAATGTGTGTCCAAGTTAACAGCAAAGTTCAATAGCGGCAAGAAGACAAGGCGGGATTCATTCGCTTTAATTGTTTCCACGATTTAAGCGGCAGGCACCAGAAAATTAATCTGGGCAAAAATCAAGACAATCTGAACAAAACTGTGTCCAATGTTGCTCAAACAAGCTGGCTGAAATGAAAAAGTGCAGCTGTGACTCTCTGCCTGATACCAACACACACACGCAAACACGCACACACACACAAAGGCCACAATTATTATTCTTATTATTTATGAACATAGAGGAAAAGCCGAAGGGAGAACAGTAATGCACCCAGATGCTGATTAGCTGGGATTATATTGATGATGTAATAAAAATTCACTTTGTCTCTTAAGCTGCACCAGGACAATCAGAGAGAGATCAGATAAAAATCAGAGAGAATGAATAATGTAAGGGAGAAGTAACATCGTAAACTGTAACTCCCCACAAAATGTTCTCCTTCCAAGTGCCCCCCATCAGAACAAATAAGCCCAAACCTACATAGGAAAGAAGCAGATGTGGCATTGTACATGTATAACTCATCAATGAGCAATAGCATATGCACATGTATGTACCTGCGTGGAGTTGCAAATGCACACGCATCTTTACACACATGCTCACACCTATCTAGCTTCGTTGAACAGATGATGAGAAAGAGCTGACGAGAGAAAGCGTGGTGTTTGGATAAGGACAAAATGACATAGAAAACATATGGGATGGACAATTGGAATCACACAGCAATCAATCTGTGCAAGAAAAATGCGAATTTGCAGGGAAAAACAATGCTGTGTCTAAGTGACAGGATCAGTGATGCAAATGTAGTCCCCCCATGCTCATATATTTACCTACATATTCACCAGCATGTGTTCCTGCCTCATTCAGAGTCTCCCGTCCATGAAAAACCTCCTGATCATAGGGAGCTGGGAGAAAAGTTTTTCCTCCTTGAGCACCTGCTTGAAAAGGAGCAGAACTGCCGCACATCGAACGTTGGTTTTAAGTTTACTGACCGTGTTTAATATTTGATTAAACCTTTGGCATAGCTGACTATCCTGATCTGAATAGATGATCCGATGCTTTCCCTGGTAGTAAAGCCAAGCATAAGTAATAGCCATCCGCTGACTGCTGCTCTCTTGCGCATACCAGTAGGATTTTGCTGCGTCTGTAAACCTGCTACCTGCTTTGAGATTCTTTTCAACTGTTCCGTATTTTCAGCTGTGCTTTATGGAATGAAACAAAAACAAAAACACAACCAAAATGCTTCCCTGGCTACGCAAGGGACTACAAATTATTAACAGCTGAAAGAAAAAATCCCTTCCTTCTCAAGTCGTCCCTGGCTTAAGGGTTTTACCTGTACTCCTCCCAGTACTTTTTTTGCCTGTGTTTTGCATTATCACTGGCTAAATACATTAGAAGGCGCTCATCACCTTGCTCGGCAGCTTGGGGATGTTTGTGCGGTTGCCCACACACGTGCACGCACACACACAAACACACACACACACACACACACACACACACACACACACACACACACACACACACACACAGCAATTTTATAAATAAATCACAGTTGCAGGGGTGAGAAGAGGGCATGCGGTGCTTTGTGAAGGAGCAGAACAGCAAAATATAAAGGACATTGCCAGGACCAGAAGACAGGCTGACAGAGTTCCTCTGTGCTTCTGAACAACTGTGAGATGGCCACTAAGGCAGGACACACAGGGGAAGAGGGGATACCAGCCTAGACTTCACTTACCCTGGCCTCCTAGGTGAGGAAATGTCTAACCCCTCAACACTGACACTGAGCAGGCCTAAATAATCAGTGTACATGCTTTACACCTCAAATGAGAAGGCTTGCTGGGAGAGGTAATATCTTTTATTAGACCAACTGATAGAGCTGAAAAAAATAGACAAGCTTTCAAGCACACAAGGAAGTCTGTCTGTTTTTTTCCAGCTATATCAGCTGGACTAATAAAAGATATTACCTCTCCTTACAAATGTTGTCTCATTTATAACCTTAGACCATCACCGCTAAAGCTACAGCGTGACTTATGCTTTAAATACACACAAAGCTCTTTGCAAAGCTGGATATCATAAATTCCTCTTTAGACACAGCAAAATGAAGAAGAGCCAGGTCTAGGAATGGGATCTTGCAGAACATAGGAGGTTAGAAAGAGATCCAGCCTAGAAAGACGGTCCAAATCCCTTCTACCCACCTCTGAAAAAAGCAGGCTCATGCAGTGCTACACCAAAGCCTTATCTCGTCTCCTTGCTTTAATTCATGGTTTCTAGAGAAGGGCTCTGAAGCTAAGGGGTATCTCTATTTCAAAACATCAGGAAAAAACATTTCTGCAGGAAGTTGAACTGTAGTCCAGAAGGGTCCACCAAGAATAGTTAAGAGTAAGCTCACGATTTTTAGAATTCAAAGGAAAATGTATGCAGGATTTTTGTTCGGGTGTGAGAAATCTGCTGCTGATTTAATGAAAGAAGAAAAGTTAAAAAAGAAAAAACGTGCAATTGCCTTGGTGAAATTACAGACGTACTGCACTGTCATGCTTTATTTTTTCAAATCTCTATAAGAGGACATTGAGCTTTGTATCTTGAAAGAAAGAAATCGTTTCTCTCTGCACACTCAATAGTTTACGTACAGAGATATATATGTTCATGTGTGTGCATACTTTGCAAGTTTTTCTGCTGCTACTCACAGTTTTTTAGTGCTGGTGGGGGGTCAGTATAGCTGCCTTTTCCCCAACCCTGTTTGGGGAAGAGCAGAGAGAGAAGTGAGGCAGCTCATGCAGGCAGGAGGATCGGAGTGGTGACTCCAGCCATGGACCAGGCAAGTGATCTGCAGGGGTGATAGCCAAGAGCAATGCAAGGGCAAAACAGCAGTACAGAGCTGAGCCAAGGGAACAGGAGTGTGAGGAAAGGGTGATCAAGTAGGGCTGGACGGGCAACACTTGGCTTTGGGAAATGAACAGATCATGAGCACATGTATGGTAAAAATATAGGCATTAGGAAAAGTGGTCATGTGATCTTGAAGTTGTGTGTAAGAAAGGGGTCTGACTCTGGGTACAATGCTGAGTCCATGATCCACATGCCCAGGCTCAGTCCTGCAATCTTTGCCCAGGGAGGAAATTTGGCAAGAGAGGATAAGGAGCTCATTCTGATTCCAAATACAGATGAAGCAAATGGAGGGGTTGGGAAAGAAGTTGGGAGCCTGGTGAGAGAGAGGATTGCCCAGAACTTTGACTGCTGTCTTCTGCCTGGTGGCACAGAGCAGAAGCACAGCTCTGGCTGGTGGTTCAGCTATTTCTTCATGCATTGAGAAACGGCAGCCAAGAGCCCTGATCCTGGATCAACGTAGGGAAAAGGACAGGGTAATGACACACCTATTGTGCAACTCCTTCTATAAAAAAACTCATGAAATCTAATTCTACCACCACCTTTCTGGCCTTTTTCAATGAGCTGGTCAGTAACAAATGGTCATTTAATGGCACAGAGCAGCCGTTATATGGGAGAACAGATTGAGGCTAATATAACACACGTTCCCCTCCAAACAAAAACCCAACATCTCTTCTATATTTTTTTTTCTTCCTTCTCCATCTGCAAACACAGTCAGTAAAGCTGAGTAAATATATAAATAATTAAACAAACAAATATTTTCCCTGCTGCCCCCAGGCCTTTGAATCTGAGACTTCGTTGGATTTCAGGCAATCAAACAGCATCACGTTCGAACACTCACTCTGCACGCACGCTTCCTCTCCACCTTTGACAGCATATCATTGACTTGAGTGCACTGTGATGATTTCAAATAGACTTGGGGTAGATAACACACCATACACACATGCACATTCCAACTCTTCCATTTATTTCATTAAAAAATGTAAGCACAAAGAGGTGAAAACACAAAATACCACATACTTTGCTATTGATGAACTAGCTAAAACTACTACTGAAATTTAAACAATAAGTAAATAAATAAAATAGGGATGGAGTCTGATTTATTTGATTATTAGTTGCCAGAGTACCACTGTAGAAGATAATCTGAAAACTCCCTTTTAAATGAGAAGGTTTCTAAATGAATTTTGTTGTGACTGGTTACTTGAGGTCACTGGAATCCTGTTTATCCCCCACAGTAATCAGCTTCTTGAGTAGTAGCCCCCAAAACTCCCCAGCTACCTCCCACTGCAAAATCCAAGGACATTCACACCCCTGCTTAAGGATTCATGCAGTCTCTGTCTGTTATCCATGAGACTGGGTTAGAGTCTAACTATTGAATTCACGGAGCGTTGGGTCAGTCCTCAGTAAATGGACAACGACTGCCAATTCCATCTGCTTGTACTGAGGACAGGAGTACACTTGTCTGGAGGGAACTTGCTCTTTTTACTGACCCAGGGAAAGCAGATTCCTTCAGCTTGATCCAAATTGTACTGCAAACAATAGGTTTGGACCAGATCCTTAGAGAAGAAAGGTGGGATGCAGCCCTTCATCAAATCCTTCAGCCTTGCGGCTCCCTCAGTTGCCATAACAATGAAGAGTATTTATGTGATTCACTAAAATAAAAATAATTAAAAAAAACCAAAACAAACCAGAATCAAGATCCTGAATCAGTGAATGATGATATTCCTGTAGATGGAGAAATTACAAGGCTGAATCCCACTCACACAAAGAAAATTGTGAAATTGGCATTGACCCTTTCTTGTCAAAACAGGGACAAATTAGTATTTTCAAGTACAATGAGCAAAGCTAATTTTCCACCTCCCTACTGTGTCTTTTTTGCAAGCTTATTTTCCTTATCTGCACTGAAAGAGGCTCTGATGCAACACACTTGTCATCAGGGATGCACCGAAACCTTTCCCGATGGAAAATGAATTTCAAATTTCTGCCACTAATGCCTCCCTCCAAAAAATAAAAATAAAAAAAATCCAACTGGTCTAATATTGCAGATGAGAAAATGACAGATCAATAACCTTCTGAAGCCAATTGGAATCTTCCGATTGATTCAACAGGTTTTAGATCAGGCCTGAAGGCACTGAGCTTAAGTGACTCCATCAGAGAGTGTTGGTGATTAATTATCCCAGCCCTGATTAGAACTCAGCCACCCTGTCCCTTCCTGCTTGCCCTCACCCACCAGATCCTTCCCTTATGCTGAAAATGCTCGGATTTCAAAAGGCTGGTTCCGAATTATGGCAGCCACCAGTAAACAGTCCAAAAGGAACGGCAATGCTTGCTTTTCTTGCTTGTTTATTTAATTTACTGTTAACTTTTAAAGTATTGAGAGTAGAATATAAAACTCTGAGTCACTATATCACTATTACCTCCGTGAGATCTTTACGTACATTTTCTCGTACAGTTTATAAAGATTGACCTGTTTTTTTTCCTTTTCCTGTCAATGACTAAATTTGGAGTATAATTATTTGTAAGGTACTCTAAGTCTAGGTTCAGACTCTTTCAAATAAACATGCAGCACTGCTACGCTTTTAAAGACTCTGCCAGAGGATTTTTGTTGGTTGTCTTGCCCATTCCTCACTTTCACTCCTATTTTTTTTTTATTGCCAGTATCTTGAATGAGATTTCTTTTTCTTAAAAGAAAAATAAAAAATCCATAGAAAGAAAACACACACACACACACACACAAAGAAAACAAAGCCAAAAAAATGACCAGTTTCCGTCTGAACACACATAACAGAACAAATCCTGCAGAACAGCATAGCTGAATAATAGTTTATCTTTTTTTATAAAAGAGGGTGAAAAAATTGAATCCTTGTCCGTGTATTATTGAAGATGGAATAGGATCAAATAAATTGCTTTTAAAAGCAATTAAATGTTCACAAAAGAAAAACACTTGCCCTGTAAACCAAGAGAAGAAATAATGAAATGCAAACCATCTTGAAACTACCGTACGGTGACTGGAATGAGACATTTCAAGCGGAATGGTACAGCAGGACTGCACTGCATACCTAGAGAAGGCAGCCTACAGTTCAAGAGGGAGTAGTTAGGAAATTCGGAAAGCAAACTGATCTTGGTATCTAGATTTATAAGAGTGAAAACCTTACAGTGCTTACACTGCATGCTATCGACAGCTGCTGCCCCAACAAGCAGTACCTTGCAAAACTGCCTGTAACGTAAGGCCCAGTGCAAACCCTGCTGCAAGTGAAGTCAGTATTCCTGAAGACTTTAATCAGGTTTCTGTCTGCTCTGCAAAGCCCTTTTCCATCAATTATAGTCTGTTCTTAGCACACATATCTTACTTTTACCTTCCTTTCCCCAGTATTTTTAAAACAATACTAGAAGTGTGAAAAATAAAATAAATAGAGCCCTTTCACTGCACTGCTGCATTAGCAAAAGAGCTCTCTGGGATCAGTTCTGATCCATCCTGGAGTTTCTCCAGGCCTCTGAGTTCCCTGCAGCTGCCAGGCAAAGACTTGATCCTACAGCAGGACGTTTTTCATTCCACGATGGGGCTGGTGAGACTTGGGGCAAGAAACAAAGTCCTGCCTGGAAGGTGCAAGGAAGCACTTTTCTCCGGGTTGGCTTTCAAAGAGTTGTCAGCCAGTTGTGGCTTCTCTGCAAAGGTATCTGCCTCTTCCTCTCTCCCTCTTTCATGCACCATTTCAAAGAAGTGCATCTTTACCTTATTATATTATTAGAATAAATCAATATTATTAATATTACATGTGGGCAATTCTGTAAATTCTTCATAGTTCTCCTCCCTGTCTGTTAACAGCAGGTACATTATACAGTCTCTGGTTAGATTGGTCAACCAGGCTATCGATAGTCTTAATAAGCAATATCTGTATTGTGACCTTTGCTCACAGAACTGAATCTCTCCTATAGCGCTGTCATATTCCTTAAAGAAGTATTGATAAGCTCATTACTGTATTGCTACATATAATTTTAGGTGTGATTTTCACTCACCCTCAAGCATCTAGTAACCTAATACCTTTTTTTCCTACTAAAGCATCGGCCCTTTTACAATTGATCAAATAATGAATTAGAGCATTATAGAGAGGAAACATAATCAGGGGATTTCTACAAGCACACTGTGATATATCTTTTGATCTTCTGACAACCTTCATCCCTCTGGATCCTAGGAAGGAAGCACTGTTTTATAGGGATATTATTAGGCTGATGCTGCTTTATACATCTACCTGCAAGAAGCTACCGAATCCGACAAAGATATTTGTGTGCATTTGCAGTGAGTGATACGTACTATGTGATGTGAATCTATCCTTAGGGACTGAAAAGGAGAGGAAATATGCGTAAATGTAAGTCTGCCCTTTCGATACATGCGTGCATACACAGTCTTCCTGTATTATGTACACAGGCATTTGAATTAGAAACTGGCCAAATATGCAGTCAGATCTCATCAGACCAACTCTCTCTGCAAAGCTCCATTTTTATTCTGTTTGAAGAAGCTTCAT
The DNA here is from genome assembly GCF_038088225.1 of Cyrtonyx montezumae. NCBI lineage: Eukaryota > Metazoa > Chordata > Aves > Galliformes > Odontophoridae > Cyrtonyx > Cyrtonyx montezumae. The sequence goes on from NW_027071992.1 coordinate 17,599,933, forward strand.
GTCCAGAGTTATCTGCCCCAGCATACTGGGAAGTCAGCTGGGTTGCTGCAGAAATATTTTGGAGGCTCAGACACAATATACAAATAAACCAGACATGGATTAATTAAGTGTGACTGTATCATTAAATTAGTATAATGAACAAACAACTACATATCATATTAAACCCTGCTTATAATTCCAGGAATAGGCTGTTAAGTCACCTGCCACTTTCATACAAGAATATGATCTCTGTACTGTCTTCTAGATAGGAATTATTTAGAGATATACGTCAGCCTTAATGGATATGAGTATCTATTGAATGCATGTTTTCATTAATATGCACATATAACAAAAGGTTGTATGTATGCATGATACACAAGTGCATCAGATACATTGCTTCTGAAAACACAACTTCCATGTAAAAGTTAATTCTTGGCTGTATTGTTCAGGCAAATTATACTTCTTTAAGTTTACCAGATTTAAATCAGAAATTACAGATCTCAGTAACAGAAAGGGAAGAAATAGTCTGTGTTATGAATTCCTCCTGTACTGCACCTTGGTGTCTCAAATTCTAAGCAAGTTTATGGTGGCAAAATATTCTGACAGACCTAACAGTGATGGCACAGCTCACCGATGTCAGACCAACATTGAACCGTTGTTTCTTAATCTCTCACTGGGTATACACATAATCTAAGAACCTCATTTCCCTCTATATTGGAGCGTGACATTTTTATTGGCGTAGTCGTCAGGATAACGCCCATGACTCGCCTCCCTCCTTCATATTGGAGCCTGACAACATCCCTGAGGACACTAACATTTCCAACAAAGCCATCTATGAAATAGTTAATATTAAACAATGATTGTCCATATTCAACAAAGGAGGGACAAGTAAACAGATAAGGGTGAGGTAGATCGAAATCTGCATGCCTCATTGGCTGAGCTGTCGGATATTTCTAATGCATTTGAAGGGTTTGTTACTAAGAACCTGCTAAGTATCTTTAAACCTTTGATCTGTAGCCAGTCTTAACAAAGGTGACAATTAATTAAAGGAGAGTGCATTGCAATAAAGTTACATCGTGGTCAGTTTATATGTACTGTCCAAAGCTGGTTCACAGAAGTCACTGTCAATTAAAGTCTTCTTGGAGTCCAGTTCATTATCAATTTTTCCCCCTTGCCTTGATCAATATTTTTGGCTGCTTCTGCTTGACAAACTTAACACAATGTCTATATCTATATGTCTTGCCATTCATTTACATGGAATAGATGTCTGTATATGATTTATTTTTAGCCACTATGTATGGTCAGACACTTTATTTGAGAGGTTTAGAGCTCTCATTCATCTTTATTTTAAGGAATGACAATAATAAGCCCTCTCTACCTTCGAGGGGATGTCAGTTGGATATAATGAATACACATTAAAAACTGCATTCACCTGTGTGTGTATTCAGGACATGGCTCACACTGACAAAAGCAAATAAATGCAGTATCTGCGGTGCTATCCTGACTTCAGTCCACCTCAAGTGATGCGGCATGTAGAGTGTGATGCAAGAGATCCTGCGGTCCCCGAAATGTGACAATGCATCTTGAGGAGTTACAGAGGGAGAAGGCTCCTTATAATAAATACTCAAGCTCAGTCGAGGAAGTGATGGTGGAAGAAAAGCTATAACTTACCCTTACCATGGATTTTTTTTTCCTCTTTCTGCTGCAGATTTTAATATATAAGAATCAGACTGCCATGACAATCCTCAGTAGCAGTTGTATGGGCATTAGTGTAACAATTAAACAAGTGAGAAATGTGGCAAGGGTCAGGCTTTTTTTTAGTTCTTCAGCTTCCTTTAAGTTTTAGTTTCACTCACTGAAGGAAAGCTAAGTTCCAACAGGTGCAGAAGCTGTTTGCATTAGCTGTAAGTGTGGTTTTTCTACATAAATCCAGAATCCTCAGTTTTAATGGGAAAGGTACACACTCAGTTTGCAAATGTGAACCTACTGATGTGATGGCAAAGCTCTCATGAACTTCTGCCCAGGCAGCAGAAATGGGGCCTTCGCTTCCTCCCAAAAAAAGACACCGTGATCAACAAAACACCAGCCTAATTAAGGCCAGGATTCGGCTTAGCTCACTTAACACCTCGCTTGCATAGTGCAAACACAGGGCACAAGCATGACAACACATCGTGGAAAGTTCATACTGAGCCCTATAGCTTGCTGTCATTGAGTACTGTTATAAGGCTATAGCCAAAGCCAACACAAGTCTTTGGGCATTGTATGCTTTTCTCTCTATTTTAAATGCAGGTACCTGGCCCAACAGCCTCAATCATCTTCCCCACTTTTTGTCCCTTGGAGCCATTACCGCCTGTCACATAAACCCGCCTGGGTTCACACTTGATTGACGGGAGGGACGGTAACAGCTCCTTTAGTGTCGTTCTGGTCTGTCGGGTCAGCGCGGCTGGTATGCATGTGCACAGAGTATGCATGATAAAAAACACCCTGACGTCTTGCTAAAAATTGTATCTGAGTATTTCCAGCTCTGAAGGCTAGGGGAGACCCTCCTCGGTTATCTGGCTCCTTCTGCCCCTTGCTCTTTGCTTCATGCATTGGAAGTCCTGTGTCCTCCCTCGCCTCCCACCCTGACAAATGCAGTCCTCTTTCCTGTTGAGCACAAGACACTTTCTGCAATCCTGCTCACTCTATGCCCAGGCAAAATTTTCAGATAGTCTCTGACAACTTCCTTTGAAAGTCTATTCCATCAGATGCCTGGCTTTTATTATACAGTAGAATTTGAATCCCCTGCTAAAGAAAGACTTGTCTGTTGTACTGGTTAATGATAGAAGCAGGATGCGGGATGAGATGAACAACCGTTTCCATCCAAGGTGACACGGATCCTCAATTTTTCCCCCTACTTTAATACTGACATTCCCAATCTTTTCTGGATGAAAACAGAGAAAAAATAAAATAGAATAAGATAAACCAAAACCAAACTATGTCCTATTTCTGTTGTTATTCTTCAGATGTAAGTAAATTCCTGATTCACCATCTAATTAAAACCTTGTTTTGGCAAAGAAAATACTATGCGATTTGGTAGCTGAAACTACTGCGGATTTTTTTAGAGTTAAAAAATAAAAAATAAAATAATAAAAAACAAAAACAAAACAAAAAAAACCGTACATTTTATTTCATTTCCTTCCATAAAATGCCCAAAGGCGCTGGTATGTGTAGATATTGAGGGACAGAAGGATCTATAAATGTGCTGGAAATATAAGACTAACTTTGAGAAATGTAAGAGAAGAAACAAAAGCTCCAGAAATACAAACTTTAATTTCTTTCTTTTCTCCATGTTCTATAACTTTAAAATAAATGCATTCTTGTGAGGACGATTAGTTGATGTGGTAGTGGGGCTAGTTGAAGAATAGCTTTCAGTGCAAAACTTAACAGCCAAGCGAGAGATCCCAGAAAATTGGAGTTTGTAGTGGAAATGCTGACACAACCGTAACAACAGCATCATAACTGACTGCAGCTGCTTTTAGAAACCAGAATCCATGTCCACACCCCTGAAAAAAGTTAACATGTAGCCTTCTAATTTATGGAGCAATCTAGGCTATCTGCTTGACATTATCAAATATGCATATAAGCTCACCTGTATAGGAGATTATAATGTACAGAGGGATTTTTCCTTTCTCTCAGGAGTTGCTTTTTGATTATTTTAAGGAGTTGTTCTTTAGACCTAAGGCATAAAGTCTCTTCTGTTTTATTCCAGTTTATTTGTGCATTTACCTCCCTAAAACTTGTCTGGTTTACTACCATACTAAATGCTGTATGTGTTGCTTTCAGCCAGGCAAACCTTATGTTTCAATTATGGAGGAGTTTATTCAGCACCTGTATTGCGTTGTGCTTCTTTTCAACTAAATTTCCATTTCTCAAAGGCAATATGCGTGAATGTGTATACATCACTTTTTTTCTTTATATATACAAACATACAAATCTATGCATTTATACATACATACAAATATATCACCTTAATTGAACGCATACCTTCATTGCACTTCTGAATTTCTGTGGTATCTAAAACATTTATAAACATCTTTAGACTTAACAAGGTTTTAATCTTCTATCTTTGCAATCAAATATAACAATATAACAAATTGAAGCCTTGTTTACCTACCTCCTAGGTGTTTTAAATTCCAAAATTATTTGTACTTTTAAGAAGGTAAAATGGTAAAAGAACTAAACTATTCTATACCTACTGCATTTTTCTACCTGCATTGAATACTTATCAAGTGAGGTTTAGGTCAGATTGGTACACCATCCAAGCCACTACAGTAGTGGATGCTAGGGAGGTTTTGGGGGTTTTGTGTTTACCCCTCTCTAAACAAGGGTGGAAAGAATGTTGTAGCCCTTAGGTCCATGAGAGACGCTTGCTTTCTTACTGTACGCTGTCTCCACTCTTTTAAGTGCGCTCACCCGCATGTGTTTCAGTAAATCTCAGTTAAGTGTGCAATGCTGATTTCTTCTGACTTCTTAAATAGAATATTATGGAGACCTGTGTGTTTTAAATTAAAACACATTCCAGACCTTGGTTACAAGCATGCTTCAGTAGAAAAGGCTGTTTAAACCTATGGGGACAGTCCTATATTTAGATTACATTAATTCATAAATATTATACTAAATACCACTTAAATTGGCCTTAAATGACTTCAAAGATAATGCATTATAATATGGCTGTCCTGAGAGCACTAACCTTTATGTCTCCCAGTAACTCAGCCTTTAAGCATACACCACTGCTAGATAAGAAGGGGGGAAGTTATGAATGAATGGCTTGCTAAATTGTTCGAGTGTGATTAGTTAACTCCATGCGTGCGCGCGCGTCTGTGTGAGCGCGTGGGTGGGTCAGCTCTCCCTGGTAGATCTCTACCCGCAGATCTCAGCACTCAGCCTCTTCCCAACCCTAGAGCAAAGTGCCACAGCAGGAGTGCATTTCTGCCCCGTGTGGAGAGAAGCGAGGATGGGGGGAATATGTAGCAGCAATGCTTGTGCCATGAAAGATTCTTTTCTCAGAGAGCTGGCAATTCTTTCCCACGTTCCCTCACATGCTGCTTCCCCTATACCCTCTTCTCCATTTGTATGTCTGCAAGAGAATCGTGCTCCCTTGCCTCTTCCCAGGTACCTGGAGTAGTATCAGACAGGGTTGCTGGTTAAAGCACCTAGGACTTCACTGTCCCTTTCTGATAGTTTTGTTTTTGTTTGTTTGTTTGTTTGTTTGTTTTTCCCTTTGGCAAAGAGGGATGGTTATGTACTTTATTTTCAGGTTCTTAATTTTCCATTTCCTCCTGATATACAGAAGCCTCCCCACAGGATCTCATCATAATATTTTGAATCATACACATGCCATGCTTTAATTTCAGTAGACTTACACCTGAAATGACTCCGGTTGCTATGTTTTTACTCTACGGTAATTCCCCTCTCTTCCCCTCCTGCAACACAAACCCACCTTCTCCCTCTCCACACCCAAGATTTGCTTTCCGTACACTTAAATAAACTACAGCCCACTATTAACCCTTCAAAGTATTCTACTGCCACAGCTTCATCCTCTGGATTAGGAATGATATCAACTGAGAGTGATGGATCAGTTAATGTATAAACATGATGCATCACTTATGGAAAGCATTTTGGGGTTTCATATTGCCATCCTACCCTGAGAACCAGTTGGACTGTCTTTATGCAATTCTTCACCTATGCCTCAAGCAAAGCCAAAACAGGGAGATCTGAGTGAATACTATGTTTCACATGACTGAATTTAGAGAAGGGAAAAGAGAAAGAAAACAGATTAAAAATGAAATGAAATGAAATAAAATAAAAAAGCCAAATACAATCCACATCCTTCAAAGCCCCATCATGCTTTTTGACTTAATAGTAATTAATCACTACTGGCAAGAAAGTAATTTTTTTTCCAGGTAGCCAGAGGCACATTTTTATCAGGATTAGCTAATAAATCAGTGGCATTGCTAGAAAGGAGTTCAAACTCTTCTTGGATTTACTAAATAAAACCGATGTCTGAAGCGTCGGCAACTCGGTGTCTACTGATACTTCACTCAAAACCTAGCCTACGATATAACAATCATCATCATCATTTTTCCATCCAAAGTCCAAAACTTCTAGGGTGTTAAAAATGACTGTTTCTTTCAAGACAAACACATGCAATTTGGTTTCACGATGTGACAAGAAATTCCACCTGGAATTTTTCCTATGTTTCAGCTTTAAAACAGAAATGAAATGAATGGAGATGAAGTTAGTATCTTGTTTAATTCAGGAATATGTGTTAAACATTTCCAAGCAAGATAAATGATCCCTCTCTCTCTATCTCTCCCTCCCCCCGCTTCCTGAGTTTGTCTTTATAAATACAGGCATGCAGGAAAAGCAAAACTGAACAGCATTCTCATCTATGAAACAGAAATTAAAGTTGGAGCATAGATTGATTAATTATATGTTTAAGGTAGAACAAAGCAAAAGAATTAATTCTCATCAACCAATCAAAATAATATCTCCATTAAAAAAAAAAAAGAAAAAGAAAGAAAGAAAGAAAGAAAGAAAGAAAGAAAGAAAGAAAGAAAGAAAGAAAGAAAGAAAGAAAGAAAGAAAGAAAGAAAGAAAGAAAGAAAGAAAGAAAGAAAGAAAGAAAGAAAGAAAAGAAACAAGAAATAACAAAAAACACAACACCAAAATCTTTACCTAGATGTTATCTCAAACATTTCATATATACTATGCTGAGTGATTCTCTTCAGTGTAGCTTTTACTGTTGTTATTTTTTATTTTATGGAAACCTTAGATAATTTTTGCAAACACATGCATGCACACGGGCTCGGTGGCTACTCACTATGCCTCATCTATTAGACAAAACCTCCCAGGACCTTTCCTTCCCTGTTCTTCATACTATTATTTTATAGTTATTAATAATAATTATTCTAGTTTGGATGTCATGTTTAGAAAATGTTCATCAGACCTTAATGTGGCTTCTAGGAAGCTAGTCTGAAAGGAAAGCAAGGTTCAGAAGGGATAGACTGATCATTGTAAATATGAGAAGGGTGTTTAGAGCAACCGGCAATACCCTATAACTTGTACTGAGTCCCCAGTCCCCGAGCCCTGAATGTTTTCTGTACTCGGTGCAACACTGGTACTTTGCACAGTCAGGGTATATTTTCATTTGCATTTTCTATAGGTGGAGTGGAGGGGAGTGAGTGGGAAAGGGAAAGAAGTGACTCCTAAACATCCTATTAAGTGTAAGATTTACAACTCGCCATGGCAGCTGGAAAGCTGGGAAGCTACTAATGCCGTTCACCGTGACTCTCCCTGCCAGAAGTAAGCTGGCTGGGGTAGACATTGCTATTGAACCTCTCTCATAATAGATACAACTTCTACTCGCCCCGGGTCCCCCTGCACAACCTTTTTCCTCCTGCACTAGATCTGGAGTCACACCCTGCTTACTTTTGATCTGATCTTTTTGTTTTCTCTTTCTTCCCCCTCCCCCCCCCCCCCCCCACCCCCCACCCCAAATAACTACATATCTAATGAAATAAACACACACATACATGCACATACATGCACACATGCATTATATATACAGATCCTGAATTAATAAAGTGGTTGGCTACACTCTTACTCCTAAGCTGGGCTACCATGCAAATTATCTTCAACTTCTTCTATGCAAGTCCTACTTTCCCACCCAGTGATCCGAGCATCTTCCTTGCCGCTACACACTCCCTCCCCCATTCCAAAATGTAGCATCCTCTAATCTGAAATGCACCTCCGGAAAGACAAAACAGGGAAAGGAGCAGGCAAAGCTGGAGAGAGCAAGGCATTGCATGGGAAGCGCGTCCTTACTGCTTTAAAAGCAAACCTAAAAAGTTCCTGGGATGGACTTTGGGCACACTAGAGTAGTGCTAGTAATATGCCTGCATGGAGACTTCTCTGTTCTGAAACTGAACTGCAACCCACCCCTCCTGGCTTACCCCCTCCAATACATATTCACTTTGTGATTTTATACTTCCCTCCCTGATAGAGATGTTTTTATTTTTATTTTTAAATTGTTTCTGTATCTCTGTTCTCACGCTGAACAAAACCTAAATGAACACCCCCTCCACGCCCCCAACAAATCAGTCTCCTCTGCCACCAGTTTCGGAGTAGACTACAAGTAAGAATCCTAACAGAGTTAAAAATGAAAATTAAATAAATAAATAAGTAAAAGAGAAGAAGAAAATGCAAAGGGTGCCAGTGCCCGATACACAACAGTTGTAAAATAGGGGCTTTTCAGCTCCGCGGAAACTCGCGGACAGACAGACGGACACACACCCCTCGGTAGAAAATGTGCAGCTCCCAAAGATAAATAAAGAAATCCTCTTAATCTTTTTCAGCACCACCAGCGTATGGACAGCTCCCTGCCAACCCAGCCTCCCGCTCCGGCTCTCGCCTGGACTCTCCGGCTTTCACAAGTGGCAGCATCTTGCCCCTCTAAAAGGGGAAAGACATAAAAATACTAAGAAATAAAGCAAAGCGAGCTAACCCCCTTCTCTGCTTCTCTCTCTTCTCTTTCCAGGAGGGTCTATTATTTCTTTCCCTGCCCCCCAGCCTGCCGCCTCCACTCCCGGCCAGCCAAAAATGAAATAAAATGAAATCGAAAGGAAAGAGAAAGAGAGATCCAGAGAGGGAGTGAGAACCTGCCTTCTTCTCCCGATCTCTCCCGGGAAAGTTCAGGAGGTAACTCACCTTTGTGCATGCCAGTGAACCTGTCCTTCAGCACCGTCAGTTCGTAGATCTTCCCGAACTCCTCGAAGAGCGGTTTGAGGTCTTTCTCGTCCAGGTTACGGGGGATCTGCCCAATAAAGAGCTTAATGGCATCGTGGTCCTTCATTGGGATGGTGGATGGGTTTCCGGGACTATGGTTTAATCCGTTCATATGCCCGTTGGTGCTGGGGTTGCTGTGATTGCTACTCAGGCTGGTATTGTCTGGTTGTCCGTTTGCTAACGTGGCCATCTTTATATACATAGAGAAAATCTTCTTTCCTTTTTTTCCCCCTCTTCTTTTCTCTCCTCTCTCTCTCTCTCTCTCTCTCTCTCTCTCTCTCTCTCTCTCTCTCCCTCTCTTTCGCTCTCCCTCTCCCTCTTTCACACACACACACACACACTCACACACACACACTCCTCCCTCTCCGTCTCTCTCTCTCTCTGGGTCTGATCTGATTTTTTTTTTACATTGAAGATCTGTGTCCTTTCCGTTTAAACAGGCTGGATCGGTTCAAATTCCCAGCCAGACTAGGGGGTGGGGTGTGAGTGTGTGGATGTGTGTGTGCGGGGAAGGGAGGCTGGGGGTGGGGGATCGCTTTTGCCTCTACTCTGCCTAAACCCCCTCCTCCCATCCAACCACCCCCCCGTCTGTCTGCCCGGGAGAAGCTCAATGGTATCTTCCAACACAGCCCCCGGCTATAAATAGCACTAGGCGCATGGCTCTTTGAGAGACAGTCAATTTCTATTGTGCCAAGTGAGCAAAGGGGAACGGTTGCGTTTTTAGGACCAATGATGATGATTTTTTTTTTCCTTTTCTTTTGCAAGTCCTCCGATCAATCGCTGTCGTTATAATTTCAGTGATCATCAGGAAATCTGCCTTTCATTTGAGAGGGGGAAAAAAACACAAACCCAAGGTGTTCTGACTTCTTCCTGTTACGATAATGTCTCTTATTTGTTATTTACTCTTATTATGAATTCGCAGTTGATAATAAAAGCAGTTGAGAAATGGATGAATCCTCGGTCTCAGAGGTTGCTTTTGCTATTGTTGTTGTGGTTGTGATGTTACAAGCTCTCTTTACTATATCTGTTGTTGCATCTAAAAAGAAAATGCATGCTCTTTATGATCTTATTTTTAAAACTATACTGCTGCTAATGACATCAGGCTAGGAAAGGCACAAACTGTATTGTTGTAGGTCTTTAGGGAGAGAAAAAAATAGCGAGACGACTATTAATTTTCATGCTGCCGATATTTATTTTACGTACAGTCAGTGCGGGTGTTATCTCCTATGTGTGAGCGCGTGTGTGTATTGGAAAGGGATTGATTAGATAAGATTTTCTTGCCCGACTTTCAAGCCATCAGGATATTCTGTCTCTCTCTGATGGAAACATAAATCGCATTTTGTAGTCATCAGGGATCGGGAGTTGCTTGTCCGGACAATGCTCTCTAGACAAAGTGTACTGTATGGTGGAAATGAAATCAGCTCTCCTTTCATAGCATCAAGGGGTGGGGAGGGCAGGGAGGCTCGGATTAAGGACACAACTCCCCCTTGTCCCCCAAATAATAATAACAATAATCCGGTCGGTAACAAAACAAGGCGCTGCGTGTGCTCAGAGCAATTTCCCTGCCTTTTTCTCCCCCTAGTCTTTCCCGTGCGAGCCGTGCGGGGATGAAGCTCGGAGAAGCACCAGCAGGCGAGCCGGGAGCAGCCTGCGAGTTACCTGGCCTGAACCCCCCCAACCCCCCACCCCCCGCCCACCCCCCTCCCCCAAGCCCCGCGCTCCAGGTGCAGCTCCCCGGCGCCAGGTTATCCCCACTACCGCCGCGATGCTCTCAATCCCCCGGCCCCACGCCCGCCCCAGGCCGCCCTCAGGCACCGCGGGGGCTCCGGGCCATTGTTCCCGATGCCGCCGGCTGCTCCCCGCGGCGGAGGCGGCGGCGGCCCCTGGGGGCGAGCTGGTAGCGGGACACCCCCCCCACCCCCTCCCGTACGCCCGTCCATCCCCCGAGAGCTCCGGGCAGGGCGCCGGGAACACGTGTGGCTGTAAAAGGAAGGGGCAGCCGCGGAGGAGAGAGGTTATTAGCTACAATTCGCGGCGTTCCCTGCGCGTTTTATCGACCGGAATTTATTTTTATTTTTGTTTAAAAATAATGAGTTTTTTTTTTTTTTTTTTTTTAAGAAATTAAAAAAAAAAAAAAACAAAAAAAAAAAAACAGGGCAACGGTCCGTTCGTAGAAGCAGGGACAGCTACACTGTATTTGAGTTTCGCTTTAATAGTAGAGCAGCAACGTGCTGTACTAGTCCCGTGTCCCCTCACGATCTCTTCCCCCACACCCCTCCCCCCCCCCGCCCCCCCCCCAAAAAAAAAAAGAATAAAATAAAGGTGCCAATCCATGTAGCTCGACTATCGCACTACCGCCAACTACTCCTGAGACTGTGAACCCTCCCCGTCTGAAAGCAGGAGGTGAGCGAGAACGGCCCCGATCCGGGACCGGGCGGGGGGTGCCGGGTTGCGCCCCTCCCCTGGGAGAGCTCTGCTATGGGGGCAGCGGGGCGGGGACGGACGCGGCTCCAGGAGCCGCTGGGCCCCCCTTTATCCCCCGGGACCCGCATCTGGGGGTGACACCCAGCCCCGGCAGCTCTCTTTGCCTTTTCGGGCTCTTTTCCATTTCTTTCGGCGCTAATAGGGAGGCAGCTGCTGTCAGGCGGCTGATGCCGGGCTGGTGGCAGGCTCCGCGCATTGTCTGCCGTCTGACCAGACGTGCTATTTATTGGGGTCTAAGGGGGGGATCTGTCTGTCTTCCCGTCCCAGGCATTTACTTAAAGCGTTTAAAGGCTAAAGACGAGGAGATCTGTCAGCCTGAGAGACGCAGAAGGGTAAAACCCTTCAGACAGCCCCTCTCCCCAATTCCCAGCCCTGTGACTCACCTGCTTTCAGATCCTGCCTTGTGCCTTGGACTGTGATAAAAGAATGACAACAACAATAAAACCTGCATGAAACAAAATCTTCCATCACCCCCCACCCTGCACCAGGACATTAAAAATCTTGGCTATCCACTTTTTCTGAACCTTAAAACCGCACTCACAATGGAGTGAGGAAGGTTTACTGAAAGAAGACTTGTAAACGGGTTTTTTTTTTTTTTTTTTTTTTTTTTTTTTTCTTAAAGAAAGGAATAGCCACTGTCGTGCAGAGTGATACAGCACCCAGCACGTATCCATCCTGGGGACAGCTCTGTTAACACCTTGTCCGTGAGCAGGCCACTCTGCCTGCAATCAGGGCTTATCCCAAATGAAAGCCAATTAGAAGAACATGGCAGTGAAAAGCGTCGTTTTGTTGCCCTCTGAGGGTATCTCTTTTGTAACAATCCTTATTTTATAAAACTTCGAGCTGGTCTGCACCCCGTTTGCACAGAGCCGTCAGTACAGTCATTTAGAAATGGATACTGTTCAAGTACAGCCCCCTGGTGCACAGGCACAGCTGTGAGGGGTGGCAGGATGAAATAATTTGGACACAAATATTGCTACAAGGGCTCCGGGATGAACGCAGCTGCTGCTGTGGATGGAAATAAGCTTTACCCCATAAGCACCTTTACACATGTACAAGGGGCTGCACTGGATTTTAAACAGATACAGGCGAAGGAAGTGTGGAATTGTTATCTATAAACCAGCCTTTGCTGAACAGTTCCCAAGTGAGAAATGTTCCCAGTGTAATCACTCTGGGTCCAGTTCAACAATACATAAACAGGGGAGTCCACTGGAATTTTATAAGAATAAGGTATTTTGAAACAGGCTGCTATTTCTCCCTGAGAGTAAAAATCATTTATCTGCTTGGAACTAAAATAAAGCAATTTTTTTTCCTCCCTCATTCTCACATTATTTTTTTTTCTGTGTGTTTACTTGCAGGAAGAAGAACCGCACCCTCCCTACCAAGCCCATCTACACCCCCTTTTTGCTCCTGCTCCTCACTCCGGTTAGTATCTTCTGCATATGCTATGTATTTGGGGGTAGGTGAACTGCGATCCTCCCTTTCCTGGAATACACACAACTCCAAATCAGCACCTCTGGAAAATGCACTGACATTTCCCAGCCTTTCGCAGCCAGATGCCCCGGGACCTGCCCAGGTCTGCCTGTGCCTCCTGCGAGGAGGGTTTTTGCAGCACCGGGCTTTGGCTTTTAATGTTCCCTTCAAAGGGCTTGATTGATTGCTGTTAATCCTGTGAACAACTTCGGGGTTGTTAACAGGACTGCCCGCATTAGCAAAGGTACTCACATGCATTAGTATGCTCCTCGTCCCCATGACGTCAATAGACAGCTTTCCAATGACTTCCAGGAGGGCTGGATCAGGCCCTTGCTAGCAGCAAGTTTTTAATGAACACTGTTTGATGCAGGAAAGGGAGGAATAGTAATACATCAGTCCTGAATATCTTCATTCTCCGGGAAACAAGCAGGTAAAGAATAAAGGCAGGAACAGGCCCAAAGGTTGCCGGAGGGGGATGCTTCTGCTCAGTGTCAAAACTCTGGGCACAGAGCACACAGAGCCACCGTTCACCGAATGATAGCAAAGAAATGGGAAGCAACTGTTGTTCCAAGTAAATAATGTGTGTGTGCATTATGCTTTTAGATAGAAATTTATACTCCTTTAGACCTACATAACTTAATAAGCCTACATACTCCCAGATTTTTCATTGGCTTATTTAGTTTTCCTAATAAAATATGAAACTGTTAAGAGCAAGAATGCATGTTATAATCACAATCTGAAGATGCAGCTCTCAGCCTTATTACATGCCTCAGTCCCAGGAAGTCCAGCTCAAATGGGATTGTTTACCTCAGCCTGGTAGGCTTTCCAAGGAGTGCTGGCAGAACTGGGAGCTGTTAGCTGGATAATCAAATAAAACTATTGACAGCTACAGTGGGGACCTCTGATACAGACAACAAAAGGAGGGAGACCAGAATATGTGGTACTTTAGGTGAGAACCTGAGCTTCGAGGTTCGGTCCCAATCCTGAAGGGCTTAATCTGCATTGTTGTTAATCAGTCTGCTGTGGTCAGAGGGATTATTCATCTGAGGAAGGATTACTCCTGTGAACATTTTCAAGACTGGTCCCTGAATTGATGTGTGAATCAGGGTTTCTTTCTTTCTTTTTTTTTTTTTTTTCTCTCTCTCTCTGTCTTTTTTTCCTCCTGCTTTAGTTAGAATCAAGAAGGTTGGCTGAGGAGAGAACCAAAAAACTATTCGCATCCAAAGGAGCTTATACTGGATTGTAGTCAGTGTAGGCAACAAAAGGTATTATTGCAATAAAAGGGATCTTTGTTTTTGCAGGCCTTTTGTTATTAAAGTAGCGGTGGTGAGAGTTTCAGGTGGTAGAGTGAAGGCTGCATACAAGCCAGAGGTTAATAGAGGACAGAAAAACAGATGAGAGTGTGTATGCGTGTGTTCACGTGTGTGTTTGGACATAGGATTTGTGCAGACACATACATACACATAATTACATTCCAGCCCGTGAATTCTGCTATTTAAACAGAGCTCTCCAGAATATTCCTATTACCCACGCTGTGAGCACTGTAAACATGTTGTAGGAATCCTTTGAAAAGAATATCAAGTTTATTATCTCCTCATCCTCATTCCGTAATATTTATGTCCCTGTACATAATGAGTAATGAAAGTGGGCAAGCTTGCATTGTGTGGACGGTAACGCTTCATGTTAAAACGGCCCTTTTCATCACCAAATCATTGTGCAATCATTAACAAATTAATGCTCACAGCGCCCCTGTGAGGAAGGGAGATTTCAGTTTAATAGGAGCCCATAGCACCGGCAATTATAAAGGTTGCCTTAAAATCCTGTTAAGTTTTGATAATCTGCATGTGTTTTGCCTGAAATTAACCGAGTTGGGTGCCTGTGTTCTGCTTTTTTTTTTTTTTTTTTTAATTATTTCTGGAAAATTTCAGCTGGAGCTGTTTGTCTGTCCCTGAATTGAGCTCAGAGGTGAAGTGGGCTGGCTTGAACTGAATCAAATGAGATGCTTTGCAAAGCTCTCCTGTACCCATGCTTTACAGTGTGATACTAACAGCTGACAGGAGGTGAAGATCTTTCGCAAACCTTTTTGCTATCTCGGGGAAAATCTGCCCCAAAGTGGCCAATTAAAAGCCTTGGGAAAATGGCAGCACTCACATGCTCACTAGAGATGCAGATTTCCAAACCAGGTTACCCAGTGACTCGATTCTCACCGGAACAGCTCTGGCAGAGACACGAGCTGTCTCTGCCATTACAGCACTGCCCTGGGAAAGACCAGAAAAAAAATTGGAGCCTGGATATCTGAGACTAAAGTCAGGAGTTTGTCTTCCCTGTGCTTTCACAAACTGGCAGGAGATCCCACAGTGAGATTACAGCAAGTGTAAAGAGGCAGCTGGGGGGAAATTAGGAAAGCAGAGATGAGAAAGGGGGCCGGAGATGGGACGGGAAGTGGCACATATATGAAAAGACTGGAGTTCAGGCTTGGGGATGATATCTATACCAGCAAAGCAGATACGTAGTACAGTGCTAAGAAATACACTGTCTTCATCTGAGCATGGTCCTTGGTGTGGGCTTTGTCCTATATCAGCCTCCCACACTCCTTCTAGGGGAAATTTGGAGGTCAGTACAGACCAATGGAGTGTTTCCAACAGGTGGTATGGACAAGGCTATTGTTTTTATTGGTCTAACTCATCTGCATATGTGCTGCTATGTCACTTGATACCAGGGTTTAAGAATTCCCTGGTTATTTATTTGTGTTGACCCAGTTAGCTATGGAAAGCTCGGAAGGGAAGAAAGGTTGTGTGCTGAGCTGTAGCAGTCTGCTTCTCAGTAGGAAAAATCTGGGAAATAAAAGGTGAGAAATGAAGGAAGATAAAACTAATGGGGAGCTGCCTGTCATAGAATAGCAAGGACAAAGAATGGATTAGTGTACACAATAGTACAAGAAAATACTAGAAAATTAACTGTGGAAATCATAGTGAACCAGTGGGCTTGTGGGGATGGTAAACTCAGGGACAGAGGAGTGAAAAGCTAAAGAAGGAAAAAGAGAAGGAAACTTGATACATTACCAGGACTGGGAGGGGGAATGCAGAATGAGACAGGGATGGATCTGAGATAGGGATAAGTGAGAAGTACAAGAGAATATCTGCCTCACAAAAACACCTCTTCTGTATACCTCAGACGGGAGACAGAATGCCCTGGTCCTCTGCAGTCAACAAATGGTAATGCACCTGCAATCTACTCCGAGTGTCCTTGCAATTAAAGGCTGAATTAGAAAGCATCTCTACAGCAAAGGCAATTCCAGATTGCGCACACAATCACCATTCTGGAAAATCTTATTATTTAAGTATTTAAATTATTCTAGTGTGTATATATGTGTTCACATTTATAGTTATTATTGAGACGCTGAACATGAGGCACAAAACTGCAAGAAGATGCACTTTTTTTATTATTATTATTTTGATAGTCCCTCCAGTTTGGGATTTGGGAATTTTGAGTTAATTTAGGTTAAAGGTGGATTTCATACCAGCTTTTTGGGAGTGCTGTCCTCCCACAGCTCTAGTCACAGTCAGTGCATATTCTTGAAATTCAGTCCTGTCTCTGAAAAGAACTTCAAGCAGCTAATTCATACTTGGGCACCCAGCTGTTTTTTGAACTTTATAGAGAATCAAGCGTGCAGAGTGCATGTGTGACATTAGCATCCAAAGTCAGTGGTCACTTTTAAAGTGGAAGTTTATGGCCTCTGGGGAAGCAGTGACAAAGACAGGGCTTAGATTCAAAATGCCCTAATATCCTGTGGCATGTTTTACTTCTGAAGCTATGCTGGGTCTCATTTTGAACGATGGTAAGTTCTAGGTGCGGTCTCAATATTGGATTTGTTTGCATGAATGAATACTTGTTTTACAAAACCTATTCTTACTTCTATTTTATTCTCAAAGTAGCTGGAGGGAATGTCAGTCAGGGTCCAGCATCAAGGCTGCTGACTTCATGTAGCCTCATTCTCATGCAGATGCATGAGGTATGATCAAGTGTTGAAAGCATGTGCGGAGTACATGCGTGTGTGCCTGTGTGTGCATGCATGCACATGCATGTATGGAGATGCTGTAGAAAGAGGGGAATCTACAGCCAAGTGTGCAAAAAATGCTTCTCATCAACCTTCTGTTAGAATTTCATAGTGTACTTAATGAAGAATATTTTTTTCTTATTTTGTATTACCTCTATCTTTTACTATTTTTCTCTTTCTTTCTATACGTAACTTTACCAATCTATCAGTTCTCTGTTGTCTGGGATATAATATCTCTTCTTGCATTGTTTGTTACTATTGTAGCAAATATGCTCCATTTCCTTAATATTCTATTAGTCAATTTTCTAAATCCATTTTAGAATTTATGAATGCAATAAACTTTAGATCTCTTCTTACACCTTTTTTTAATTTCTATTTTTTTTTTTAATTCTATTTCTGTTCTGGATAATGAATCACCTCCAGCACTAACTGTCTTCTAAACCCTGGACATGCAGATAGAGGCTGTAAAGGAAATAAGCAAGAATATGCAAACTGCCCAGAGCTTCATCAGCAAAGGGAGAGACTACTCATGATCTAGTTAGATCTGTAACTAACCCAGCAGTAATAAGCCTGTGGAATGATTTTGGAAGGTGATCTGGCTACTGTGTGTGCACATAAATGTGGATTCTCTCAGAAAGCGCAGGGTCTTGGTCACTTCAAAATTACTTTTCCACCTGGGAGCTGTTTTCATCTCAAACACCCTTCCAGCATCTCAGGGAAACTGCACATTGCCTCACCGTGATCTTCTTAAAGTAATAGCTGTAGTACAAGTGACAGCATAATACAGAGATTCAGACTGTTTGCTCTGCTGACTGCAATAGGAGGGTGAAGAGGTCTTTTGCTGTATTTTCAGCTGGTGGGTTGTGCTGGACCTCACACCTGTGCTGAAACAGACTATTTTTCATCCTTTCTGCTTTCTGCATGTATCCATTTAATTTAGGAGCCCCAGTTACCCCTGTAGTAGATACTGAAAGATGGGTGTTATCAGTGTCTGTTCATCCCTCTAGATCTCTAGCTGAGGAGGAAGTGGTAGATTTGAATTCAGAAAGCAGAACAGCAAGGTCTCTAGGAGGCTGCAGATGAGAAAAACGTTTAGAAATGGTCTATAGATGGACTGGAAAAGAGGGAGAGAGGGAAATTGAGAGGGAATGCAGAGATGAAGAGAAAACTGACTTACAGGAAAGACAGCAAAAGAGCTACAGCTCTGAGAAAGGTCTGTAGAGACTTGGTGAGAAAATGGGTTAGAATAAGAAATCCAGAGGTTATCAGAAAAGAGCTGGCTGTGTTAAGAGACTGAGGCCCTTCTGAGGGTCACTGACTTCAAATTCTGTAAGGAGACTGGTAGGATGTTCCAGTTCCATCTGCAGTGGCTCTTCATGGAGGATGGAAACTTTCTGCTGCTGTATCAATTATTACACGAACCGTTGTGACAGAAAATAATGCAATTAATCTAAAAATTTCATGACCATTGTGAATTTATCTGTATCAAGAAAGTTCACAAGATGAATAGCAGAATTTGTATATGGATTTGCATACATATATCAACAGTTTAATAGTTAAGTAATTAATGGAAACATTGGTACTTCAAGCTTAGAATATACAAGCATTATTTTCACATTCAGTTAGAAGTCAGTAAACGAAGAATGAATTTTTGTCTTCCATATAGTGGACTGACTAGATCCGCTACTGATGACAAATCAATGATAACAAATCATCTCAAACCTATATGATAAGTTAAATGAAATGTTTATATCCAAATGGGAATAGATTGGAGAGTTAGAATGAAAATGAGAGTGCCTCACCAATAGTTCTGCTCACATGTGGTGCGCAGCCTGAGAGGCACAGAGGAGAAACCTAGGGAGCCCTACTAAGTCCCAGAAAGCAGAATTGAACTTCACCTCCCAGGGGCAATTC
Source organism: Cyrtonyx montezumae (assembly GCF_038088225.1). Lineage (NCBI taxonomy): Eukaryota > Metazoa > Chordata > Aves > Galliformes > Odontophoridae > Cyrtonyx > Cyrtonyx montezumae. The sequence goes on from NW_027071992.1 coordinate 17,618,669, forward strand.
ATTTTGAACAGGAAAGACCTGCAGTTCTTCTCATCCGGTGCCAAGAAAAAACTGTCTACTTAGGGGGTTGCATGGTGCTTGTTTTCTTGTGCTCTAGTTTGAACAGAATTAGGCAGGAAGGTGAGACTATTCCATTCTTTCCTCAGAGCTGAAAATGGCAACCATGTGTGGTTTTGCAATCGCTTATGGAACCAGAAGGGAGAGAGCTTTTCTCAGCAATGCTCCTGAGAGAAGATTCTGTTTCCTTGGACGAACAACTAACATAAAGATATTATGTGGGTGAAAGACATGAGTAATGAGATAACATACCTGTTTATACTGAATAATTAAATGTCTTTGGCGTTCATTTGTTGTGAAATAGAATGTTTTTGAAAATAGATGTTCATCTTTAAGTGATCTTTCTACTATCCATGTAGCTGATATCAGCTGAGCTTCTGTAACTCTGTACTGCAGGCATGTGTAGTCCTACCTACGTCTGATCAAGTCAAGCTGTGAGAAACTGAAAGCCTGGTTGCCTTTGTAGTCATCTGAAGAGGTCAAATTATGGCAAGGGCCTTTCTGCAGGAAAATGAGTTTCCATTATTGAAGCTAGGTTGGACTTCAGATTGCATGGGAGCTGGTGCTCTACTGATGATGTAGATACAATTTTTGATGACTATGTCCTCAGGGAATTTTTTTCCCAAGGGAGCATGTGTTGTTGTCCAAGGGCCATCAGTTCCCACTGTCTTTGCCTTCCCTGAGCTTTACAGAAAACCTAAATGAGGTTGCACAGTCTAGACCAGAAAATCACAGTTTTTTTAATCTGAATGGAAGAGCTCTTTCAAGTAAATGTGAATTCTGTCTGCAGTGATTGGTATAAAATATCTTTGTTCATATTGGGTAAAAATCTGCCCTTTCATGACAAACAATTGAATAAGAAACCATACTACAGTTCAATTCCTCTAGTCTGTTTTCTAGGGTTTTTATTTATTTACTTATTTAGAAATGAAAATATAAACTGGTTGAGGACAAAACCTCTCTCTAACAACACTGAATCAAAAGTCACCATGTCCCTTAGCATGCACCTTAGTACAAAAAAACCCGCAAACAACTAATTAAGGTTCATTTTAAATATTTCTATGCACTGAAAATGGATAGAGAATCAGTATTATTATCTTCCCCTGACATTTTAAATATGTAAGTGTGTACTTTCAAAGAACTCTTCAAGCTGTCATACCCTCTTTCCTTTCTTGCAAAGTACACAACTTGGTCAGCAGCAGATTACGTACCAAATTATCCCCAGTTATCACATTTCATTGATTTTGCTATTCCTGCCTTAGAGAATATTGAAGATTTGAAAATCAGAAGTCAATAATGTCAGGTGAGCTAGGGAGGGCAGTGTGCTGTCTGATGAACCAATTCATCAGCTGAACAATCTCAACATGCTCCCTAATATTGATTGGAATTTTCTAGGATATTTCTGCCACATATTGCTTTTGACTGCTTTAATTTCTGTGGTAACATTAGTTGGATTTGGTACTTCAAGTTGTGAAATCTGGAAGACAGTGTTATCAAGTGAATTTAAATGTGAGCTGGGGCCATGCTGAGCAGCACTAGTTCCCAAAGTTACTTGAGTACAAAACAGCTTGTGAGCATAACGCTTACTATGTCTCTGAGCTCATATCAGACTGAGATTCAGGATTGTTATCAAGGTGCTCCTCACTAGGGAGTTCACATATATATGTTGATCTTCAGTTTCCAGTTGTACTGGGTAATGGACTTGGCAATAAAGAGTCATTCTGTGTTTTTAACATTGATGAATTTAGATTTTGTCCCATCCAAGACTCTAGAAAACAGGTGAATCTCTGTCTGAATTTTTGGAGAACATTCCCATTCCAGACTAGTCAAAATTATACGATGTAGATAGACTTGTCTATTTATTAGAGTGTGTAACATGACTAGACTTAAAACAGATATTTCAAGTGAATTCCTGTAGTAGACAGGAAAACTTCAGTCTTAAGCTTATAGGTAGTCTGTGAGTTCACAGAGGAAAAGTCACTTTGATGTGTCATTTCATATGACACATAGGAGTTTCCCTGGACATAATAATTTTCTGGGAGATAATTTGCATGACAAATTATCCCTGAGAATATTAGCCACAACAGGGTCCTATAATACAACTCAATGCTTGTAGATACAATGAAAGTAAAAGGCTGAATGTAATGCTGTGGTTGGCCCTTATCCAATCTTCTGATTTAAGAACAGTCTAAAATCCAACAGATGTTCAATCAGCCAAGGTCCAAGATGGAAGAAAAGAAAGAAAAGAGTAATAGAAACAGAAATGCAGGCTAGAATATGAAGGCTTTGGCATGATGGCAGTAAGGTTTATTGAAGGGGATGGAAGAAATGACTCTTTTTTGGAACCAGCCTCTCTGAGATGGTCCAGGGGGAAGTTCAGCATCCCTTGGCAACTAGAAAACAGATTAATAGAGAGTTAATAACATTCCCAAGGTCAGCATTCTCCTGTTGAAACAGATTCTAATAGAGAAGGCTTCATGCAAGCTATTTTTGTGCCTACAATGACTGCTGTGTTTGCCTCCTCTCCCGGCATCACTCTCATTGTACTGTATGTAAAGCACTTTGGGACACATTGGCTATGAAAAGAAGTTCAATTTGTGAAACCAAATTCTATTCTACCCACAGTCATTGCACACTGAGCCAGGTCAGATCTGCATTCATTTCACTATTTTTTTCCCCTCCAGTATTTACAGCTTCTGCTTGCCTTCCGAGTTTCCAAGGAAGCATACACATGATTTTATGTCATGCAGATACTATATCTTTTTGTGTAGAGATATATGCAGACTTACACATACACACATGTGCACACAGATGCTGAAGAAGTGGCTCATAACGAGAAGCAAGAAACAGGGAAAAAATTAGTTCATGCCTTTCTTCGCTTGAAAATTTCTATTGCTTTTCTGCTGAATGATGTTCCTGTACTATCTACATAATAAGTACCCTCTTTCTTCAGATAATTAAAGGGATGCTGTCCATACCCAATGAAAATTATATATTTATACATGGCAACCTTCTATTAATAAACATGTGAGATTGTTTCAACTGAACAAAACCTCACAACTCGTTATTTCTCTCCACTTAGGCTCTTTATTATCTTTCTCCTTGTGCATTTAGCCTTGGTGAAAATTGCCAGAGAAACAGTTTCAGTGAAAAGGCAAGGCAATGCAGCCTGTGGTCTCACGCCTGGAGTCTCATGATTTGGACTCACTTCTCGGTTCTGCTTTTTGCTGTGGCTATGGGACACTTTGCTTTGTGTTTCCTGAGCTCTAAAATGGGAATAGCTTTATTTTTCCCCTACCTCTCCCTCATGCAGAGTCTTTCAGTGAAGCACAATAGAAAACCGTTGTCTTTTTCAAGGCTGAGTAGGATATCACTCTCTCCAGATCATGATCCCAATAAGTATGAAAAGGCTGACTGTGGATCTGATGGGGCATTTTGGATTCCGGTGTTGTTGTCTACTATGTAATGATTGAGTCATAAGAAGTTCTATGGCACCAGTAGATGCAACTAAAACCAAAGAAACGACGATAAAAACAAAGCAACAAACAAAACAGCAACAACAAAAAAGCAAAATCAATCAAACAAACAAAAAAAACCCAGCAACCAACAACGAATGAACCACAAAAACCTAAAAATCAGAATAGCAACAACAAAAAAGCAGTATTTATTTATTTATTTATTTATATTTAGCAATTGGGTTGGATTGATAAAAAGATTTATTTATCTTCTACCCAGAGTCACATTCTTCCTATGGTTAAGTTATCATTGTTTCAAAAAATAGTCCTTCTGTAATGCATTGCACCACTGGAAAGAAATAAACAAAACTCATGTCTCTAAAAAAATCTCTATAGAAAATGAACTTTTTGTTTTTCAGCCTAGAATACAACCACATACAAAGATTGTGTGGCAGCTTGCCATCTCACTGTGCTGGCATCATCTGTTGTTGCTCCATTTCCAGTGGGTCCATATGACTCTCAAGGAAGAATTACTTGTGGAAAGCTGGAGAAGAAAGTTAGAATGATTTTTGTTGCTTTTCCCATTAAATGAATACATGAATATATTCTCATACACTTCTGTTATTTTCAGTGCTGGTCAAGGAAAAATGCAGATAATGAAGCATGGCCAATTCTAGTTTAAGCAATATGATGTTTACCTGTTTCCCACAGACTAGCCTAAAACCCAAGCAAAAGGATTTGCTCCACTTCTTCCCTTCTTGCTCAGTATTAATCATTCATCTCATCTTCCTGCTCCCCTGCTAAGCTGAAGGTTGGTCTGTTATTTTTATTATTGTTACTATTACTATTACTATTATTATTATTATTATTATGTTTTTCTGTTAACAGTTACCAATTTTCTTCCTTCCCTTCCTTCCCTTCCCTTCCCTTCCCTTCCCTTCCCTTCCCTTCCCTTCCCTTCCCTTCCCTTCCCTTCCCTTCCCTTCCCTTCCCTTCCCTTCCCTTCCCTTCCCTTCCCTTCCCTTCCCTTCCCTTCCCTTCCCTTCCCTTCCCTTCCCTTCCCTTCCCTTCCCTTCCCTTCCCTTCCCTTCCCTTCCCTTCCCTTCCCTTCCCTTCCCTTCCCTTCCCTTCCCTTCCCTTCCCTTCCCTTCCCTTCCCTTCCCTTCCCTTCCCTTCCCTTCCCTTCCCTTCCCTTCCCTTCCCTTCCCTTCCCTTCCCTTCCCTTCCCTTCCCTTCCCTTCCCTTCCCTTCCCTTCTCTCCCCCTCTCCTCTCCCCCAAGGCCTACTTTGGTGTTACCTGTGCTATTGTTTTAGCTCCTTTGATAGCTGACAAGCATTTCAACTCACATTTGACTTCCCAATAAATCCTGTTATCCCTGCCCAGTTGCCAGCCTTCTCACTTACTGTCATTATCAGCTATATCCTATTTGCCCTAATCTAGTTATCTGGTCTTTTTATCAGCTTATTTTACCAGCCCCTGACCAAGCAAAACTCCTTTGAATCCATTAGCAGACAAAAGGAAAGGCAAATCTTTTTGGAGTGGGTAATTTGAAACAATTGAAACAAATTGAAATTTGTGCAACAGACATCTTTTGGGGAAGACTTTGGAAACATCCATGCAAAACAGTTCAGGAGATTACCCTTGTAGGTCAGGTAGGCTAAATAATTTTGTCTAAGCTTTGCAATAAGCTGTTATCGAGATATAAAATCTCCTGGCTTTCAGTTTATCAAGCTACATATCCAGCAAAATCCTCCATTCCTCCCACAACTGACAGCAGTACATTTCTGTCCTTGCCTGCTTCTTAGCCTCTCCCAAACTTGCCCAGGTGAAGTACAATCTCTTGGCAAGGAGTACTTAGTGAAACTATGTGTTGTGTCCCTATTTCCTATGAATAATACAATGTTTCTCATACATACTCATTCATGCTTATGCACATCTGAACCTAGACTAAAATTTTTAACTAAACTGTTGTTTCTGATAATCTAAAAGGAACATCTTTAAATGTCTGAGTTTTGCATGCAAAATACCAGCTTTTGCAAAATACCAGCTCTTGCATGCCATGTCCTTTTGAAAAACTCTGCAGTGCTTCTGTGCTGAATCAGTGTTAGGTGGCAGTGTGATGTTAAACATGCCTTTCTCAGATAAGATGCAAAACTTTGGTCCTGTGAGGGTAGAGATCAGTGAGGACAGACTGATTTAACACTAGCTTGCAACCAGAAAAGCTTTTAGATCTGGAAGTGAGGGAAAAATCTCTTCTCTGAACCTATAGCATCAATAAATGAGATCTGTGAGCAAATGTGATTATTCTGTTTGGCCAAGGGTAGGGTAGACTGGGGGATCTTCAATAACTGTCTGTAGGTGAGGCAGGATTTTATGTCTTGTTTGAAGTTACACATCTGCAGGATCACAATGCCTTCCATGACCTCAGCAGGGCCCTGTTTGGTAGCAAGAATGAAGTGGAAAATAAAAGAGGTGTTTAACTGACTCATTCCCATTTCTTGTGTCAGCTGGATTTCCCTTGCAGGTCTCTCATCTAACCATTATTAGAAGGTTGTATTAGTGGAAATGCCATAAGTAAAACTGATTTGTGATACATTACAATGTAAATTTCTCATGCATGAGATTTTAGTGAATGAATTTTTCTCTAATATTGGTACAAATTATTATCAAGGAGACCTTTATTTTATTTTATTTTTTTGGTAAGGTTTTTTTTCCTTTCCATGGTAAAATATTCTGATGTTTTCACTGTGTAGTGAAATTTCAATGTGAATATATTTACTTTTCTTTCTAAGATTTTTTTTTACTGCCCCCATTAGTTTAAGACAGTCTCTTCAGGATTCCTGTTCTACCTTGTGACTCATCTTTTGGGTTGCTCAGTCATCTGCTGTACAGTAGGAGTTGAAATAATCAGCAGAAAAGTTGGCCTTTTCAGTTGTTTTTTCCTTTTTTTTTTTTTCCTTTTTTTTTCCTTTTTTTTTCCTTTTTTTTTTTCCTTTTTTTTTCCTTTTCCTTTTCCTTTTCCTTTTCCTTTTCCTTTTCCTTTTCCTTTTCCTTTTCCTTTTCCTTTTCCTTTTCCTTTTCCTTTTCCTTTTCCTTTTCCTTTTCCTTTTCCTTTTCCTTTTCCCTTTTCCTTTTCCTTCTTTTCCTTTTTTCCTTTTTTTCTCTCTCTCTTTTTTTTCCCTCAATGTCATAACCAAATCAAGAAATGTAAAGTAAAATTGAGAGACTTGACAGTGGTGCATAAAAAAGTTGCAAATAAGGTACAGTGTTAAACTGAATGCACACAGCAGAATCAAATTAACAGTAATATTGCTTTTAAACCCTTAGCTGTTGTGAGGGCAGCAGGTTCTAACAACATAAAAGGGGATAATTCAGCAGCTATGATCTAGGAGATGGAGAGTCAATTTCCTCCTCAAGCATAAACTCTCTGGGTGCCTGTTTCTGTTGCCCATATGTCAGGGAAGAATTACAGCATCTCTTTCTTTCACAGGAAAGCTGGTAGGATAAATACATTAAGGACTGGGAGGCAGTTAAGTCCAGACTCATCCCACTTAGTTCTTGACACCCATCTGAGGAAAATGAGAAGAAATTTAGCTATTCAAGAACATACAAAGTTGAGGCAGAAAGACAGACATCTGCAGCAGGCAATTTAGCCTGCTGGAGGTGTGTCATCCTCAGAAACTATTTACCTTTTTCCACTGAATCTACGGCAATGGTTTACCAAGGGATGGGATGCAATTTTCTAAACACAGATGCCCAGTGATCACTCAGATGTTGTCTGGTAGCTAAGACATGTTCTTCAGGCAGGTAGATACGATGTCTGATTTTCAGGACTGGGTGGGGTGTCCTGCCTCTCACCTTACATGTGTGTTAATGCCTGACTTGAAACAACCAAATTACTAGATGGCTTTCAGAACAATACCAGTGAAAGGCATTTAGAAGTTTGAAAGGGATATAGTAACACCCAGCTGAAAACATCTGCAGAGATAATTTTCTGGCTACTTTGGAAAGCCTGCCAAACCTTGGAAATGTCTTTCCTGCTCAGTTCCCCCTCCTCCTTCGGTTTTCAATTTCACCTGAATTATATGCTAACTGCTAGTTTCTCTAGGAATAAGGAGCGGTAAAAGATGAAATGGGTAACTCTGTGTCACACTTAGACAGTGATGGGCTGTTAGAACGTTGACATTTCACAACCTTGCTGCAGAAAGTATGACACTTTTCACATTGCTCAACCTGTGTCCATTAGGTGCTCTCAGCCTTGAAAGAAGTATTTTCTATTCCTCTCTCCCCAGCTGGGTGTTTGTTCTGTGTGTGCATGGGCATAGCTCTGTGCGAGAGTGTGGGTATCTTGCAGTGGACTCTGTTAGAGGTAACTAAGATACCACACAGAAAATT